>NC_072403.2:146584772-146887803 GCF_028858775.2 Pan troglodytes | reverse complement strand
TTTATATCTGCTAACACTTAATATTCATAATAATCACATAGAGTAGGGATTATTTTTATCCTAGTTTTATAGTTGGAGGATCTGAAGCTCCAGAATGTGTAAACATCTTCCCCAAGACCACAAAACCAGTAAAGGATAGAACCAGCATTCACAGCAATATGTTTCTAATACTGAAGTCTTCATTTTTATACTTTGTGTGTGTTTCTACATATTAGAGTATATTAGTCCTTTTTTTAAAGTGGTCACCTGCCTTTTTGAAAAAACCCATTTTAACTTAATCATGTGCAACATTAAACAACTCTTCATTTTGCCCTCCCCCTAGTTTCTGACAACCACACATAGACCCTTTTTAATACCGATAAATTTAGATTTCATAGTATTCCATTGTCTAGCTGTCTGGTTATTATAGGATCTTAAGTCTTTCAATTTATTATATAAAAGATATGATTTTAGAGTGGAATTGCTGGATGAAAAGGGATGGGCATTTTTAAGACTTATAGTACATATTGTACATATAGTACTTTTAGCACACTTCAGAAAGATTATACTAATTGTTTAATTATTATTCATAATAGCATTGATAGTGTTATTTCATAAAGGATAATTATACTCCACTGAAGGATTTTGTATTTGTATTAAAGTTTTCATTCATTGACAGTGGATAAAAGATAAATTATGCAGTTTTTCTTGGGCCTGTTTATGGCAATTACCTTGTGTCCCTGAAAATTGTGTCCCTAGTGCATTGAACATGCTGTTATAGGTTGGCATTGCCAAAAATACCATTTATCCATGAGAAAATAATGTCTACCTTACAAGTTTCTGAGAAGTAGAATAACCCATGTGATGCAGTTGTCATAAGGTCTTGCTCATGGAAAATGCCCAGGAAATGATCATTGAACTTAGTTCAAAGAAATAGTGTTCTTTTATTACCACTTAAGGAGCAAATGCTGTTAAAAAGTGGATTATTATGTTAAAGTCTAATGAATTGAGGTGCTCAAGTTACTTCCACTGATTTTTTTTTGGAGGGTTTTTTTTAATCATTCATAATGTTTTTATATAGGCCCTTTTACCTGTTGCCCCTTTCTCCATTTAGCCATTTCAACAGTCTGATATATATTCTTTCACATAACCATTTATAAAAATAGACACATACATATAGGGATTTTTGATTATGCTTTTGTAAATAAAAGGCATATTATATTTTTCATTTTCCTTTTTTCCCCCATAATACACTGTCAAGCTAGATCAAACTACAATAGTTATACATCTACATAGCAGTCCCTAAACAATATTAATTTCCTTTTCCTTTACTAATTGCTTTAAAATTCATTATATTTGTTACTATGGAGTTATTTCTGGATATTGGTGCCATTACTAAGTCTTCTTAAGCCATCTTGCTCACACATGAATTCAAAATGGTGTTTGGAAATAATGTATTATATCTGGAGATATACAATGATCTTATTGTATGTCTTTTTTAAAACTAGAATTTTTTTTAGGATTATTCAAATGGAGTAACCTCTCCCTGTCTTTAAGGTCATGTTTCTGAAAATCCCAAAGGTAAAATGTATTAAAGAAGTTGAAGACTAGGTTGAAATAAGGATTACGCTGAATCTATGAAGGCCTGTTTATGTGTATTCTATTGTCACTAAAAACTGTGTGTGGCACCTAAATATACAGAATATTAATAAATTTTGATGCCTTTTAAATTTGATTAATACAGTTTAATTTTCATTTATCATCTCTGATTCTAGAACCCTTGAAGTTTTCAGTAAGGTCCTTACAAACCTTTTTTTCCTTATTTCAGCTCATGCATACTATGAAATTTTTATTTCTCCTAAACTTTTTCTTGTCTCCAAGTGTGCACTATTTTTCTGATTTTTATGACCAGAGTTGATTGTCACTGCTAGTTTCCACATTAATTTAGAAGAGCACTGGTACTTGTGTTAGACTGCTTGGATTTAGATTTCAACTGAACCAACTACTAGCTGTGTGGCCTTTAGCAAATTACTTAACACTATGCCACAGTTTCCTCATTTGCAAAAGTAGGGTTATAGTTCTTATTTTTTCTGGTGGTTGCAATGCTGAATGAGCCATTATAGCATATATTAAGTCATTATAGCATTTCTTGGTGCGTGGTTGGTACTTACTCAATTTAGATTATTCTGCATTGCTGAGGAGGTATTTCTCAAATATACATTCCTAGCTTTGCTTATAAATAATATGCCTAAGCTTAGGACAGAAGAATTAATGTGATTTATTAGGGAGGGACGCAAGGGTAGATAGTTCTAGGGATGGGGATATAAATGAGATCTCTCAGAGAGAGTTTGGGATAAATGAAAGAGAAGTCCTAGGGCAGAATGGTAAAAAAACACCAATGTATTTGTTTAGTGTGGGTTTTTTTCCTTGTTATTTTTTGAAGGTTGTATAGTGTTTTCATTCTGTAAAGTAAAAAGGCCTTGTTTTGTAGGCTGTCCTATTTCTAGTCCAACAAAGTTTTCAGTCACAGTAATAATATTTTCAAATAAAATACAAATCTCCTTTTTAAAGGAAAATTATTAGTAACAAGAATTCTTAGTGCTATAGAATGGTCATAATATGATAATTTAAATTCATTGCATGTATTAGATTATAAATTTTGCATATGCTACCTCAACATATATGATCCAATGTAATATGTAGATTGAATTTATTTAAATGTCTTTGTTTTAAAAAATTGCTGGTTCAGTGTTATTTACATAAAATTGAAATCTGGTCTCAGTGAATCTTTTAGGTTGTTTTCTTCTAGTGTGATAGGAGGCTGGATGCTTTATAATGGATTTGATGAGGCAAGTTATGCTATAAAGCTGCTTTAAAGTGAGAAAATAATTCATAACAAATAAATCACAGCCAATGCAACAGTGCTATTGAAGGAAGTGGTTTATTCTCCATAGCCTAGGTGGTGTACTTTCTGAATGTACATCTGGAAACTAGAATTTAAATGTTTAGTCAGATTCAGTGAAATGATTTCATATTTTAAGTAGTGTTTTTTTCATTGGAAGTTTAGCACTGATTTCTTTGAAATTTTGAAAATCTTAATTTGTGTGTGTGTACGTGTATCTGTATGTACTGGCATATTGAAACATTTATAGGAAAAATATCAATTGATGGCAAAAGTGTATGTACCTGGAAAACCCCCGTTTTGTTTGTTTGTTTGTTTGTTTTTAAATAAGCTTGAATGTTGTTTTCACCAAGGCATTTTGATCTGAATGACTTTAAATTGTGAATTTGTCTTACATTAAAAATCTGTTGTGAATTTGTTTTGAATGTTTCTAAGCCATATAAATATAAAAAAATTCCCCATTTTGAAATCTTTCAGATCACCTTTTCACAATGTCAGAGTAATATATTAATGTAATAAAAGGGAAAAAGGTCACTCTTGATTTTCTTACCTTGAGATAACATAATTTATCTTTGCCTTATTTTTTCAGTTTTTGTCTATGCGTTTCTATTCTTTATGTTGTTAAGGTTATATTATACATACATTTCTGTATCCTATATTTTCCTCCTTTTCTTTATATATTTTTAAATGTGGAATAAATTTTTAGATTTCAATTTGATTCAGAATACTTCCAAAATATTGATTAAGAGTTATAAAGGCATTTTTAATTTAAAACAAAAACTAGTGTTCTACATTAGTGTTTCACATCTCTAGAGATACTAATTAAAATTGAAATTACTTAATGCCACAAGTTTACTTTTAAAAATTCTCCCTTGTAATATTTCTCACATTCAGTTGAGGATTTTATGTGAAGAAAGAAACCGAACTTGATGGTTTGGATTGCATTTAAGAACATTATTCCTAGGCAACAGTTTTTATTAACTAGTACCCTATTTTATGTCAATGATAGTATTAAAATGTTCAAACATCTTGCATTTGATGTCATTTAGAGATAAATGATCTATCTGTATGGGGGAGCGATTAGGATTATAAGGAGATAAACCTTAAAAGGCCATCTGGTTTTCTGATTTCAGGCAGGTCTCCAAACATCTTTTAGTTAGGAACCTGAAACCAGTCAACACTAGGTGTAGGTGATTATAATTTGCAAATAATGTTAAACGGGTGTGAACAAATTGTTTAATTTACGTGAGCCTGACTTCTTTATCTATAAAATTAGTTTTATACCAGATAAATAGTTCTAAATCTTTTTTTTCTGTCCCAGGACACATGAGAGAACACTTGTCAGCATCAGTGTCTCCTAGTGACAGTGCTTTTTAAAAGGTGGAGGAGCAAGGATGTCCCTGTTATTTTAATCTACCTGTTCCTCCCAATCTGAGAATCATTGGGTTAGAGAGTATGTTCCTTTTCTTCATAAATAAATAATTTTATTAAATATTTCAGTGCCTAATATGTACCAGGCACTGGACTGGATATTGTAAAATATATCATAAAATCAACTTCTGGAACTCTTAGTTTAGTTGAAGAGGTAAGGCACTATATATTTTACAATATAGACAGAAAACAGTATATGCTACATGAGAATATGCAATAAAGGCTTGATATGCAAGTTACATCATTTTGGTCTGGAGCTATTATTTTTAGCAATTTGAGATTATCATGTGTGACTTAAAGTTGATAGCATCATGTTGTGATGTATGCTTTAGAGCCTGAATATACCTTTCTCACCTCCCCAAATCGGCATTCACAGAATGTTAAGCGGACAGTATCCAGGTGTTTATTATTAAAGGAAGATTAGCCTAGCCTTCAGGTTTCCCATTGGAAGTAAAAATTGTAGTAAACGGAAACTTTCTCTTTGTTAAGCAGAAAATGAACTAACTGCTAGGCTTTAACTATGTATATTAGGACATTCTGAAATGCAAACATTAAACCTAATCAGAATAATTGGTTTTAACATTAACTGTTATTCAGAAGTATCTGAGTAGATGTTAATGATGGTTAACCTCACTTAAACTCACAAAATCGTGATCTGGACAAAGCATTAATATTTTTAGAGGGGCTGGGCATGGTGACTCCGGCCTGTAATCCCAGCACTTTGGGAGGCCAAGGTGGGCGGATCACCTGAGGTTGGGAGTTCGAGACCAGCCTGGCCAACATGGTGAAACCGCATCTCTTCTAAAATACAAAAATTAGCCGGGCATGGTGGCAGGCACTTGTAATTCCCAGGTACTCGGGAGGCTGAGGCAGGAGAATCTCTTGAACCCAGGAAGGCGGAGGTTGCAGTGAGCTGAGATCGTGCCACTGCACTCCAGCCTGGGCAACAGAACAAGACTCCGTCTGGAAAAAAAAAAAAAAAAAAGGCTGGGCTCGTTAGCTCATGCCTATAATCCCAGCGCTTTGGGAGGCCGAGGTGGGTGGATTGCTTGAGCTCAGGAGTTCAAGACCAGCCTGGGCAACACGGTGAAACCCCATGTCTACTAAAATACAAAACAATTAGCCGGGCGTGATGGCATGTGCCTGTAGTCCCAGCTACTGGGGAGGCTGAGGCCGGAGAATTGCTTGAACCCGGGAGGCAGAGGTTGCAGTGAGCCAAGATCACGCTACTGCACTCCAGCCTGGGCAACAGAACGAGACTCTGTCCCCCAAGAAAAATAAATAAATCAATATGTGTGTGTGTATATTTACATTTAGAGGCACTTTGTTGGCAGTTTTTGTATACATTCAACTTCAAAATCACCCTGCTTCAGTTACCTTGGGAATACCACTTCCATGAGGTCCTGAGATTTAGAGGACAGAGAGTGGAAAGGGGAGGGTGCCGTGGAAGCAACCTAGAGAACACCAGAGCGAGAACTCCACTAATCAGCCATGTGAACTTTGGAATCTCACTTAAATTTTCATCTGTAAAATGATGGACAAGACCAAATGACCTCTAACATATGGCTCTCCAACTGTATGATATGTGAATCTCAATTCTATGTAAGGATTCTATGAGGAAGGTAAATGCTTGTTTTCAGCCTCCCTCTCTATTGAGTATTAAGAGTTCCTTCATTGGCTGCCTTCTCATTCTTCATTTTCGATAAGCAATCTAGGTCTTGAATTGCTTCATGTGTTTTAATGTTGGTAAACATTCCTGTAAACCTGATTATCCAGCTGTTTTCTATGGATTTCTATCTGTATGTCTGGGTTGTTTTTTGTTTGTTTGATTTTTTGAGACAGGGTCTTGCTCTGCCGCTCAGGGTGGAGTACAGTGGCATGATCTTGGCTCACTGCAACCTCCGCCTCCCGGGCTCAAGCGATCCATCTTCCTCAGCCTCCCGAGTACCTAGGACTACAGGCGTGTACCACTATGCCCAGCTAATTTTTTTGTGGTTTTTTTTTTTTTTTTTTTTGTAGAGACAGTTTCTCCGTGTTGCCCAGGCTGGTCTTGAACTCCTGGGCTCAGGTGATCTGCCCACCTCAGTCTCCCAAGGTGGTGGGATTACAGGCATGAGCCACTGTAGCCGGCCTCTATCTGTATGTCTTAAAGGAATCTCTGACCAAATGTGTCTATATTCATGAACAGTGTCTAGGTTAGAGTCATAGCAGTCATTGAGGTTCCTATGTTTTGCCTTCCTAAGATTTAATTAATCTCCATGTTCTATTAATGTATTGACTCTCATGTCTGTTCCTTCTTACTCATTTCCGGTGCTATAGTACTTGTTCAGCTGCAGTCACAGTGGTTGTGGTCTCCTAGAAACTTATCTTAATTTCTCTGTCTCTTTTTTTTGTTTCATCTTATCGTACTGTTCATCACATCTGTTAGAATGAAAGCTATCTAAAAACAGTCTGTCACTCATCTTTGTGTCCTCAGTGCCAAGAACATGCTATAATTTAACCTGAAAAACTCTGAAGATCCAAGATCACATCTAGGCAGTCTTTCATAAAATAAATTTTTTGTGACAGTTTCTGCTTAGGAGGAGGAAGCAGAGTTCCTTTATGGACTGTTGTAATTTTGTACTGAATGAAAGGAGTAAGAGAAATAAGATTCTGACCAGCAGACTTCTCTTAGTTTCCTGGAAGGTATTTCCTGTTTGTTCATGGCATCACCATCTACCCTTTCTTTCTTGGCAGAAAATCTGAGGACTGTCCTTTCTCTCATCTCCTCTGTTCATTCAGATATCAAGGATTCATGATTTTACCTTGTACACTTGTCCCTCGTTTCCTTGGGTTTCGGCTCTGGTACCCCCCTCCGTCAAGCATCTGCTGATGCTTAAATCCCTGATATAAAATGTCATCGTATTTGCATATAACCTATGCATATCTTCCTGTATACTTTTAAATCATCTGTAGATTACTTTTTAAAATTACCATTACATGAAAAGGAATCTAGATTATAAGTAATCTAGATACCAAATACTATGTAAATAGTAGTTAAATACTTATTTTTAAATTTTTTCAAATATTTTCAATTTGTGTTTGGTCGAATCCATGGATGCAGAACCCAAGGATATGAAGGTCTGACTGTAATATCTTTTAAAGTAAAGTCTTTTAAATATTCCTTTCTCTATCTCCATTGCTCTTAGATCACTGTAGAATTTCTTACATGTATTTGTACAACAATCTTCTAACTGCTTTCCTTTCAATCTTGCCTCCACAATCCATTTTCTATTCTGGGGTCAGAGTAAGTTTTAAAAGTATGATATGTTTCTCCAACGCTTAAATTCCTTCAGTGGCTCTTATGTTTCAAGATCAAGTGAAATATTAGACATGGTTCTAAATGAGTTACCTGCTTTTCTAACCTTATGTCTCACCACATTCTTGGGTCTGTTTATTTCAGTACCTAGCTCAGTGTCACACAGTTGGCATTTCTCGCCTTCCCTTCATGAATGAATATGTGATAGGTAGAGAGTAATTTGTGTTTGTAAATGTCCTGGTATCACATGAGAAAAAGAAGTTGGCATTTTGGTGACAGAGACCCACGGACTGTGTGCTTTCATATGTGCCAGTCATTACATGTACTTTACATGTATTGGCTCATTTAATTCTCAATTCTCCTAACATCTTTGTTAGGCAGATACTGTTATTTTATGGACGAGGAAACTAGGCATAGAGAAAAGTTGAGTGATTCACTTGAGGTCATGCAGTGGCAAGGCCTGGCTTCAAACTCAGGTTGTGTTGCAGCAGAGTCTATGTCTTATCTACTAACCTAACTGGCTGGTGAATTGGAGGCATTTGGTGTGGAAAGCTGGTTGGGATTCTCCTTTGAGGGCATGAAAAGTATGCATGTAACTTTATATGTGCTTTATTCTGTTGGTAATTACCTCAGAGGCTCTCAGTAAATCTTTGTGAAATGAATCTAAGAGTCTTTCTTCATACATTGCTGGAGTTGGCCTCTGTGATTCATGCATTACCAAGAAGCCATGGCTTCCTTCTATTAATAATCACAAATCTTGGCACAATAAAATTAAAGTATAATTTTCATGAAAGTAGTGGCTTTTGCATGAAACATGGAAATAGATGAGCCATGGCCATGCATGTGAGAAAACAAGAGTGTTTATGTCAGGGATTTTCAGTCTGTTTATGGGAGTTTGCAAGGAAGAGGTGGATCTTGAGGGGTAAATTGCGGTCATGTTAAAGACTAAATTTACAAGTAGATTTTTTCTGTACAGAGCTACAGAGTATATTTTATTAGGTGAGATGATGAAAACCCTAGTGGACAGAAGTAGAACATGGTTTGAGGAGCTAGAGATAGAAAGCAGAGACACCATATCAGATACTACAGGCACCAGTCATTTTTATTATAAAAATAATATACAGTCATTGTAGCATAGAAGTATATAAAATTTGAATTGAAAAGTCAACTTCTCTCTTGCCTACTGTCACTCCCTAGAAGTAATCACTTTAAAAAGCATGCACTTTTTAATGCCAGTCGCATAGTGATATGATATAGGACCATTGCTATATTATATTTTAGTTGTTTTTTTTCTACTTCATGTGTCATAGTTATCTTTTCATACATGTAGGTCTTCTAATTCTATATCTGTAGCATACTATTCCATTGTTTGGATACATCATAACCATTCCCTTATGTACATCTACAATTTTTTGTCATTACATATGGTAACACAGTGAACAATCTCATTCATATACTGTTGCACATTAGTGTTAATGTTTCTATAGGCCATATTCTCAGAAGTATGGTGTACATAGCAACATTTTTTTTTCCCCTTTCCTCTGCCACACCTTTGACTTGTGTTTATTGACCTGGCCCATTTATTGTTCACTTTCTTTTTCTGAGGAGTTTTTTTCTCACTAGTTTGTAGGAACTCCTTTTTTTTTTTTTTTTTTTTTAAGACAAGTTTCGCTCTTGTCACCTGGGCTGGAGTGCAATGGCACAATCTTGGCTCACTTCAACCTCCGCCTCCTGGGTTCAAGTGATTCTCCTGCCTCAGCCTCCCGAGTAGCTGAGATTACAGGTGCGTGCCACCACGTCTGGCTAATTTTTGTATTTTTTAGAAGAGATGGGGTTTCATAATGTTGGCTAGACTGGTCTCGAACTCCTGACTTCAGGTGATCCACCCACCTTGGCCTTCCAAAATTCTAGGATTACAGGTGTGAGCCACCGCGCCCAGCCAGGAACTCTTTAATGTATATATTAACTAACCCCTTGCATATATTTTCCTCACATATTTTATGCTCACTTGTGGTAACTTTAATCAGGGAGAACCTTTTTTAAAGAGACAATGCCTCGCTCTGTTGTTCAGGCTAGAGTTCATTGGCACAATCATAGCTCACAGCAGCCTCAAACTCCTGGGCTCAATTGATCCTCCCATCTCAACCTCCTGAGTAGCTAGGACTACAGGTGCATGTTAATACGCCCAGCTAATTGAAAATTTTTGTGTGTGTGTGGAGACAGGGTCTTGCTTTTTGCACAGGCTGGTTTTGAACTCCTGGCCTTAAGCGATCCTCCCACCTTGGCCTCCCAAAGTGCTGGGATTTGTAGGCATGAGCCCCTGCACCTAGTCAGGCAGAAATTTTTATAACAAATTTGTATATCTGTCTTACCTGAAGTCCCTATATTTTTATGTTTTTCTCTTTGCTTTACGTTTATATCATTAATCAATAAGGAATTTATATATGATATGCTGTATATATGATAGAGTCTTTTCTCCAAATGAATTGCCAGTGTTCCCAGTATAATGTGTTGAATAACCCATCCTTTCCCCATTGATTTGAAACACTTCTGCATATACTGAATTTGTATTTATAACCACATATAATGTATAAATTCCTATATATTTTTCCATGTACTTAATTCCTGTTAATTCCTATATATAACATTCATGTAAATATAGTTCTACTAATTGGATTATTTGCAGATGCCCTATTCTAATTCATTGAATTAGATATCTGGTATCTTGATATCTGGTAGTTCAACTCCCCCATTATTATTCTTAGTCTGTTTTATTGGTCATTCTTTCACATTTACTCTTCCAGATGAACTTCAACATCAACTTGGCATTTTCCCCCCCAAAATAGTCCCATTGGATTTGTTCTACCAGATCATTCTTAATTTGTTATGTACTCTTGAAACTTACCTGCATGACACTTAAGCAAATAAAAAACACTGAGTTCAAGCCAAGGTAAGGTACTTTGTGATACTATTTATCTATGGCTAGATACATATTTATTGTAGTACTTCTTGATCCTATTATCACCTAAAATCATTTTAAAACTAAAAGAGGTTAATAGGTACAGAAATAGCCAGTAAAACCAAAAATTATCAGTAAACATATACTGATAACAAACTTCAGGCATTAAGAGTTTTCTTCCAAGGATATTATTATAGAAACAATAAAATAATTTTATAGAATAAAGGTCTGATTTTTTAGTTTTGTATGAGAATTTCTTAAATGCTTTTATGTATATGATATGTATTATATCATTGTGAGGTAGGTGGTACATTTTTCAGATGGGGTAAACTCAGTCTCTGAAATATCCGATGACGAGGTCAAGGCTCAAGTTCTGTGAATTGTCTGGTGGCTGAGCCTTAGATTTCTAGCGATAGTAGACTATTAGGATTGGTTGCCCTTGTGTATAGAAGATATCTATAGAATGTAAATAGGATCCTAGGGCCAAAGCTTAGGGAATGCCTTATTAATGGTTTGGAAAAGGTAAGGAATTATAGAATGATGAGACACAGCAGCATATTTTATGGAGAAATCATCATCACATATAAATTTCTATGGTTTTTCTCTTCCATAATCTTAATTTGGCTTTCCTCATTTCTAAACAGTTTTACTAATTATCCTTCCAAAGAATATTAAGGCCGGGCACGGTGGTTCATGCCTGTAATCCCAGCACGTTGGGAGGCCGAGGCGGGCGGATCACGAGGTCAGGAGATCAAGACCACAGTGAAACCCCATCTCTACTAAAAATACAAAAAAAAATTAGCTGGGCGCAGTGGCGGGCACCTGTAGTCCCAGCTACTCGGGAGGCTGAGGCCGGAGAATGGCATGAACCCAGGAGGCGGAGCTTGCAGTGAGCCGAGATCACGGCACTGCACTCCAACCTGGGCAACAGAGCGAGACTCCGTCTCAAAAAAAAAAAAAAGAATATTTAATACTACTTCTGTTTTACTTTCTACTTATTAAATGAGAAAAGGAGTCCATGAACATAAATCTACAAAAGATCTTTTTTTGAAAAAAGCCATTTTTTTAAACTTTATATAGTCTTTAAAAGTATATTGATGAGTGCCCACATTTAGAATTTTTGCCCCACTGACCCCTGCATATGCCTTTTCTCATATTATTTTTGCCTCCTCTTTATTACTTTTCAGTCAAGTCAAATCTCATTTCATTTGTTAAGCCTTCTAGAATTACTCAGGTACATATTTTGAATTTCTCTTGCTTATTGCCTCTACAGCTCAGCTCAACAAGTTTTATAACTTGTCTCTCAGAATAGTGTAGAATACACTTTTTGATAATAGCACTATGTAATTCATATATATATATTTTAATTTAGCTATGTCACAGGCCACAGTTGTATGGCCTCTGGCAGATCAGCCTGTCTGAACCACAGTTTCTCTAAAGAAATGTAGGAGTAATTATACCTATTCTGCGTGGTTGTGTAAAGGTAAACGACCATGTAAAGCACCTGGCTGAAGAGCATATGAGAGTGCCATGTTGGCTTTCTAGAATTTATATCTCAACTTTGGGAGGTAGCTGGTATGAAATGCAAGGAGTGAGTGAGTAAAGAGAGTAAATTGAGGAGGTTATTGCCATCTAAGATAACTTATAAAGACAATAGAGGTCACCTTGTAGTTTCACAATTTAAACCCTTAGGGATTAATCATTAAACTGTATTTATTGGTGGCTTACTGTAGGCAGAGCACTGTGTCATGTACTGTGGACTATGTGAACGTGTAAGGCACTTCCTGACCCCTGACAGCTAGTATTCTGATAATGAGTGTGCTTAAAGACCAAAGGAATGAATCAGAAGAGCATAAATTGGGGATATGCAAGCAGAGGGTTTCATTAAATTCAGCAAGTCTGTATCAGTTGTGTGATGTGAGAGAGATCTACCTTTGCATCCTTCACAAATGAATATACATTGAAAAAAAATCTTCAAGGACAAGAGACCTACATCATTTCATGTTCAAGAGAAAACCTAGAATCTATTTAGATCTTAGCCGCAGGAAGGAACCAGGAGAGCCCTGGGGAAAGCAGCTTCTCAAGGGGTAACCACTGGGGACAGAGTTTCTAATTATGTTTCTAATTGTGGGGATGGAGGCAGTTTCTAATTATGTTTTGCTGCAGAGGTAGCTGGAGGATGAGAAAGGTCAACTGGACAGGCAGCGAGGTAATTTGGTTTAAGTGCAAGCTCTGCCACTAAGGTGAAGTCACTTATTTGTCCCTTGTTTCTTTGTCAATAAAATAAGATTAGACTTGATCAGTTGGGTAGCCCTTCAGCTGGGTGGCTATTATTTCTGTCTGAATGAAAACTGTACCTAACGGATGATTAGTTCTTCTCTATTCTAGAGACTGAACACTAATTATGAATATATGAGTTTTCAGAATATGTATCTTTTGGGTGATCATGATTTGGTGGGTGGGTTTTGTGAGGCCTAGGGGAGGACATTAATAATCTTTCTTTGGAATGGTGCATTTTATTTTTATCTCATAGTGGGCTAGTTGATTTAAAGGACATCTTAGTGGTTTAATTCACCTCATTATAGGAAGTGGAAATTTTACGTACTTCATGGAAAAGTTTAGAGGAAACTGAAGCTAGTGAAATTAAATGAACTGCTTAAGCCGTAAGGTGACAGCTAATTAGTGGTAGGGCAGGAACCAGAATCAAAGCTTCCTTCTTTTTCATCCAGTACTTATTTCTTACTGTCATATTTTGGGACTTACTGAAAATTTAGTGTTCAATTTCTTGGGATTGTTAAATGGTGAATGAATTTCCAGTTGTTTGGGGAAGATGGGAGAACACAGTAAACATTTTACATTTTAAAAAATATGGATTTGATTAATTATATATATGTATCTCTTATTGATCTATGACTGGCTATTTTAGTTATGAGTTCCTTTCTGACTTATGTCAGTAGAGTTTGCCTGCCTTCCAGAATGGTGCTAGTCATGAGGGGGAATTTGTAATGTATTCAGTAAGTGGAAGTAAATCACCTTGCTGTTAAGAACAGTTCAGTGGATAATTTACTGAATGTATGTTTTTATCCTTGACTGTGGATAACATCATTAATTTAAATTAATATATTTCCAAAATAGCCTTAGCCATGGTTATCTCTCAAAAGTTCTAGAGTTGGACTTATTGATGTCCTTGAAATAGCATGCAAAATTTTATATGTATGGTACATTTTTCTATGAAGAATGCCCCATGGTTTTTGTTAGTTTTTAAAAGGGGTACCTGACTGAAAATAAAGATTTAAGAACCACTGCTTTAATGGGGTGGTATTCAAATCCATACTAGACTTTCCCCCTCTACTTTCACTTAAATAACCACATTTTTGAAATGTTACATCGTGAGTTTGATGTTCTATAGAAAAAAATCAAAAAGTATTATGATATTTATTGCATCCCCAGAAATATTACAGGATCACATTGTAATTTTTTTGTGTGCTTAGAGACCTTTTATGCCATTGTATGACCCACCTACCTTTTTAAAAGCCAAAATTTCAGTATTTCAGTGTACTAAATGTGTTAAGTGGGACAATAAATTTTTTACTTGCAAAATGGTTGGAAGATACTAAGATGAACTATAACAGGAAGTTGGAGTTAGTGTCATAAAGGCTGGATTGAGACATTTTCATGCTCTATGTTTTTTTTTCCCTCTTGTTTTGACAGAGGCCAGAATCCCCCATGCCACTTTTCCTTGTTGTAATCAGTCAGGATGTCTCCTTGTTCCTAACACATACACATGCACATATGCACACCCCATCATCGTCATCATCATCATGCTCTTAAGTATCCTCCTTCCTTATCTCCTCACTCACCTGTCACTCCCCTCCACTTTTGCTGTAACTTCAGGAACTGCTTTTTCACGCAAAGCCAATCCTTCTATAATTCTCAATCTATTTTCCTAGTGTTTTTCCTACTTCTTGCTTTACTTCATTTATAGCCTCTTAAACCTGAGGCTCTGTCCTTCCTTTCCATCATTATTCTTTCATCATTTCCCCCCCTTGATTTCTATTCTTTTGAAGTTATTGTCTTTAGCTGAGCCAGCCTTCTGTCAGTCTTTACTGCTGTCATCTAGTGAACAGCCTCACAGTCATTTCTCCTTACTCATGGGAGACTTTGGCAGCTGGCTTACTCTTTTCTTCTCCCCCTAAGCTCTTCATGATCACAGCTTATGACCTATCTGTATGGAAAAACACCACCAAGTCCAACAGTGGATTTTCAGTTCTTTGACTACCTTATTTCCAGTGAGCTTTACCTCTCATCAGAAATTTACTAAGATTTCTTCTCCTTCTTTACTTACAGATCCCTCTGCTTTCTCCTAGTGCATCAGGACTCTTCCTTTGTTATTTTAGTTATTTTTTAAAATTAGCTTAGATTTCATTATTTGTAATTTCAATGCCATATACTTTCTTCTTATACCTGTTGGATAGATTCTTAACTCCTAATGAAGCAGTTAATGTCTTCTCTGTGCCTTTTTCGTGAATGGCTGAACATTGCTAGAAAAAGTCACACAAAGGCAGATAGGTTCCACTATAAATTCATTATCACAAATCTTAAATGGGCCCTCAATACTATCCAACAATTCCTCTAATTTTTTAAATGTTCAACTTATTCTCTTTTTGCGCAGCAGTTACTGAAAACCTTATTCACTTTGCAAATCTTTTTACTTTCCTTGGGTGGTTCCAGAGCATAACTAGGTGCTGTATTATGGAGAAAATAGAAAGCATCCATTAGGAATTTTCATTTTGCAGTTCCTAAACATGCAAAGCTGCCTTCTATTGCAATAAAAGAGCGTTTCTCCCGTCTCAGCTCAGTTTCTACCTGTACTTTGGATTCCATCTCATTCTACCTTCTCAGAAACTCTAAAATATTGATTATCTCTTCGTAATTTATTCAACTAAACCTTCTCCATTTAATCTTTTCTATCAGCTTGATCCCATATCCCCTTTCTACTGCTATTCTGCCATATTATTCCCTTTTCAGACAAACTTTTTAAAAGAATCATTTTCATACAAATGAAATCCCTATCTAAAGCCCTTAGAGCCAGATTTGATTCAGAATTTGGAATATTTTGGATTTAGGAAAACATTAACATGTACATACCATCTGTAGTATAATAGCCCCAGTGAATTGTGGAGCAGTTCCCTGTAATCGACACATTGCCGTTTCTGCCCTGAAGTGTGTGGCTGTCACTTTCAGTAGGAGCAATAAGTGCTATCGATAAATAGCCTCATATCAGTCCATGTCAGATTTTGCTTCCAAATGAGTTATTAAAATAACAAAACCCAAAACTTTAATATTTCAATGCTTTTGGATTTTGAAATTATAGCTGAGAGGTAGTGAACATGCCTTCATTTCTCACCTTACATTTTTTAATCTAGTTTGCCTTTTACTTTTCTCACTTTTTTCAAATGGCTCTTGCTAACTCTACCAATGACTTTTATCTAAAGTGATCATGTCACCAGTGAATGTTTTCAGTCTTCATTCAGTTGACTGGCCCAGAGCCCCAGATCCTGGTAATGCCAACTCCATAACACTGTCTTCCCTTAGCTTCATTGGCACCACCCTCCCTGGCTCTCCTTCACCTTTTTGTAGGCGTATTGTCCATTATCTTGGCATTAAATGCTAGAGTTCTTCCAAGGCCTCCTAGGACCACTTCTCTTCTTTCTCTGTGCTCTCTCCCTTGGTGGTCTCGCCTGTATCTATGTCTTCAATTACCAATTATGTGCTGATGCAGCTCAGACCTCTCCTTTGAGGTCAACCAACATGTTCAACTGCCTATTTAATGTTCATTGTCATTTGGAACTCTCAAATATTGGGTCCAAATTTCTAATATGTCCCAATCTCAAAATTTTCCCTAAACTGTTTGTTTTCAGATGTCCCTTTACTTCATCCTCTCCTCTCCCTTCCCCTTTCCCCTCTCTTTTGCTTACCTCATTTTGGTAACTTCCGCCTCTGTTAGAGCAAGCATTAGGATCTTTGGTATGACCTAAAGGTCCTGCACTGTCTGGCCCTGCCCATCTCTCCAGCTTCATGTAGCTCCCCTTCTGCTCTCACTCCCTCTGAAGAACTGTGCTTCCTCCTACAGGAGGACCATTATACAAGCTTCTCTTTCTGCTTGGAATGCTCTTTCTTTCTGTGCTAATTACTATAATTTATATTCATTTTCCCCATCATAGCTCCAATTCTCACTTTCCTAGAGAAGCTCTCTAAGTCATGTGCCCTATCATCAAATTTTACGGCACCATATATGGATTCTTTATAATACTAATAACAATTTTAATTGTACTTTTCTTTTTATCATTTAGTATGTTTTCCCCGCTAGGATGTAATCGCTCTTAGAGCAAGTGTTACGTCTGTTCTTCACCATCACATTTCCAGCATAGTGCCTGGTGTATAGTAGGCAAATAGCAAACATTTTAAATGAATTTTATACATTAACTTATCTTTTCTTATATTGTTAGTGGTTTCTGTATATGTGTTTACCAATGTAGCACATGCAGTTTCCATAGTTTTATGTGGATTCAATCCTGGTGGTACTTTTTCTGAAAATTATAAAGACACATTTTTAAAAGTTCAATGAATTATGTAGGGATCAAATGCAAAAAAAAAGTCTTACTTTGATCTAGCTCATAATTTATTCTCCTCCATCCCCCCATTTTTAATTATTTTTATGTATTTATTCATTTATTTATTTTTGGAGAAGGAGTCTCACTCTGTCACCTAGGCTGGAGTGCAGTGGTGCAATATTGGCTCACTGCAACTTCCACCTTCTGGGTTCAAGCAGTTCTCCTGCCTCAGCCTTCTGAGTAGCTGGGATTACAAGCGTGCACCACCATGACCAGCTTATTTTTGTATTTTCAGTAGAGAGGGGTTTCACTATGTTGGTCAGGCTGGTCTCGAACTCCTGACCTCGTGATCCACCTTACTTGGCTTCCCAAAGTGCTGGGATTACAGGCGTGAGCCACCGTGCCTGGCCCTTTTTTTTTTTTTTTTTTTAAGATATGGAGTCTTGCTTTGTCACCCAGGCTGAAGTGCAGTGGCGTTATCATAGCTCACTACAAGCTTAAACTCCTGGGCTCAAGCCATTCTCTCACCTTAGCCTCTCGAGTAGCTGGGACTATAGGCACGTGCCACCATGCCTGACTAATTCCCCCATGTTCTTAATTCAATTTTTCTACATTAACCTCTTTCCCCAGATTCTTTATAGATATCAGTATTTTAGTAAGTCTAGTGTTGTGTGCAAGTAAAATATATACTATATTCCAGCACAATTCAGCAGACTCTCAACTTGTTCATCAGTTCATAAACCTCACAGGATTAAAAATAGATTAGCCATCTGCTAACTGACCAAACAATTTTAGTATTGTGAAAGGGTGTGGTAGGAAAGGGAGGTATAGGGTCTAGGTATAATGTCAGAACAAGGCTCAGTGCAGAAACTACCTTGTGACCTCTTAATACTGAAACTTAACAGTCAGTTCAAAATTAGGAAGAGATTTGGTGGAGGTTAAGCATAGGAGAGTCCTGACAATAGGGGATTTCCTAGATTAAAGTGACAGAATTTCTTTCAGCATTAATATCTTACTAAATTTTTTTAGAGATAATGTATTTATAAAGACATTACTTCTGTGAAAGTTATCATAATCTATAATTTAAAATACTATGTAATAGATTTCTTTATATTACTAAAGAAATTAATTGGCCTTTTATATTTTACTCCTTAACTAGGAAAACCAGTAGATTCCCAGACATCGCGAAGTGAATCTGAAATTGTGCCAAAAGTTGCTAAAATGACTGTATCTGGAAAGAAGCAAACTATGGGATTTGAAGTGCCTGGGTAAGACTTTGAGTACCTCCCTCATCCCCACCCCCACCCCCAAGTTTTTGAAATCACTGTTGCTTCCTATTAGTCTGTAAGAAAGAGACTGTTTCAATTTCGCATAATATATCATTAGCACTGAAGTATCATATATCCTCAGTATAACATAGTACAAAGAGACAAAATGAGAAATTAGGCTTGATTCTGGCCTTATCTTGTGTGTATTACTTACTCTACCTCACTGTCAGTTTTCTTACATAAATATTTTATAGCTACTTTAACATAAAAAACCCTATGATTTTGTGAAACCTAGCACTGTGAGATAGGGAATTCTTATACCACTAGGTGGCAGAGGTAACCAGATTTTGGAGTGAGTCCCCGAATCATGGAATCATTAATTAAATTTTTTAATAACTAAAATATTTTTAAACTCTTTTGGATTTTCATATTGAATAAATTGGACCATTGTAGCAAAGACGTAAATTGGACCATTGTAGCAAAGACATATGATATGAAACATACGTAGAATTTCAAATATGTAGTGAAAAATGGAAATAAACCATACCTTGGTAGCACTTGTTTGTTCTTATCACAGTCTCTAGAATCCTTCCAGGAGTTTTTATAGACAAGGGAAGTGAGTTGCTTTAAAGCCATTAATTTTTAAACTCTAAAATTTTTCAGAATTTTCAATTGTTCGATAAATCTGTTACTTATAAATTATATGTATTTTGTCTGCCAAAATGATAAACGCTGTTATCAAATATAAACAATAGGTTTTTACTATAAACAATAGATTTTTATATATATATACTTTTTTTCCTTTTTTTTTCTCTTTTCCCAAGTTATATTTTTTTAAAAATATAAACCCAGGAACCTTATTTATTTATTTTTTTTCCTTACAATATTCTTTTGTCTAAACTAGTGAGGTATTATGAGTTTTGGTTGGGAAGAATGTTTATCACCTAGTTCAATTTTTGGATTTTATAGAAACAAGACTTTATTCACTAGATTTCAAAGTCAGTGAAGGAAAGGACTCCTTATCTAGGACATAGTAGGCATTCAGTGTACATTAATTGAATGATTGGATGAATGAAAAAGTTAATTTTTATCATGAGTAACTTTAGCCTGTTAAAATAATTTAGAATTCTGATTCAGTCTCAAAAAGCTTTGTGTATGCCTTTTTTCCTTCTGAATTGGGATTGAGTTGTCAGAATTATAATTGCCCTTTTTGTCCTTATTCTTGAGTGCCATTTAATTCTATTATGGGATTTTTACATAGAGAGAGAGAGGGGAAATAAATAGAATACACAATTTATTGTTCTAAGGATTTTATAATCTTAGTACAAAGATTTTTCAGAAGTCTTAACATGCAAATGAACCCAAATTAATGTATTATATTAGAAGTAAATGCATAGGTATCTAAATGAATAATTATAAAGATAATGGGTAATAAATGTATCAATAAATAATGTGCATAATTTTTGAAAACTCTGTAAGTACAATGCAGGCCTTTCAGAATTTTATGACTATATTCTTTGTGAGGCCAGGGACTGTTAATGTTCATCACTGTATTCCTTTTACAGAATAGTTATTAAATATTTATTGCTCAGAATCCTTGGGGAAATATGTATTATTTTAAAAATAAACTTGCAAATAACATAAAGGTAAAAAATCCACCCATGAGGCAACATTTTGATGTGGCTCTATGGGAGAAGTCATTAGAATGTGAAAGGTCTGTAGTTATAGATCGAAATACTCAGAAATGCTTAATAGTGCTCAAGGCCAACCAAGTTGTACTATTACAGGATTTTTTGAGATTTATAATAGGGATAGCTCTTAGTCTATTCTGGGTTAGTCTTAAGAAAGCATATAGAAACACAGTGAAACACTTTTGAGTCAAGATTTCAGCATCTTAGGTTTCTACGTAGTGTGATTCTCAGTGGTGTCTTATTTTAAAAAGGATACGGCTGGGTGCAGTGGCTCATGCTTGTGATACCAACACATTGGAAGGCTGAGGCGGGAGGATTGCTTGAGCCTAGGAGTTTGAGGGAGCTATGATCCTGCCATTGCATTCCAGCCTGGTCGACAGAGTGAGATCCTGTCTCTATTTGGAAGAAAAAAAAAAAGGATAGTGCATAATGCATTGCCTGGAAGGAAATGAAACAGCAAACTTTCTTTTTCTTTAATAATATTAAAAATAGTAGATGCAAGTAAGTGCATGTAAGTAGAAATGGAACATTGCATATAGAAGAAATATTCTTTTAACCTCTTAAATCTCAGTTATTCGCTTCTAAGTATTTAACTCCAGAAGAAAGATTAAACCTCTAGATTCATGTATAGTTTACTTTTAGAAAGGTAGTTTAGAGAAAAAAAAGACTAGTCATTTTATAATATTAGATAAGTGTACAGGGTGGGCATTGTGGCTCGTGACTATAATTCCAGCACTTTAGGAGGCTGAGGTGGGAGCATCACTTGAGCCTAAGAGTTCAAGACCAGCTCGGGCAATATATTGAGATTCCCCCATCTCTACCAAAAAAAAAAAAAAAAAAAAAAAAAAAAAAAAATTAGCTGGGTATAGTGGTGCTTGCCTGTGGTCCCAGCTACTAAAGAGGCTGAGGTGGGATCACTTGAACCTGGGAGGCCAAGACTGCAGTGAGCCAATATTGTACCACTGCGCTCCAGCCTGGGCAACACAGCGAGAGCGAGACCATCTCAAAAAACAGAAAGAAAGAAAGAAAGAAAAAAAGCTTACAAAATGATACCAGAAAGCACCTGAAAAAAATCCAACCAACTTATTCTTTCATTCATACCAGTCAGTAATTAATTATAGGCCTGAAATCCAAATGGTCATTTTTAGACCTTATCTTAGATATTTTTCAAATCTTAAAACATTGACTTTTATTTCATAATATGCAGAAGTTTTTTTTACTAAGGGCAGACTTACCTAGGATACTTTTCTAATTACTTTGGTCCTTTCCCACTAACACTGTAGAATTTTAGTGAATTAATTTACAGTTTACCTAAGATTTACTTAAAAGGGGCCGGGTACAGTAGCTCACCCCTGTAATCTCAGCACTTTGGGAGGCCAAGGCAGGTGGATTACTTGGGGTCAGGAGTTCAATACCAGCCTGGCCAATGTGGTGAAACCCTGTCTCTACTAAAAATACAAAAATTATCCGGGTATAGTGGCCAGCGCCTGTAATCCCAGCTACTCAGTAGGCTGAGGCAGGAGAATTGCTGGAACCTGGGAGGCGGAGGTTGCAGTGAGCTGAGATCGCACCATTGCACTCCAGCCTGGGTGATAGAGGGAGACTCCATCTCAAAAAAAAAAAAAAAAAAAAAGATTTACTTAAATGAAAATGCTATCCTGAAAGCCAGAGGAAAACAAACCTTTCATGTTATTGAATTGCAAATGAAATGATCAAGTCAGCCCTGTTTTGTGAAGCCCTTCCTATTCTGGCAGCCCCTCTGAGGGCTGCCTGGATTGGTGGGGGAGCTGAGCTTCAAGCCCCTGCCCACTCTGTCCACCATAGCTGTCTGTTTTGATCTGTTTTCCATATTGAATTTAATGTAAGCTTGCCTCTGAAGAAAATGTTTTGCAGCTAAAAACAAAAAGATCTGGGGCCCGAGATTGTGATTTCTGCCAGGTCTGATTCAGACCAGAGCCTATGTCTAGTCACAGTAGATCACTTGTATTATAATTTGTGGGGCTTTAAAAATTCTTCTAAGTGTAGAATTGTCAAGTTTTGGTTTTAGAACTAGCTGTGGTCATTCAAACAAATATTTGCAAATTATAGTCTGTTTGATTTCACTTAATTTAGCCTGTTAGAATCCTTTAAAAGTATGGGAACATTTCCTGCATATTACTGTTTTTTTCCCTACTAGTTTAAGATGAAGTGCATCTGTCTAAGCAGTGCTCAGAAATGAACACCTAAATTGGTTAGTGGAGATTTGAAAAAGCAAAATAAAATGAGAATGGATATGTGGCTTTAAATAAAGTTGCAAATATAACTATTATGACTCTTTTCCTGAGGCATATTGTGAAGGGCTAATGTTGGGCATATAAAAATGCCCTGACAGGGAAAAACCAACGTATTTTTTGTTATAATAGGCAAGAAGAAAATAGATGTGCTTACACATATCCATCATGCTACAATCTTAAATGATTATTATAAATTGCTTTCTATATGTAGTTTTTCTTTGCCAGCTCCACATAGAGTTGGATATAATTGGTTTCATTCTTAATAACTTCCAATTTAACCTGCTCTTTGTCCTAATTCTGTTTATCCATAGTTGTTAAAGCAAAGTGAGGCATATCATAGTCTGATTATTAGGTCACATTCCTTATAGCTATTCACAGAGTTGCACTGGTACTAGTTTCTATGTGGAGTGTCAACGAGCTCATGAAGAACTAAGATCAGTGTTTACTTTTGTTAAGGAAAGAATAAGTTAAGCTGGGCAGTCTTGTTTCTCCTTTATATATCTGAGTTCCTCACTAGATTGTAATCTTTTGAGAGTGGTAGTTAACTCTTTAATTTCTATGTCATTTTCTTTTTGACATCAGTCCCTAGTATATGTTGTAGTTTTTAATAAATCAAGTGTTTGTTGAATTAATGAATTAAAGCTCCACTGTCAAAAATGTTTATGAACTGTAGTCATTTAGAGATATCTCCCCTCAGGGTAGTATTTGAGTAAAAAAGATCATAAGTCTATCATGTTGGAAGGATGAGTTGAAGTAAAACTATATTTTAGTACTAATTCATCTCCAGTGATATATTTGGTGCCATTTTTACAAAATATCTCCTTCATACCATTGATTTTGATAGGATGGATTATATGGCCAAGGCTGTGGGCTTGATTTTGAATTTCAGTTATTTTTCAACATTATTTTCTTCTTATCTTCATTTTTGGTACACTGTTTTTCTCATGGGATCTTCCACGGTTGTATTTGTGTGGTTTGAGTCTAGTTACTTATCATTTCCACCTTAACAGACTTTAGCTACTTAGCAGAGATTATTTTTGGTCTGGAGCATAAAGGATTATGAAGAAACAGTTTCTCTGCCCTTCTGACATTGTAGGACATCAATAGAGTTGGTTTAAAATACTTTTTTCCTATCTGCCTTCTGTAGAGTATCTTCTGAAGAAAATGGTCATAGTTTCCACACACCTCAAAAAGGACCACCCATTGAAGATGCCATTGCTTCTTCCGATGTTCTTGAGACTGCTTCTAAATCTGCTAATCCACCCCACACGATTCAAGCATCAGAAGAGCAGAGTTCAACCCCAGCACCGGTGAAAAAGTCTGGCAAGCTGAGGCAGCAAATAGATGTGAAGGCGGAACTGGAGAAGCGGCAAGGAGGGAAGCAGCTACTCAACTTAGTGGTCATTGGTAATGCTCTTTGTCCCTCTGGATCATCAGCCAGCCATGCCTTAGCCTGCCCACTGTCTGGAGGCAGCATGGAAACTCCGAGTTTCTCCATGGGTGGAATGGACAGAGAGCAAGGAGGCACAGTCTCATAATGCTTTCTAGTCACGTAGGGAGAGATAATGCCAAGTTACCAAAGAGGTCATTACACTTGATTGTGGGATTTTTCATTTTGTGAACATTTTGAAATTGGCGTGTCTTGTTGACAATTTTAATTTCCAAAAATCTGAGAAATTCCCCCCGTCTGTAAAGAGATATGTTCTTTTTTTTTCTATTAGATGTTTTAACTGTCATTTGATAAATACTGGTATTACTGTAAACCACTGACATGAAATATTGAATTACACATTTATGCAATGCCTCAATGTGAACATCTGGAAATGTACCTGGTATTAATCCTGAATCAATTTTCTTTAGGTCATGTTGATGCTGGGAAAAGTACTCTGATGGGCCATATGCTTTATCTTCTGGGTAATATAAACAAAAGAACTATGCATAAGTATGAACAGGAGTCTAAAAAGGCTGGCAAAGCTTCGTTTGCATATGCCTGGGTCTTGGATGAAACTGGCGAAGAAAGGGAAAGGTAGTCACTATATTTCAAAATTTTCAGTTTGAAATCATACAGTCTTCTAAAATAAGTGTGTAATATGTGTTGAATTTGTAAAACATATGAAATACTTTAGAGATTATTTTTAGAAAATAGCTTTTAGATATCAGGGAACTATTTTGACTTTTTTGATGTAATCTGCATACTGTTTTTACTCTTCTGAATTTTATGGAAATAGATTAAAAGAATGTTTAAAAGAAACAAAATAAAAGCCATGCAGAAAAAAAACAGTAAAAATCATAAGCTGATTATTCTATGGGATAAGTTTCAGTTGTCACTTCCCTAAGTATTTGTCAAATTGTCTTGATTTTGAATTAAAATTATGAGTAAGACTTTTAATTTCATGTCAGCTTACAAAGGAAAGGTAACTGTCGTAAAACCTCTTCTGTGTAGAATCTAAATAACCAGCAAATTCAAATTACCAAACAGTTCATTTTTATACTTTACATATTATGTTTTTATGAGTCTGCAAACAAGTAATTCTATAGCTATAATGCAGTCAGTTACTCCTCTGTCTCTGTTACTGTCTGGCCAAAGAATAGTATTTCTTTTGAAGTCTTTTTAGAGTGTCAGTATAGATCATGTTAGGGTAGTTAGGGTGGGAGAGCCAAAGGACGCCTTAATAATTAGTGAAATGGCAGATATATCAACTGTGTCAAAATAATGACTCTTTACAAACCTATAAAGTCCTGTGGAAGTCCTAGATTAACGAGATTAAACTGTGTTCCCTGATGTCTTCAATCTGATTATTGGAGAATATATCTGGATTTTCATGCCTTTTTAATGTGTATTTTCTTGCAGTCTTGGATAGTCTCCATTATAAACATATAAGGTAACGCTCTGTAAAGCAGGTCACAGTATTCCTTAGCTCTTCTGATAAACCAGAATTTGTATCATAATGGTTTCTCTTTCTTTGTGGGTGTCTTTAGTTCTTTATAGTATCTAGTATCACAGACCTGTTTTCTATCCTAGTAAGAAAAATTAGCTGGACAGTTGCCAATTTTGGAAAACAATGTAATTGTATATGATGCAATAGTAGAAGCCTAAATAATTTTCACCTCTCAGTTTAACAAGCACATTATTAAAGTATGTGGCTTTTTAGTTTTCTTTGCATTATCTAGTAAGCAGGTAAAGACATTGAGAACAGTATAATTTAAGTTAGAATGGTTTACTTGAATTTACCTAGTATCTTAGTTGAGCTGGCAAGTGAACTAATAATCTATTTGATTCCTATAATGGTCAGTCATTTTAGCTTTTTTGATAATACATCTGTTGATTGGCTTTCATATTTTTGCTGCTGCGTTTTGCTGCTGCTAGTTTTTTATTGCTCAGCATGATATAAGTTTTAGAATATTTCTTCATTCCATAGATAGCAGATGCTTCCAGGTACATGATGGGAGTTTTAGCTCACCACCGTATGTTCCTTAATAGCATTTACAAAATGTAATATGTTGCTTATCCCGCCATGTTAAATATTTGTAAATCCCCTGGTCTTCTCAGATACTGAAGAACAGAAATTAGTAAATTGAGTGACATTTCATATCCTTAGGGTTACAAATTGAAATCAGAGCTGTGTCAGCAGAGTATACCCAGGTCAGTCTAGGGAGGATCTCAGAATAAGTCTTAGTTCACCATTACTCTGAAGGTGTCTGTGGTCCCTAGAGTATTTGGGAATTATTAAAGAGAATTAAGCGTCACTTTAGCAAACTGGGATGGCCCATGCTTTCAGATTAAGCTAAAATGGCTTGACTAAGGACACCTACAGTTACTTTATTGCTAGGGCAAACCTATAGTTCATTATTCTAATTGTACTCTTTTGGTAGTAAAAGGGAGTATTATTATTCCTTACTTTGGGTGATTCTGGGGCAAACCTAGTTTATTGCCACATGATTTCCCTGTTTAAATTCCTGAGGCCTAGAATGACTGAGTGCCTTTGTAGACCTTCCTTGGGCCTTCTTATACAGGTTAAGCATCCCTAATCTGAAAATATGAAATTTGAAATGCTCCAAAATCTGAAACTTTTTGAGTGCTGACATGACATCACAAGTGAAACATTCTACATCTGATCTCATGTGACAGGTCACACAAAATGACTGAAAATGTTGCATAAGATTCCCTTCAGGCTATGTGTATAATGTGTATATGAAACAAAGGAATTTTGTGTTTAGATGTGGGTCCCATCCCCAAGATATCTCATTTTGTATATGCAAATATTCCAAATCCAAAAAAGTCTGTAATTTGAAAAGCTTCTAGTCCCAAGCATTTCACTAATCTGAATCTACATTTTTGTGGCTGAAAAAAGGCACTATGTTGGTCTCCAAGAAGAATTAAATAGGATACAAAGCAATCTGCTGTTCATCTATCTCTGTTTTTTAAAAATTAGGCATCTGCTTTGATATCTTATGTTTTCTAAATATGTAGCATATTAACCAGCCTTGCAAATTAAGTTTTATAAGCTCATTTCTATAATTAGTGAAGCATAAGCGTAGAACATGAAGAAAATTACCTCTCGGTCATGGTAATTTTTCATTTATCTTTTCTCATATGCAGTATTTTCCCCCCATTTAGAATTGTCCCCATGTATCTTTCTTCACAATTTACACTATTTCTTACAAAACAAATAAGATCATAGGGCATAACTATCATTTTTATTGAGCTCTTACTTTGTCCTCCATTTTGGGTTAAAACCATATGGATGCACTTCTATTATAGCAGAAATTCCAGCCCCGATTGATAATTTAATTATTCAAAAATAATAGTCTATAAAAACAATTTCCATTTTTACCTAAGAATGTAGATGGTCATGTAGACTATTATTAATTTACTCTATGGCACTATTTATATCGTACATTCTAACCATGTTATGTTTTGTTTAAGGGGAGTAACCATGGATGTTGGTATGACAAAGTTTGAAACCACAACCAAAGTTATTACATTAATGGATGCTCCAGGCCATAAGGACTTCATTCCAAATATGATTACAGGAGCAGCCCAGGTAACTGCTGTTTTCTTCACTATAATATGCTGATTGTACTTTACATAAAATTTTCTGATGCTGAGGTTACAATTCTAGGATTTTGACTTTTAAAATATTTTAAAATTAAAAATTTTAACCTTTATAAAGCTTGAACAAAAAGAGCAATATTGTATTTTTCATGATCTTTCTACCTGTACTTTGTAAAACCTTTTAAAATTTCTTACAAAGAAACAAAATGTATAAAAGCTATGAGTTTCTTTATCGTAAAAGTAATGGTAAAGGACTTGATGAGTATAGCTTCATATTTCCTTTATTGATAAGTTGGCCTGAGTATTTCAAAATCTGTCTTATATCTTTCAATATATTCAAGTTCTATATCTTTTTAAAGAGCTTGTTTATGCAGAAATAATGAAGCTTGGGTATTTTCGCCCAGTGGTTTATTTACTTTCTTTATAATATTAAAAAAGCATTGCAATTTGTAAATTACATGATTCTTAATAAGAATACTGCAAAAAATCAAATATAATTTGCATTCATACATCCCTTAATGATAAGGAAATATTCTGAAAAGTGAGTTGTTAGGCAGTTTCATCATCTGTGAACATATTTGAGTTTACTTACACAAATCTGGATGGTAACATCTTTTATACACCTAGGCTACATGGAACCTATAGTTCCAAGGCAACAAACATGTATAACATATTACTGTATTGAATACTGTAAGCAGTTGTAGCACAGTGGTAAATATCTGTGTATCTAAACTGATCTAAGCATATTATAGAAAAGGTACAGTAAAAATAGGGCATAAAAGATAAAAAATGGTACACCTGTATAGGGCACTTACCATGAATGGAGCTCGCAGGACTGGAAGTTGCTCTGGGTGATTCGGTGAGTGAATGGTGAGTGAATGTGAAGGCCTAGGACACGACTGTATACTTTACAAACACTGTACACTCAGGGGACACTACATTTATTTAAAAATATGTTTTTCTTTAATAGTAAATTAAGCTTACTGTAGCTTTTTTTACTTTATAAACGTTTAAATTTTTTTTAACTTTCTGACTCTCTTATAATAACACTTAGCTTAAAGCACAAACGTTGCACAGCTGTACGAAAATATTTTCTTTCTGTATAGTCTTATTCCATAAGCTTTTTTTAATATATATTTTTTACTTTAAACTTTTTTTGGTGAAAAACAAAGACACAAATACGCACATTAGCCTAGGCCTACACAGGATCAGGATCATCAGAAGTGAAAAATAGTAAGTACATAAACCACTATCATAATTATCATTATGAAGTACTATACATAATTGCATATGCTATATTCTTTTATGCAATTGGCAGCGCAGTAGATTTGTTTATACCAGTATCATCACAGATACATGAGTAAATGCATGGTGCTATGACATTATGGCGACTATGACATCACCAGGCAATGGGAGTTTTTCAGCTCCATTATAATCTTATGGGACCACCATCACGTATGCGGTCCATGGTTGACCAAAACGTCATTATGTTGTGCATCACCGTAACTTTAAATGATTAAAGCAATGAAAATAGCACTGCATATATAGGACATTGATTTCTTTCATAATGGATGATTACTGGAAAATATGAAGAGTTAAAATAACTTGACTCTGTTACATGGCAAAAACATGACTTCAAGCAATTAACCATTTTCTGGGATCTACTCATTAAAATATTAATTTTTTGAGACAGAGTCTCACTCTGTAGCCCAGGCTGGAGTGCAGTGGCACAGTCACCAGTCACTGCATCCACAACTTCCCGGGCTCAAGGGATCCTCTCACCCCAGCCTCCTGAGTAGCTGGGACTGCAGGCATGTGCCACCATGCCTGGCTTATTTTTTAGTTTTTTGTAAAGATGGGATCTCAGTGTATTGCCCATGCTGGTCTTGAAATCCTGGGCTCAAGCAATCCCCACCTCAGCCTCCCAAAGTGTTGGGATTACAGGCATGAGCCACTGTGCCCAGCCAAAAAGAGAATTTTAACATGAAAATTTGTTAACCAAAAAGGATATTGTATGAATACATTATAATATATTTGAAGATAAGAATTTTTTGATACTATTTTAGAAAGTTGACATGTAATTTTAGAATATTAATTCAAGATTCATGGACTGAATGTGATAAAAGATTGAAATAAAGTAATTATCCCTATTAATTGAGTACCTAATATGGACCAGATACTGTATTAGGTATTACATGCATTCAGTTTAATATAATCTTTATAACAACTCTAGGAAGTGTATATTATCACCATTTTAAATTAGTATACAGTCATTCCTCCATGTGCATGGATTTTGCATTTACGGATTCAGTCAACTGTGGATTGGAATATTTGGGGGGGAAAATTCCACAAAGTTCCAAAAAGCAAAATTTGAATTTGCCACACACTGAGTACTGTGTTGAATCCATGCAAAGGAAGTGATGTGTAGGCATTGTATTAGGTATTACACATAATCTAGAGATAATTTAAAGTGTGTAAGAGGAAGTGTGTAGGCTATATGCAAAGGCTACCCTGTTTTGTATAAGGGACTTAAGCATTCATAGATTTTGGTATCCATGGGTGTTGGGAGGTCTGGAACCAATCCCTCACTGATACTTAGGGAAACTGTACTTCTCATTGCATTTACCAAAGAATACAATATAGTTTTGATTTCTCCTTATATGTGTATATGTGTGTGTGTGTGTGTGTATGTCTGTGAGTCTTTTTCTTTTTTTTTTTTCATTGATTACTTATTGAATACTGGCTGTGTAGCAAGCACTGAGGTAGCAGTGTGGGAATGCAATGCCTACAAAGCACTGATAGTTTAATGGGCGAGACAAACACCAGAAGCAGTTGTAGTAAAAAATACTTCTGAATTCTAGGACCTTAGAGTCCACAGTTATTATAAAGATCGTTTATTCCAGGCCAGGTGTGGAGGCTCACGCCTGTAATCCCAGCACTTTGGGAGGCTGAGGTGGGCAGATTGCTTCAACCTAGGAGTTCAAGACCAGCCTGGGCAACATGGCAAAACCCTGTCTCTACTAACAATACAAAAAATTAGCTGAGTGTGGTGGCAGGTGCCTGTAGCCTCACTTACTCAGGAAACTGAAGTGGGAGAATCACCTGAGCTCAGGAAGTTGAGGCTGCAGTGAGCCGTGAGGGAAGGGAGTGAGACCCTGCCTCAAAAAACAAAAATCATTTATTTCAAACTCTTTATGGAATTATGGTGGGAAAGGATTTTAGAGATCATCTAATTGAATTCCATTATGTAACAAAGAAATAAAGAGACTCAAAGATGTTAAGTAACTTGCCGAGTGTGCAAAATATTGCAGTGGGCTTTGGGGACACAAGGAAGCATACAAGGCATGCTGCCTCACCTCAGGGAAATCACAGTATGGAAGACAAGATGTGAAGTTGAAAGGCTAACAGTTGCGCTGCAAGAACAGAGAAGATATACATTGTGGAGAGAGATCACTTTATTCTGCTTGATCATCAGAGGCTTCCTTGAGAATGCATAGTAGGCATTTGGACTCCCAAAGACAAGAGCTATTGCCTAGAAATAATATTAATAGAGAAATTTCCTAGTAATTTTTTGGAGATAGTAATAGGAAGATTAGGTAGAACATTTGTGGCCTTAGGTATCTTAATACCAATTCAATGAATTTCACATTTTAACCTAAGAAGGTAAATATAATTTTACAGTTATTATGAAAACCTAATGAGAAAAAGATTTTCAATTACTGAGCCTAGGACTTGGAAGTTCTGGTCTGGATGTTTTATATAAACTATATTTACTCCCTAGGGTTTCTGTGAAGTAAGTAAGTTGGTAACACAGAGAGGTTAGACAACTTGCCTGAGGTGTGGAGAACAGTTATTGACTACAGGTATGCATGAAAGAGCCAATATTCAAATTGATTGCTTCAGTTTGTATGCTTATTCTTATCTAAGAATCCTTGATCAAAAGAGCTGGATCTCATTGAGGAAATTAATGTTCAGTTTTATAAAATATGAGGGATTGGAAGTGAAGATGGCACTTAAGAGTAGAGACAAAGCAGGAGTATTTAGGTATGAGTAAAAGGAAACAGGAATAGTGTAAATTATCCCACCAAAGTGTATGGTTAGTACTTCAATTTAAATCGTAATGTTCTGTTGTAAGAAAGTATCTGAGACATTCTTGACATATTTTATGACCATTTATTTTCCATTATGGTGAGGATTATATATTATATCTGAAATTCTTTAAAAACTGGAGAGCACAGAAATAAAGGGTCATTGGGGAAGCAACAAAGAAACAAGCTGTTGTGGACTCTGTTCTGACCAGAAAGCAGGAGAACTTAATGATGTGGATGGAATATAAGAGGACCCTAGAGAGAAAGTGATTATCATGTAACAGCCCGAGATAGCTAAAAAGGGGAATGCCAGGTGTAGTCTTTGTTTTCTGGATTTCAGAAAAGTGGATTTCTATGACAAACAGGTATGCATACAAAGCAAAAGCTGTAAAAGAGAAAAGTGTTCTTTAAAAAATGCCCCTACAGTGCATTGACAGAAATAATTGATAAGAATGAAAAGGAAGAACTTCTATGGTTGCACAAACTGTCTGTTGCACATTTTAAAAGGCTGCATCCACATGATGCAAGTGGCATCAACACAAAAGAATAGTGGGAACCTGTAAAGTTAGTTTCAATAAGGCTAACAAAAACTGAGCTAAGCTGAGGTTAGCTTTCTTCTTTTGTGGAGTGTGTAATTTGAGTCTGAAAGGAATGTCTTTCTATCTGATTCACAAGATGGTCCACACAGGTTAGAAAACTTTGTTATACAAGGCTTTTTTTTCAATAGCTGTAGAGGATGGATATGCTGCTTTTTGATAATTCATATATTTGCTGTTTTTCTTCATTATAAACAGTACTCTGATGAATATCTTTGTAGATCTATACTTATTTCTCTGGGATAAATCCCTAGAGGTGGAATTGATGGGAAGTAAAATATGTATAATTTTTAAGTTCTTGATACTTTTTGTGAAAATACCCCCTGGAAGGTGTTGCACCTACAGTCCCATGAGCAATATTTGAGGATGCGCTTCTCACCACATCCTTGCCTACAGCAAATAATTTTGTCTTTCAAATCTTTAACAATGTGATTTGTAAAAATGGGAGAGGGGGAATATGTCAATGTGTTTTTATTTTACTTTTAAAAAATTTTAGTTTCTACTGAATTTGAATATTTTTCATGTTTGTTGATCATTTATATTTCTTTAGCAAATAGCTTGCTTGTATCCTTTAAAGCTATGTCTTCTTGCTTTGTTTTGGGTTTTTTTTTGTTTTTTTTTTTTGGTAAAGATTCTATAGAGATTATAACCTTTACTTTATATGTTACAAATGTTTGTCCCTCCCTGTCTGCTGTTTTTTGTTTTTTTGAGACAGTCTTGTTCTGTCACCTAGGCTGGAGTGTAGTGGGGCGATCTCGACTCACTGCAACCTCTGCCTCTCAGGTTCTAGTGATCCTCATACCTTAGCCTCCCAAGTAGCTGGGATACAGGTGTGCACCACCACACCCGCCTAATTTTTGTATTTTTTGCAGAGATGGGGTTTCACCATATTGGCCAGGCTGGTCTCGAAGTCCTGACCTCAGGTGATCTGCCTGCCTTGACCTCCCAAAGTGCTGGGATTATAGGCGTGAGCCACTGTGCCTGGTTGCTGTTTATTTATGTTTTAATTTTGTTTATATTTTTCCTCCTTTGCTTATATATTTTAATTCTTATATAATCAAGTGTGGACTTTTTTCTTGTTCTTTGTGTCATTATTTTTGGTGACTTTTATTTTAAAATTTTAATCCATCTTTGGGAGTCTTTTGTTTGATTTGCTTTGGTGGGGGTAGTTAGGGTCTTCCTTTAAAAATCTGACTAACATAATTAATTGAATAATCTGTCCTTTGAATTAAAATGCTGAAACATTATTTCTGGCTTCGATTATTTTTCTTCTTTAGGCGGATGTAGCTGTTTTAGTTGTAGATGCCAGCAGGGGAGAGTTTGAAGCTGGATTTGAGACTGGAGGACAAACACGAGAGCATGGACTCTTGGTCCGTTCTCTGGGAGTGACGCAGCTTGCAGTTGCAGTTAATAAAATGGATCAGGTATTTAAGGGCTTTGTGGAGATTTGTTTAAGATGCTAGTTAAGATGTTATTCTGCTTGTATAGATGACTTAGATGTGACTAGTGTACATTTTATTAGTCGGTTGCCATGTTTTTAAAAATAAATTCTCTGTTCTCATCTTAAATAAATGAGGTGTTAGTAATTTTTAAGTAAGAAAATGTCTTCTTGTTTCAAAATTAATTTTTAAAACCTAAAAATTGTTTTAAATTATAAAATAATACATGTTTATTATAGTGGAATGAAAGCATAAAAATCAGAAATAAACCTATATTACCAATTCTCCTTCCCACCCAGAAACTTATAACATTTCATTTTGTATATTCATCCAATTTATTTTTATAGATAAGAATCTTTTTATTTACAAAATTGGGTTATCTGTTTTATCATCTGCTTTTTAAAAAATAATTTTCTTGTCTTATGCATGTTTCCAAGTAATTGATAATCCTTAGATAAAGAGGGTATTGTTTTTATGGCTGTATTCTAGTCTATTTTAAAGATGTAATTTATTAAACATTTACTTTTGAACATTTCCTGCATATGTATTTAGAAAATGGTTCATTCCATGGAAATTTCTGGGCGTAAAGGAATGTACGTTTTAGGACTTGCTGAACCTGATTAAAATGCCTTTGAGCATTTTGAGGAAGAATTACTTTTAGATCATATTATTAGCAAGGTCTGATATTCCATGTTTTGATTTTAATAGATTTTATATTTATATTTTATATAGTCTTGATTATATTTCATTGCAGAAATTTAAATTTTGTGTATCATGTTCTGAAGGATAGTTTTAAAAATAAATTGGATCTTTATCAGGTTAATTGGCAACAAGAAAGATTTCAAGAGATTACTGGAAAACTTGGGCACTTTCTTAAGCAAGCAGGTTTTAAGGTAAGATCATTTTAGATTTATTTGTTATTACTTTCCTTAAGTCATCTTACTGGTATGAGAGGAAAAACTAATACTTTGATATTCTTATTAAATTTATTTAATTCTCTTTGCTTTATTTTCTCTTGAGTATCATGTATATAATATATTCTTTGGATTATTTCAACTTAGAAAATTGCATATGTTTAATATTTGGGTTGGTTTTTATGTAAGCAAAATACTTTTTTACCCTACCTATTAAATTAGATGGTATAGGTTTAGGGAGGTCATAGAGGAGTGTGGAAACTGATAGGGAAGAATTTGTCCAGCAAGCATCTGTAATATGCCTTTGTTACCAAATGCTTGAATGTTTTGGAATAAATTTGCAAGTTTCCCAATCAAAAAAGTTGAAAATTATTGGATCAGATAACTTTGGGGCTGTAGTTCTGTGATTTCTATTATGTTTTAAAAAGTACATTGTTGCTTTTGCAAACTTGGTGCAGTTATGGTAATGGTGAATCTTTTAATGTTTTAAAAAATGTTGTATTAAGTTTCATAAGTCAATCTTTTTAATAGGAGAGTGATGTAGCTTTTATTCCTACAAGTGGTCTCAGTGGTGAAAATCTAATCACAAGATCTCAGTCAAGTGAACTCACAAAATGGTATAAAGGACTATGTTTATTAGAACAAATTGGTAAGTATACTGCCATTCTAGCTTTAATGCATTATAAACTTGGTATTAATTATTATTTAGAGTTCTTTATGGGAGATAGTCACACGTATGAAAAAGCATAGGATTTGTAGTCGGAGGAACTAAGTTACCTGTTTTGTCATCATGTGCAATACTTAACCTGTCTAGTGCTCAGTTTTTCTCAGTTTATGAGGCTAGTGCCTGGTTTACATATCTTATAGACTGTTGTTAAAATTAAATGAGATTAACATTCATTTTATAAGCTGCAACTATTACTTGGTTGAATGTCCCTTATCCGAAATGCTTGGGACCCAAAGTGTTTGGGGTCTAAAATTTTTGTTTTGGATTTTGGAATATTTACATTATACTTATTAGTTGAAGAGCCCAAATTCAGAAATCTGAAATCCAAAATGCTCCAATGAGCATTTCCTTTGAGCATTATATCAGTGCTCAAAAAGTTTCAGATTTTGGAGCATTTCAGATTTCAGAATTTTGGATTTGAGATGCTCAATGTGTATATTAGTGACAGTTAAGTTGCTATTAGTAATTATAAAAAGTAGTTATTTTCTAGGAGAAGTGGGATTATAATGAGTTTATTGAAGTGAGTCAAAAATTTAATTTTAAATTAAACCTTGCCTTTTGCAATTTCTTTTTTCCAGATTCCTTTAAGCCTCCCCAGCGATCTATTGACAAGCCTTTTAGATTATGTGTGTCCGATGTTTTCAAAGGTAAGTGCTACCTTTGTAGTGCTTCTTCAGTATAGCCCCTTTTCCCCATTCCCTCCTAACCTCCTTTCCTGGACTAAGTTATGACAGTATATTGCCTTCAGAGTCTCTCCTCTCCATGCCCAACTAAGGATCACTGTCAGATTAATCTTAAAATGCACAGATTTAGTCACTTAGCTTCCCTGTCCAGGAAAACCTTCAGTTTACTCACCATTTCTCATCTTTCAAGCATAAGAAAACCTTGCCTTTTGTCTTTCTAACTTTATAGTTTTTTTTTCTCCCATTAGATTCCTTTAGTTTTCAAATCCTTCAACCAAACTGGATTGTTTATTGTTTCTTAACCACACAGGATGTGTTTATTGCCACACGTCTACCCGTGCTTCCCTGTTGTATTGTTCTTTCTCTTTACTTGTCCATTTCCTCCCCATCTGTAACAGTCTGGGTCCAGTTAGGAGTTAGATACCATACATAGGTGAAATGGGCAATGTAATATAAAGAATTATTAACTATGATAAAAATGCAACTAAAAGATATACAGAAACTTTATAGATAGGGCTGAGGAAGGACCAACGTAGAAGAGGTTCAGAGCTTGCTGGAAGAGATGATATATTAAATACCTAAGAATGTATCTAACTTAATATGGGCAAGATCCTATATAGAAGACTATAAAGTGGAAATACAATTTAAAAACTCAATAAATAAAAGGATATAAGATTTATTATTACAATAATAAAAACTGTAAGGATGTCATTTGTCCTCTAAATCTCCATTGTCACAGAGCCAGCAATGCAGAGTGAATGTGGAACTGAGCAGCAGTAAATTGGTAACTGGCGTGCTTACCTGCGCACATGCCCTGACGCGTCCCTCTGTATTCTCTGTACCCTCTGTCATTGTGCTTTCATGCAGCATTATAATTTTTTCTATGCTGTCTGTTTATCCCACTTAGATTATGAACTCCTTGAAGGCAAGTACTATCTCTTCTTTATCTATATCTGCGGCCCTAGCCCAGTGCCTGGCACATAATACATTTAACACATGAATAAAAAAATGAATGAATGAAGGTGCTTTGAAAAAATCATGCAATGAAATCAAAATTTATCATTATCATTATTAGCTTCCAGTGTTCTAGTAATAGAGGAAATATGCTAATAGTTTCCAAGATGCCCATTGTTTATCAAGAATACAAGAGGTGGTTACTTTTCTTTGATTAACAGTGTTTGCTGACTGTACTTTCTCACCTTCTGTTCCCCTTTCAGGCTGCTTCCTGGCTTCCGCCTACGCTGCTCTCCTGAGTGTGTTCCTCCTGAGGTCATGAAATGACCTCTTGGTTGCCAAAGTCAATATACACTTTCAATTCTATCTTACTTGAATTTGGCATTGGTTCTGATGCTGGTAGCCACATCCACCTTGAAACTCCTCCCTTGGTTTCTGTGACCTGCTTTCTCCTGTTAACCTATTTCTCTGACCTCTCTATCTCTGACCTCTCTATATCTTCTCTATGGGCTCCTCATTCTCTGTCTTTTAAACAGTGTTCTGCTGCCTCAGTCCTCTTCTTAGTCTTCAAGTTCCTTTTGAACTGACATCCATGAGTGTCTCTACCTTCTGCATCTTGATGCTTCCCAAATCTGTATCTCCAACCCAAACCTTTTCACTCATTCTCCACACACTTGTCTAAGCACTACTGGACATCTCTCCTGGGAGAGTGTTCTTTTAGGGGTACCATTCTCATGGAATGTGGTGTGATTGGTCCCCCCGGAATGCAACTTCTGCATGTGTGTGTCTCATAGACACTTCAGATTTACCAAGCCTAAAATGGATCTTGTCCTTAGTTTCATATCTCACAGTTAATGCATCATCATCTCACATTTTCCCCTTTCTGTCATTAGTCTTCACTTTCCTTACCACTCCAAACTTGTTATTCCTTATTCCCGAATTCTTGAGTTTATTCCCTTTCTGTAGTAAGTTTGTGCATTTGTATCAGCCTCTACTCTAAGACAGAAGAAATAACCATCACCTTACTTCTCCGGTCACAATATTTACTGGCTTCCTATTACTTAACTGCAGGATGAAATTTAAACCCTAAGCGTGATTTATGAGACCCCTTTATTATTTCTCCCTTGCCTATCTCTGTTGCCTCCTGTCTTACCTTTTCTTCATTATTCTATATAGTCCCCTCCCCATGGCCCCCACAAGTGACACATGACTCTTAGCCCATCCCACATTTGGTTATGCCTTTGCCCACACAGTTTCCTGGGGCAGCAGTGTCTTCCTTTTTCTCCCTACCCATGCATACAAGCTACCTAATAAACACTTATTCCTTCTTCAGAGTGCCAGATGTCTATTCTCACCATCATGGATTCTTTGGTGCACCTTTCTGTTTCTATTGTATATTTTACATATTATTTATCTCAGGACAATGTAATTGTTTCCATCTTTCTCTTCACTAGTATGATATCTTTATGGGCAGGGACTTACATTTTTATTTTTTTTTATCCCCAGAGTTTAGTATAATATCTGGTACTACGTATTTATTATTTCTCAATAAATATTTGAGAAAGGAATGAACCTTTCTTTGGTAATATGAGTATTTTTATTTGCAAAAAAAAAAAGTAAAGTGTGGTATGCCATATTTAGTAGAGATGTTAATTCTGAAATGATTATTATTTAATGTCCATTGAACTACTAGTTTTATATGACTACTTGAGAACTAAGTATAGTTAACGGTATTAATCATCAGATAACATTGCTGTATGAACCATAAGATTTTGGTATGTTTTGCAGATCAAGGATCTGGATTTTGCGTAACTGGTAAAATAGAAGCTGGTTATATCCAAACTGGTGACCGACTACTGGCAATGCCTCCTAATGAAACTTGTACCGTGAAAGGTATTTATCTGCAAGATGCTTTTGCTAAACAAGCCTTAAGTTGAGACAGCAGATTTTTAAAAAGTGGTTTAGTTACAACTCCAAAGTAAGTAACCTCTTACTGAAATTGTAACTGACTGTCAAAATGATACTGACTGTTGAAGATTAAAATGTGAAAACATTAAACGATTTTTTTCTGTTGTGATTGTGTCTGTATATATATGTACATAAACATTCTAACTGTAGTAGCATTCTATTTTTGACACAGATCTGAGAAGCCTGGTTAGGATTTAATCAGATATGTATAGATACCTCACAGATGTATTTGGAATAATATTCTGTAGCAGAAATTAAATCTAGTCCCAGCCTTACCCTAACTAGTCAGTGGCAAAGCAGCCTTCTACAGTCTGTTACTTTGAAATGTATGTTTCAGAATAACTATAAATTAACAGCTTTGATCATGTTTATGCCAAAAATGTAGGTATATTTTATAGGAAGATATAAGTAACATTCAAATGGAGAAAAACCCAATGTTGAAAAGAGAAATTGAACTAGTTTAAATTGCCAGTCACTGTTTCTGCATATAGATCTAATATTTTTTCATAATGACTGATAATTGTTTCTGTCTTCTAATATATACACACATATATATATGTATATGTATACATGTTATATGTTACATGTACATGTATATTATTTTCCAGATTTTGACTAAAACTTTCTAATTCTATACCTCTTTTATTCTGGCTTCCAACTAAGCCTCTGACTTCTGAAGATCTGTTTTATACTATAAAATAATATTATTTGTAACCATTTTAAGCTGAAGTATAACCTATTGGAAATGCAAAAATTTTTTAGATTTTAGTATTTTTCTCTCTGTTACTCTTAATTTATAGTTTATATCTAGAGTTGTACCTGACTAGTTTATCAATTTGAATGTATATTTTTCTTGAATTCATATGCTCTCTTTAAAAGAAGATTTCTTGAAAAGTTTAAGAAATTAATATCTATTGAAGTTACATGGTTTAACCTATATTTAAAGATGAATAAGGGAATGAAAATCAGTTATTTCCATTTGACCTTTTTATTTGTGCCCACTAGAGATCATGAAATTTCAGTTTTGATAAAAAGTAATATGCACTTTAAAAATAGTGTCATTTTCTATAGATCTGTTCATTGTGTGCAAGTACAGGTCTCTGCTTTTGTTTTTTAAACTGACAAGAGCTATAATACTTTTGAAACACGATTTTTTTGGTATGTTAATGATCTTTTTTGAGAACAAGAATTTTTTTATGATTAAGAGCCATAAATTAAAACCATGATCCTAAAGTTATCACAGACCTTGAGGTTGGCTCCCTTGTAACCTCTAAAATCCTTAGTCATCTCTGAAAGTCTCACATTCTTTACCCTCCTCTTCTCTGTACTTTCCACACAGAGAAACTCTAAAGTATTATCTTTTATCAGTGTTTGTTAAGAGAGAAGTCTTATCAGAAGCCCCAGGGAAGAACCACCCTACTTCTTGAGAGCCAGTCTTTTAACTCAACAGAGAGGTTCTCCTTCCTCCATTCTAACCTTACTGCTTTTGCTTGGTTTACTTGATTCTTGAAAGCACTGTTCTGTCTAAACATTTTTAGGTACTACTGTGGCTCTTTAACCAGTACTGTCCCAAAAGAAAGACTTGACTGAATCTACTACCAACAAATAGAAATTCTAAATTACTTTTTTTTTTACTTTATTAACATATCAAGCTCATAGAGTATTAAAAAAGAGCCTCTTTTTGTAATGTTTGTCCAATGAGAAAAGTTTTTTGATAAATGTCATATGTGGAACAGTGTAACATGATTGAGGGGAAGAAGAACCAGAGAATATAATTACCTTTGGAAAATTTTATACTGTTAATTGAACTTGTAGTATGAAACATCTACAAATGTTTAAGCCAAAGGCAATCTCTATTGTGTGTAAATACCTAGCTTCTGTTTTTAATTCCATATTTCATAGCAAAATTCAGATATGGTCATTCTAAATTTACATTTTAAAATTAAATCTAGTAAGTTGATATTTAACAAACATTCCTTAATATGATAATTGCTAACATGTTTGGGAGGAAGAATCTCTGATACCTGAAGAAAGTTATGCCTTCTTTTCTCAGATTAATGCAGATGTGCACATACATGATATTTTGCATGAAACTCTAGATTGTCTCAGAGCTCTTAAAGTTAAATCCTTGAGCTCCCTAAAAGTCAGAAACTCTCCCTGCTGCATAGAAAATGAGTATTTTCAGAAAGATATGGGTGGATTATAATTTACTAAGAACATGTCAATGTGTCAATCAAGAACTATCCACAGTGGTTGGCCTACACATTCTCATTGTCAAAAGGCCTACATTTCTATGGAAAGGAACTTAATCCATAAATATATTCCATAAAATCAGAAAATATGGGATATATTTTAAAAGCCTTTGAGTAAGGTAGCTGAGTATTGCCCTTGGGAACTGCTTTCTCCGACTACCTTCAGGACTATGTCTAGGTAAATAGATGTATATCTCTAGATATATAGCAACACCTAGGATCATTTTTAAATTAAATTTTCTTATCACTATTTCCTTAATATTTTTCTTTTCATATAACTAGTCATTAGTATGCAGATCTCTCTCTGGAAAGAAGTTCTTTTGAGCCAGGAGTAGTTAAGGGGCCTGCTGAGAGGACCGCTTGAAATTCTGACTGAGTGTACATGTCCCATGGATTACTTGGAAAACAAGGATTATTTGTTTAGGTGGTTGTCTAATTAAAAGCAAAACTCGAGAAGAAAATACTGCTAGACATCTTCTCCAGCCCATCTTTTATGTCATTATGAATAATTTGAACTGTGTTTTATTTTGTCTGTATCCATTAATATGATAGAAATATTTGAATGGGGCCTATTTAATGAATATACCAATTGTGTCAATTAGTTTAAAAATCTTGATTAAATAAGCAGAAGTCAGCCTTTTATGGGCAAATACAAGTCACTTTATGTTTAGGGTGGTATTCTAGAAGAGTCAGTTCTAGAGGAAGTGTGTTTTCCTCAACGCTCACAGTTACACTTCTTACTCTCAATCCATTCATATTGAAAATGATGAGTAGTGACTGATGAAGCACAAATCAGCCAAACTCTGTTGGTTGTTATGGTTTGATATCGAGGTGTTTCACTGTATGCTTTGGTTCTTACTCATTTCCAGGAATCACTCTGCATGATGAACCTGTCGACTGGGCGGCAGCAGGCGATCATGTTAGTCTTACTTTGGTTGGGATGGATATCATCAAAATCAAGTGAGTGAGAAAATGAGTTTAAGCAACCGTTGTCTTCACATAGGACCTCACCTCTAAACACATATATTTTGCAACCTGCTAGTTCAATTTTGAATTTCATTTGACCAAAAATAGACACCTGTGTAAATGTAAGCAAACGTACTTAAAATTTGAATTAATACATGTCAGCACACATACTTGGCATGTGCTTTGAGTGAAAGCTCTAATGTATAAAAATGACATAAGGTTAATAATGGTTTAAAGTCATGCTTTAGCTCAGAAGAGAATATTTAGAAAAAGTCCCTAATTTACTTAATTGTTTTACTTTCCTTGTAAATGTTTTTGAGGTCTTTCTATTTGATGTAAATTTGTCCCCCAATTACCTTTCCTCTTTTTTTGTTGTTCTTACAGTGTTGGCTGCATATTTTGTGGCCCCAAAGTACCCATTAAAGCTTGCACTCGTTTCAGAGCCCGAATCCTCATCTTTAATATTGAAATTCCTATCACTAAAGGATTTCCTGTAAGTTCCAAAATGTTTTATTATTCCTGTTTTTATAAATTCAAAGTAACTTTATCCTAAAAGTGGTAACTTTCTTTACAAGTGGTGATACTATATTTATTTTCAATTAACATCTTATTACTGTAATCCAGAAAAACTTATAATTAGAAAATCGTTTTTATTTTGTTTTTTATTTTGATCTTTGAGCCTGAGGACTTTTTAAAAGGCATTGAGAAGATATTTAATAATAAATAGGATACAAAGTAATGATAATAAAATTTATCCAGGGAAAAATGATAGACACATTTTCACTGTGTTCTAAAGTTTACTTACTTCTAAGTTTTTCTTAGTTACTTCTAAGTTTTTTAGGTTGAATCATTCTGGGTTTCCATTTTTAATATGTCGATTTGCAGTTTTTCTGATAATAAAAGTTATAGATTGCGTAGAAAATTTTGGAAAACTTAAAAATATGGAAAATAAAAATGCCATATACTTGCATAATCCATAGATATATATCTTTACATGTCAGTGTGTTTTTATGTGAGCATATTATCCACCCAGTTGGTATGTATTGGGTGTATTCTGGGGATCCTAGACATACAGTAAATGTCTGGGGATCCTAGACATTCAGTTGTGCTGAAGCAACACATTCAGAACCTGCATGTTGTAAGGTTGGTTTGCCAGCATCATTTGAACATATACATTTTATGGGAAGAGGGAGATTTTATACAATAATGTTACTTATCCTGAAAAGCTGTTACTTGTGAATAGTCTGGATTTTTTGTTTTATGTGTAATTGTTTTGAGATATTTGGGACCGTACTCTTACAGTTTTTGTACTTTGCTTTTGTCACGTGACAGATGACCATTTTTCCCATTAGACTTTTTTTTCTAATTAGCTCATATAGTACAGATTCTGCATGACAGTAAATGTTTCTCAGTGATGTTTCTACCATTTGATGCATCTTTGAAATAAAAGTAAGACTTTTTAAAGTTAGTGATAGTGGTTTAGAGGTTGGCAATACATTTATTTGGGTCATTTATACTGATACACCTATATTTGAGATAACCTTGTACTTTATAATTCTTTGTAATTATTTCTATATTAATTTGATCATGTAAAATTATATTTTAAGGTACTATTTAGGTACTTTACTTACATAATTATATTCCATTTCTTCCATACACTAGAAAAGAAAAGCTTCTTTTAAAAAAATTGCTATAGTTGAAGATACTTAAATATTCAGAATTCATGTATTGATCATCAAGTAACAACAAGTTAATTGTTGTGAGCGAATGGAACTCATTCACAGAAAGCAGTATGTCCTATGGGGCAAAGGAGAGGTTGGTTACTGCATATTTTTACTCATGCAATAATAATATTTGCCAATGGAGAGGTAGAGGGATGAAGAGGTCAGTAGTGACTTTGAATAGTAATACTGTCTCCCTGACTACTGTAGTTTCTTAAAAATAAGCATGAATTTTAAGTTTTTCACTGTTGCTTTAGGAGATTCTGCCAGCATATATTGATTCAGAAATACCAGGATCAAATTTGTTTCAGAAAAATATGGCCATATTTTGTCAGTCTACTCCCTATGGGAGAAAAACTTGAAAAAAAATTTTTTAAGCAAACAAAGGTTTCCTAAGCTATTAAAATTTTACTGTTTAGGGAGTAATGCCATAATACTACGTAAATATATTTAAATTTTCCCTATTTTGTATGGGAAACTCTATTTCAGTAGCTTTTGGGTACAAGTAATTTTTTCCTTTGTTTTTTATTTATTTGTCAATTTTCTTTTTACTTCTTTTTACCAACTAGTGGTTTTTGATTACATGGATAAATTGTATAATGGTGAAATCTAAGATTTTAGTGCACCCATCACCCAAGTAGTGTACATTGTACCCAAGATGTAGTTTCTTATCCCTCACCCCCTTCAAGCCCTACCCGCTACTGAGTCTCCAGTGTCCCCTATACTGTTCTGTATGTCTTTGTGTACCCATAGCTTAGCTCCCACTTTTAAGTAAGCACATATGCTATTTGGTTTTTCATTCCTAAGTTACTTCTCTTAGAATAATATCCTCCAGCCCTATCCAAGTTGCTGCAAAACACACTATCTCTACCCTTATATGGCTGAGTAGTATTCCATGGTGTACATATACGTTTTCTCTATCCACTCATTGGTTGATGGGCACTTAGGTTGGTTCCACATTCTTGCAACTGTAAATTGTGCTGTGATAAACATGCATTTAAGTATCTTTTTGATATAATGACTTGTTTTCATTTGGGTAGATACCCAGTAGTGAGACTGCTGGATCAAATGGTAGATCTACTTTTCGTTCTTTGAGAAATCTCTATTCTGTTTTCCTCAGAGGCTATACCAATCCACATTCCTACCAGCAGTGCACAAGTGTTCCCTTCTTCATCACATACAGGGCAACATCTATTGTTTTTTGACTTTTTAATAATGGCCATTCTGGCTGGAGTAAGGTGGTATCCCATTGTGGCTTTGATTTGTACTTCCTCGATGATTAATGATGTTGAGCATTTTTTCATATGTTTCTTGGCCATTTGTATGTCTTCTTTTGAGAAGTGTCTGTCTGCTCATGTCACTTGCCCATTTCCTGATGGAATTGTTTGTTTTTTTTTTCTTGCTGATTTGAGTCTTTTGTAGATTCTGGATACTAGTCCTGTCAGATGCATAGTTTGCAAATATTTTCTTCCATTCTGTGGATTGTCTGTTTACTATGTTCAGGATTTCTTTGCTGTGCACTAGCTCTTTAGCTTAATTAGGTCTTATCTATTTATTTTTATTTCCGTTGAATCTGCTTTGGGGGTCTTAGTCATAAATTCTTTACCTAGGCCAATGTCCAGAAGAACCTCTCCCAGGTTTTCCTCCAGAATTTCCATGGTTTCAGTTCCTAGATCCAAGTCCCTCTTGAGTTATCTCTTGCATGTGGTGAGAGATAGGAATCCAGTTTTCGTTCTTCCATATGTAGCTATCCAGCACCATCCATTTTCCCAGCACCATCCATTGAATAGGGTGTCCTTTCCCCAATTTATGTTTTTGCATGCCTTGTCAAAGATTAGTTGGTTGTTAAGTATTTGGCTTTGTTTCTGGGTTCTCTATTCTGTTCCATTGGTCTATGAATCTACCTTTATACTAGTACCATGCTGTTTTGGTTATTATAGCCTGTAGTATAATTTGAAGTAGGGTAGTGTGATGCCTCCAGATTTGCTCTTTTTGCTTAGGACTGCTTTGGCTAATTGGGCTCTTTTTGGGTTCCATATGAATTTTAGGATTGTTTTTTTCTAATCTTGTGGAAAATGATGTTAGTATTTTGACAGGAATTGCACCAAATCTGTAGATTGGGCAATGTGGTCTCTTCCATGATATTGATTCTTCCAATTCATGAGCATGGGATGTATCTCTGTTGATTTGTCATCCATGATTTCTTTCAGCAGTGTTTTGTAGTTCTCCTTGTAAGAGATCTTTCACCTCCTTGGCTAAGTACATTCCTAGGTGGGTTGGTTGGTTGGTTTTGTAGCTATTGTAAAAGGGATTAAGTTCTTGTTCTTGATTTGATTCTCAGCTTGATCGTTGTTGGTGCTACTGATTTGTGTACATTGATTTTGTAACCTGAGACTTTACTGAATTCATTTATCAAATCTAGGTGTTGTTTGGGAGGAATCTTTAGGATTTTTTAGGTATGTAATTATATCATTGGCAAACAGAGATAGTTTGACTTACTCTTTTCCAATTTGGATGCCCTTTATTTCTTTCTCTTGCCTGATTTCTCTGGCTAGGACTTCCAGTACTGTGTTTAATAGAAGTGATGAGAGTGAACATCCTTGTCTTGTTTCAGTTCTTAGGGGGAATGCTTTCAACTTTTCCCCATTTAGTATGTTGTTGGCTGTGGGTTTGTCATATGTGGCTTTTATTATTTTGAGGTATGTTTCCTCTTTGCCTAGTTTATTGAACATTTTATCATTAAGGGATCCTGGATTTTATCTAGTGCTTTTTCCGCATCTATTGAGATGATCATCTGTTTTTTTTTTTCCTTTAATTGTTTCAGTGGTGAATCACATTTATTAACTTGCATATGCTGAACCATTCCTGCATCCTTGGGAGGAAACCTCCTTGATCATGATAAAATGTCTTTTGGATATGCTGTTGGACTTGGTTTGCTAGTATTTTGTTAGGGATTTTTGCATCTGTGTTTATCAGGGGTGTTGGTCTGTAGCTTTCTTTTTTTGTTATGTCCTTTCCTGGTTTTGTTATCGGGGTGATGATACTGGCTTTATGGAATGAGTTAGAGAAGATTCTCTCTTTCTCAGTCTTTTAATAGTTTCAGTAGGATTGGTATTATTTCTTTGAATGTCTGGTAGAATTTGGCTATGGATCCATCTGGCCCTGAGCTTTTTTGTTGTTGTTGACAATTTTTTTTTATTACTGGTTTATTCTCACTGCTTGATATTTGTCTGTTTAGGATTTCTTATTTCTTCCTGATTCAAGCTTGGAGGGTTGTATGTTTCCAGGATTTATCCGTTTCCTCTAGATTTTCTAGTTTGTGCACGGAGGTGTTTATAGTAGTCTCAAATGATCTTTTGTATATCTGTGGTGTCGTTTATAATGTCTCCATTTTCCTTTTGAATTGAGCTTATTTGAATCTTCTCTCTTACTCTATATTTTTTAAGAGGAAATAATAGAAGAATGGATTAGACTTTAAGTGAATTTATATTTGATTTTTATTATTATTATATATATATATATGTGACTTAGAATTTACCATTTTTAAGTGTACAATCAGTGGCATTAAGTACCTCCACAATGTTGTGCAGTCATCACTACTATTCATTTTTTTTTTTTTCTTGAGATGGAGTCTCGCTTTGGCATCCAGGCTAGAGTGCAGTGGCACAATCTTGGCTCACTGCAACCTCTGCCTCCTGGGCTCAAGCAGTTCTCCTGCCTCAGCCTCCCGGAACTGCCTCAGCCTCTCGAGTAGCTGGGACTACAGGTGTGCACTACCACGCCTGGCTAATTTGTTTTATTTTTAGTGGAGACGGGGTTTCACCATGTTGGCCAGGCTGGTCTTGAACTCCTGACCTCAGGTGATCCACCCGCCTTGGCCTCCCAAAGTGCTGGGATTATAGGCATTGAGCCACTGCGCCTGGCCAGTCATCACTACTATTCATCTGCAGAACTTCTTCAACATCCCAAACTGAAAATCTGTACCCATTACACAGTATCTTCCCATTATTCCCTCTTGGTATCCCCTGATAACCATTCTTCTACATACTTTCTCTGTGAATTTGCCTGCTCTAGGTTCCTTATGTAAGTGGAATCATACAATATTTGTCCTTTTGTGTCTGGCTTATTTCACTTAGCAAATTGTTTTCATGGTTTGTCCATGTTGTAATATGCATCAGAATTTCATCCCCTTTTAAGCCTGAATAACATTCCATTGCATGTATATACCACCTTTTAAAAATCCATTTATCTGTTGATGCACATTTGGGTTATTTCCATCTTTTGGCTATTACAAATAATGCTGCTGTGAAAACGGGTGTACAAGTATCTATTGAGATTCCTGCTTTCCATTCTTTTGGGCATATGCCTAGGAGTGGAATTGCTGGATCATATGGTAATTCTGTGTTTAACTTTTTGAGGAACTGCTAAACCATTTTCCACAGGGGCTCTACCATTTTACATTCCCACCAGCAGTGCATAAGGGTTCTATTTTCTCTGCTTTCTTGTCAACACATTAAATAACAAGTTTTCTAGTAGTGGGGTGTGGGAGAGGGATTTTTAAAATATAATAGGCAAACTAATAGTTGTTAAGTGGTGTCTCATGGTGGTTTTGGTTTGGATTTCTCTAATTAGATGCTGAACATCTTTTCATGTGCTTATTGGCCATTTGTATATCTTTGAGAAATGTCTTTTTAAATCCTTTGCGCATTTTGAATTAGGTTGTGTTGTTATTAATAGAAGTTCTTAATATCATCCCTTATTACATACATGATTTGCAGATATTTTCTCCTATTCTCTAGGCTGCCTTTTCATTCTCTTGATAGTGTCCTTTGTTGCACAAAAGTTTTTAATTTGGTTGAAGTACAGTTTATTTTTTCCTTTGTTGCCTATGTTTTTGGTGTATTATCCAATAAATCATTGCTAAATCCAATGTCATAAAGCTTTTGTGCTATGTTCTCTTCTAAGAGTTTTGTTGTTTTTGCTTTTATATTTAGGTCTTTGATCCATTTTCAGTTAAGTTTTGTACATATGTAAGGTAGAGCTTCATTGTTTTGCATATGGATATCCAGTTTTCCCAGCACCATGAGTTGAAAAGACTATTCCTTCCCTATTGAATGGTCCTGGTACCCTTGTTGAAAACCAATTGACTATGTATTTGTTAACATTTTAAAAATACAGGTTATCTAGAAAATTAAGGAAAATAATTTACTTGGCCACCTAACAGACTATGTAGCCCATTTGAGTTTATAGAACACTAGATAATTTGATTCTCATAACCCTACACAAAGAATAGAATCCCAGCCTTTACCTGAAACCCTTTAGAGCAATGGTTTTAGAATTCAGAAATGTTAGAACTTTAGAAAGGTAAATAATGCATACAAGTTACATAACAGAAGAGAACAACACTCTAAAATCAAAATATTAATGTTTCTGCACCAGAACTTATTAACACTAACTGAGATAAATAAGATCTATACATTGCCTCACTTCAAGTCTGGTTTTGCATTTAAATGGGCTTGTTACAGACTTAAGAAAAAACTTCAGATTTTCAGTCTTTTGGGACTTGGGAATTGCAGATAAGTGATTGTGGACCTGTATTAGTATGGTTCCTATTTACAGATAAGGAATTGAACCCTCCGAGAGGTTGTGCTATATAAATAATAAGTGATTAAGCCCGGACTCCTTATTCATTACCTTTACTCTGAAATCCAGTACTTTTTTTTCCTATTACACTATGCTGCACATTACTTTGAATTGTAGATGACTTTGGTTATATATAATATGAATTAAAATATTGAGATAGTGTGCAGTCACTTCCCTCTGTTATTTTCGTGTGATAATTTGTTTGAGCTACTATTTGCAAGATACTGAGGAGATGAAAAGACATATAAGACCTAACTTCATGCTGCCACAACCCATCCTTTGTCCGTCCTGATTTTACATAGCTCACACATAGCTCACCAAGGGTTGAAAGAACTTAATTAGGTTTGTATGCTTCTGTTCTTTCAAATTTGGCCATGGGGACTGGTTCCAGTTCCTTAGTCACACCTTGGCTAAGCGAAGTGAATTCTGCTTGTTTACCTCAGTTGTTTGTTACAAAAGAAATGTTTCTTAGATATTTAGACTTATATTTATGTTATATTGGTACTGGTTAAGACCTGAATCCTTTGAATGCACACAGGTGTTTCTCACCACTTTACCATTCATTGTGGCAAGTTTTTCACCCCCAAGAGTCAGTTTTTAATTCTTTTGGAATCTTTCCAGTTCTGACTCCTCAAATGCCATTGAAAAATAAAACCACTTTTGTCTTTTTGGAGTAATGCAGGCCCAGCTGTGCCCTTTTTTTTTTTTTTTTTTTTAATTGAATGAGTTGGTTTAGAAAGTTCCCAAAGTCTAAGATTGTACATCTACAGCCCCCCTTGCATTTCTGTTTTCTGAATGTGCAAACTATTTTGGCTAGGAAATTCCAGAGTAGAAGTGCCAATGTTTCTACAAACAGCATTAAATTGTACTTATAAACCAATGAAACTTTGATAGCTCTGATATGTCCTGGGCATTGATCTTTCCAATATCTCTAAACTATAGACATATTACACACTTAATGCTTATTGCACACTTATTATTTGAGCGAGGATAGTCAGTCTAACTTTGTTCTGATTTGGATTAGGGTGTATCCAAACCTTAGCTTCATCTTCATAAAGTGAAAGTTTCCATTTATATGATTTCTATAGGCCTCCTTGTAAACTCAAGTGGGAAGAGCTTTGAATTTGTAGTTTCAGCTGACATAAGCCTAAAATTCAGCTCTACACACAGCATCATGGCCACATTAAATTGCTTAACCTTTTTGATTTTAATTTTCCTTACATATAAAACATGGAAATAATAGCTAATATATAAGGCCATCAGTTAACTGAATGCTTGCCATGTGCCAGGCACCACTTTAAAATAACATCTGATTTTCCTCATTTCAGTGATAAGGAACCAGAGGCTGGGGATTTTAGGGGTGGAAGATTGTTAAAGAAATTGCCCCAGGCCAGGCACAATGGGTCATGCCTGTAATCCCAGCACTTTGGGATGCCGAGGCAGGCGGATCACCTGAGGTCAGGAGTTCGAGACCAGCCTGGCCAACGTGGTGAAACCCCATATCTACTAAAAGTACAAAAACTAGCTGGGCACGGTGGTGTGCACCTGTAATCCCAGCTGCTGTAAGGGCTGAGGCAGGAGAATTGCCTGAACCTGGGAGGTGGAGGTTGCAGTGAGCTGAGATCGCACCACTGCACTCTAACCTGGGCAGCAGAGCAAGACTCCGCTTCCAAAAAAAAACAAAAATAACTTGCCCCAAAGTTCACACAACTAGAGGTGATTTGAACCCAGGTCTGTCTGACTTCAGGGCCTACTAAGCTGCTGCATAAATTAAATAGTACATATAAATCATAAATCATATCATACAATGTTTGTACCCAGTATAGTTAAAAACGTTATTTTCCTTCCTCTTTACCTCTATATTTATTATAATATTTTATTCTTATTCAACAATGAATATATTAATTACTGTGAATATGATATTATCCCCCTCTCTAATCTGTGTGAGACAATTTATATTGGTTGAACTTCTACCGTGGCAAGCACTGTGTCTGATCCTATTTAATTTTCATCACAATGCTATAAAAGCCTACTTATTTTACACTTGAGGAAACTGAGGTACAGACAGAAGAGAAAGAGTTGAGATTCAATCCCAGGTTCTTTCCCTACTACTACTTATAATAATAAAAATGACAACGACAACATTTGTTCTAAATGATGAATTCTCTTACTTAATCTTTAGAACAACACTAAGATGTTGTTACCCTCCATCTTTACAGAGGAAAAAGCTGACAGGTTATGCACTGAACTAAAGTTGATGCAGTAATTGGTGGGGTAGAAATTTGAAATGCCTCTCATGACTTTTTTCCTCTTAGTGAGTTAAGTAACCACCTGATTAGAGTGGTGGGACTTAGAAGAAGCAACTGGAGATCCTGAAAGACTCCAAGCAGTAGCACTGAATTGAAGATAATTAAGTGTAAGTGCCAAAAGAAAAGGCCAGAGATACTGTGGTAGCAGATTTTTAGTGTTATAATTTTTTGTTTTAGGTGCTGTTACACTACCAAACTGTCAGTGAACCCGCCGTTATTAAACGATTGATTAGTGTCTTAAACAAAAGCACGGGTGAAGTCACAAAGAAAAAGCCTAAGTGAGTGTTTTAATACAGAAATGATAAACAAGCAATTTAAGCCAATTTTTTAAAGATTAACTCATTTGTGTAGTATTTCTCTTTGTGGTAAGTGAAACCCATTTTTACTTGTTCCAGAAATTATTTTTTTCAAGGGCTAGATTAAAACAAACATAAAAACAAGCAAGTATTTAAGCTCTTGTTTAGATATGGGTACTAGATATAATTTCTGTTATGTGTGGTGGTGGAGGATGTGAATTATAAATAAACGTAAATATAAACTTATATATGTATGTACATTTCAAGCCATAGATCCTGATTATGTGAAAATAAGGGCATTTAAAAAAATATGTCTAGACACCGGTTCCAAATTTCTACTGCGTGTTTAACTTTCTTGTCACCTCCTTAATACGATCATTCCCTATGCTAAGCTAAGAAGAAAATAATCTATACACTCTGTAGTGCCTGCTCTTTTCCCATCTGGAAAGTTTGTTTTTTTTTTTTGCTCAAAGTCCACCTGGAGCCTTAAGTTGAGGTGATCAGCATCCTATTGGGCCTGCTGATTAGCATTAATGTCCAGGCCTAGGTGTGACACTTCCCCTTTGGCTAGGACAAGATTGGGATTTTTTAAGTACTTCCTCAGAAACTAAGTACGTAAATAAAAACAAAATACAGGACTAGAGATGAATGTTACAAAATAGATTTCTTGGCCAGGCACAGTGGCTCATGCCTGTAATCCTAGCACTTTGAGAGGCCAAGGCGGGCAGATCACCTGAGGTCTGGAGTTCGAGACCAGCTTGGCCAACATGGCGAAACCCCGTCTCTACTAAAAATACAAAAATTAGCCGAGTGTGGTGGCTCACACCTGTAATCCCAGCTACTCAGGAGGCTGAGGCAGGAGAATCTCTTGAACCCGGTGGGCGGAGGTTGCAGTGAGTGGTGATCGCACCACTGTACTCCAGCCTGGGTGACAGAGTGAAACTCCATCTCAAAAAAAAGAAAAAAAAAAAAGATTTCTTACCCAAATCCAAGTTAAGGCTAATTGCAGTTTGGCTTGGCTGCTTTAGCTTTGGGGTTTTCCTTCCAACTTCTTTTCCAATAACATCCCAAATCCCCTTTTTTCTGTCCTTGGTGTTCCTCATCTTTTACACCTGCAGAAGAGGCCAAACGTGGTTAGTGGGTTAATAGGCTGACTGCAAGTAGAAGAGAAAATCTCACATTGCTCTAAACCCTTGCCTGTTTCTCTGTTAGGAGGAAGGGCTACTTTACCTCTCTCCTAAAGGTAGATCTTTATATTTAACCTGAGTCTTTAGCTTGTGGCATGAGTGTTTGCTATAATGTTCTGAGAAACACAATATAACTATATGACTAACATTTCTTGAGGACCACTATTTTTAGGCTGTATTGTGAATGCTTTCACATAATGTATATTCTTAGCAATCCTGTGAAGCATCTAGCAAGTGACACAAAGCTCAAGTGGTAGAGGCAGGATTCTAACCTAGTCAGTTGGTTTACATAAATTATATTCTTTTGTTCAGGAGCCAGGTTGTTTGACCTAGACAATTGATACAGAATTTTCAGTCTGAAATTGGCTCATCATATATAATCCTGAGTCTTCCCCTCCATGCTCCTGCTACAAAATCCTAGCTCAATGATGGTAGAGTTTAACATATTCTCGTGTTTGTGTTCCCTGTCATCTTATTTGTAGCTTTATCCTTTTATTTTGCACAACCGTTTGGCCTTTCCCTTTCATTCCTGTTCAGGCACGTTGTAGGCTCTTGATTGCTTTATGCAGAATGGAATTTAATGTTCTAGAAACTAAATTAGGAACAAGCCATTTATGTATTAGATGCTCTCCTTCCTAAGGAATGAACTTAAGCCTGAAATTGTCCAAAACCAATATTTGGAATTTTTGGTGTATTTTTTTAGAACCTTCCTTTAGTCGTCTGCCCCTGAACTTATCTTTCAAAAGGAGAGTTTATGATTTCTGTCCACTATACTTCTAGAGTACACAAAAATTAAATTAGAAAACAATTCCAAAATGTCCCTTTTTAGGTTCTGCCTCTCTCACTAAGTCTGAGCAGGGCCTAGCCCAGAGATTTTTGTTCACTTATTTTTATGAAATCCTTTACAGTCTGGTCCATGCCCTGTCTTCCTTCATATTTTATAAGTATCATATTGTGGAAAAGCTACTTATGTGATTTTTGTCCTGAACTCCTGCTAAGGAACTATTATTCCTGTGTGGGGAAAGAGAGAGATTGCTTGATTGATTGAGGGGAATCTTAGCAACAACAGATTGATTGTCCTCTTCACAGATAACTTCCTAATACACATTCCATAAATTACAGTTTTACTAGGAAAGACATAGGGCATTATATTCCTCTTTGCAAATACTTTTTTATAGAAATAAGCCTTAGTATAACTTTCTTTATTAGATAATTGAACTCACTTTCTTGAGGGAATGAAAGAAAAAGCATTTATTTCATGATGAGGGGCCTTAAGCATTTTAGGCTATAGTGGTCCCGTAAGGGATAGAGTTATATTTGGAAGATTGGTAAAAATGAACTACCTAATGTTTCTTAAATCTAGAATTACTCCTCATTTCTTTCAACTAAAGTAGAAAGTCCAAAGACGTATATTTTCATTCAAAAAATATTTTTCTTGTTTTTGAAAGACTCAGTTGATATGTTGGTTAAATGTGAAATATTTGTTTTTCAAGTTGTTGTTATTACATTTATTCACCTCTATCATATATTCATTTGTTCTTTTTTTTTCTTAATAGGTTTTTGACTAAAGGCCAGAATGCATTGGTAGAGCTACAGACACAAAGACCAATAGCTCTTGAGCTATATAAAGACTTTAAAGAGCTAGGGAGGTTCATGCTACGTTACGGTGGTTCTACAATAGCTGCTGGTGTTGTCACTGAGGTATTTTATTTTAAAGTGACTCATTATATATCCATAGTTATGATGCCTTTTCTTTTTTACCTTTTAGGAATGAAAAGAAAGCATTGAGGGAATGAAAGAAAAAGCATTGATTAGGAGAAGCCTTACGCATTTTAGGTTGTAGTGGTCCTTTAAGGGATAGGGTTATATTTGGAAGATTGGTAAAATCTTCAGTGAGATTTTATGCCTTAAAGGAAACACAGTTATGCTACTAGAACAAGAAATTAGAATTTATATTAAATTCTAATTGCTGGAGAAAATAGCCAGAAATGAACCAGAAAATTTCAATGATTTAATTTCTTCTACACTATCATAATTAATATGAATCTTATGAATATTGTATTTTAAAGGGTACTTCATTACTCCACATGATTGTTTTCTGCCTAAAACTAGTTTATTTAATTGGATATAACATAAACTTTAAGTTGCATCAAAAGTGAGTTACACATATCATGAAAAATCTTTCTTTTAAGTTGCTAAAGCACCAAGAAACTCTATATACATAATTTAAGTAAAATACATATGGAAGGCGGTGTGGGGTGGAGGTGAAGAAAACAGCTTTCAGAGTTACACTGCCCATTTGTGTTCTTGCTCCACCAGTTTTTAGCGGCATAAATGCATTTCTCCTTCAATTTACCTCCTTCAGTGTAAAAATAGGATAATAGAATCTACCTCCTAGAGTTGTGTTGAAATGAAATGATAACGTGCAAAGCACTCAGCACATAAAAAGCATCCAATATTGGTAGCTGATATCGTTGCCATCAATATCACATTTAATCTATCAAGGCATTCTTTCTAAAAGAGCATTCTAAAAATAAGATAGAGTTGTTTGTGGAGAATAATGGAGAGATTATAGTAAATTGCAGAAATAGCATGACTAGGAAAGGAAGAAAGTTGCAAGACAAAGAAAAAGATTTTCTCTTGATATAATAATTCTTTCACCGTAATTTTCCCTTTGTTGTTCTTATAATGTGATTGATTAAATTACAGCAAATGTCTTTTTTTTTTGTTTTAACAGATAAAAGAATGATGGGTCAGAATTTCTACCGCGTTTCTGGATACAGTGAAATAGCTAACCTCTGTTTCAAGAATGCAGTTATTAAGTCAAAGGAACAATGTGCAATTGATATGTTTTTAGATGAGAGAGAAAAATTAAAGCTAAATTTAGCTGCAAAGAAGTATTAATAATCACCTCTGCAAAAATTCTAAGTTGCCAACTGGCAAAGAAAGTCTAATGTTAAAAACAACTTTGCCTTTGAAATGTTAATAAATGGATTTACTTTGCCAAGATTTATGGCAAGTGTCAAAAATAGTATCTGAAGATACTGAATCATCATGAAATGAACTCTACTTCTGGCCAAAGCACAATGTATTTGCAGTTTTCTCTTTTGATTCAATTATACTGCACATGTTTTAAGGAAAAGTAACTTAATTGGGTTTTTCAGGCAGTTGATATTTGACCTAAGCTTTTTTTTTTTTTTTTTTTCCAGTTAACGCTAAGAAAAGATTTGGGGAAGGTTATAATAAAAGTATTTTGTGGTGACCATAAGAATGTCCCTCCCCAAACAAGTAAACTTGTGAAAGTTTAATTTGGAATTAGTGGAAGCTGTTCCTTTGAAAGCCAAGATATTATTTAAGTTGTAAAGCCAGCTAATAAAATGCCTTAGTTTGAGCATAATACAAACTGTGTTTTGTTCTTTAGACATTTATGAGATTCTCTGCCACTAACAGTAAATATGATTTAGGGGTTTTGTGGGATCTTTTTCACCTAAGAGTTTCCTAGCTCTGTCACATGAATTCTTTTTTATCCTAATGGCAGATCCAATTTCATCTCATTCATTTTTTTAACCATAACTTGCTTTTCCCATTCTCACTTTTAGAATTATACCTATGATGGCCCTTTCTTTATCTTGCTTACCTTATAGATTATAAGTCCCCTGTGAGTAAGTAAGAGTCATGTTTTTCTTTAAAGTTTCAACAACAAACCCCAAGGTTTATTTATTTAAAAACAGGTATTCGTTGAGGTGCCTTCTGGGTGCAAGGAGCTTTAGAGTAGATTTTGACCTCAGCTGAACCTGGAACTCTGATCTGATAGACTGTTTATGATAAGCTTTTTTTTTTATTAGCAGCGTGATTTGTATATCGATGGCTTAACATATACAACAGCATTTCTTCTCCCTGCACCTTTTCATGAACCTGACATTTTGAACATAAGCAATAACATCCGTATGGTAAAGTAGGCAGATTATACATGTGTTGCTTAGTGAATGATTACCAAGTGAACACACTTGGTATATTTCTTTACCAAAATACATGTGTAGTTGTCACTTCAGATTCACTGAGTTAAGAAAGTTTTATTTAAATATTAATATTAATCAGGAATTTAACAGATATATGTGACAGAAATCTAACTTCAAGTGACTGAAGCAGAAAGAAAAATTTTTGAATGACATAACTGAGAAAATTAGAGGTAGCTCTAGCTTTGATTCCATTTAGATCGAGCAGCTCACACAATGTTAGCAAGGACTTATCTCCACTCTGCCTTCCCTGGTGCTGGTTTTGCTCTCAAACTCTATATAGAACTCTCGGCCGGGCGCGGTGGCTCACACCTGTAATCAAAACACTTTGGGAGGCTGAGTCGGGAGGATAGCTTGAGCCCAGGAGTTTGAGACCAGCTAAGGCAATATAGTGAGACCATGTCTCTACAGAAAAAATTTAAAAACAGATCAGCTGGGTGTGGTGCCACATGCCTGTAGTCCCAGCTTCTCAGGAGGCTGGGGTGGGAAGATCACTTGAGCCCAGGAGGTCGAGGCTGCAGTGAGCCATGATCACATCACTGCAGTCCAGCCTGGGTGACAGAGCAAGACCTGTCACCCTGCCACCCATAAAAAACCTCTTCTGTAATGCCAGGTTCTTGACAAGATGTGATAATTCCACACTTACATCCTCAGATCTCCCATCCAAGGGCAAGGACAGACTAAAAGAGCATATCTTCTCCAGAAGTCCTAGAAACATCTCATCATTGACTATGATTGAGTTTTATTTATTAATACTTCCCTAGGATATCCTGTGTTTGAGTGTGAAGTTAATATCACACAAAGCATGTAGCTAACAGTTGTGCGAGAGTTGGAAATTCAGGGTGCTGTTAGGAAGGGGAAATGGATTGGGGTTTAAGGTAGGGGGAGTAAAAACAAGAAACCATCCACTCTGTATATTATATAAGACCGTGATCGAATTAAGAATTTTAGTTTACAATTTAGCATAAACAAATAGTAGTAGAAATGAATGCATTTATTCATTCCTTCCTTCTCCAATAGTGTTTAAGTACAATCTTTTTATTTGCATTTTATTGATGATTGATTGTGGTTGAAAGGAGTGGTGATATTATTTCGAGGATCCACTGTGTAAGAAGACTGTTGGCAGTGGAAGGCTCGAGTTGATTAAGTGACAAAGAGGTAAAGCAGACATGCCCAAGCTTGGTTATGCTCTGATTTCCTACCCTGTTACTTTCATCCATAATTTATAGTACATCCATTTTGTGTCATTTTGCTTCAGGTATTTCTTGTCCTGACTGTCTTCTTTTTTATGATTTTACTGTTTCTTCACACTAATGGCTTTGTCCTCTGACTTTGACTCTTTGTGAGATTCTTCTGAGCAGTTAACCTCTAGGATAATGTGGCTTGAACACATTACAGAACTATGTTTTGACTTGTTAGTATTATTCACACATTCATGACAATTGAGCCTCTCTACTGTGAGAAATGTTTTAGAGACCGGTTTCTAGGCATAGCTGTTTTTCTCCCATGAGTATGCAAATCAATAGTTTTAACCATTGTTAAAATGCAATCATAGTGACTTCAGAAAATTTGGAAAATACAGAAAATATAGGGAAGAATAAAATTAACCCACAGTTCTGTCACCTAAAGGTAACTGCTGCCAATGTTTTCATGTATTTCTTTTCTGTCTCTCCAATGCATTTTTTTACATAGTTGTGAGCGTTAGCCAAGTTATTTTCATGTTGTTATGTAATCAATATTTTTCAATAGAAATATTAGAGGTATTTTTTATTGATATAAAAATAACAATTACAGATCCTGATGTATAGAAGTTATTCAAAATTATACAGTTTTCAAAAAATCGAGACAAGTAGGCCCAATACAAACTACTGAATCATCTTCTAATTTCCCTCTAAAATATTTATAGAAATATGTAAGTAGAAAAACATTCATCCTTTCCTCGTCTAATTATGATCCTGCCATATTCCAGGCACAAGAGAAAGCTCTGGGGCTTGAGTCTTAATAGGGCTGATAGTCCAACCAGGGGACAGGGTATCATAAAGAGATAATTCAAAACTTTAAGATTGGGGGGTAGGTGATGGTAGAAAATTCTGCGGCAAACATTTGTTGATGCTCATCATTTGTTGATGTCATCAAAGATTACCAGGGCATAATTATAATCAAAATTAGTTTTATTGATGCTTGCTGCAGCAAGAGAGACTGCACACCACTGGGGTCTATAGGTGCTTCTCAGTGGGAAGGTGTAAGGAGGGGCTTGCTAAGAATTTGAGCACATGTAGCTAATTTTAAGGAGGGCTCAAGAGAGCAAGGGTTTCTTCTGGATTGAGTGCTGTCAGAAAGTGGATTGAGTGCTGTCAGAAAGTGGGAGTGATTTTGCAATTGGGTATCTTAATTTTTATGTTGTGGGTGGGAGGAAAGGAAAGAAGCAACAGTCACCCATGTTAGCCACAAGAAGAGGTTGGCTGTTTATGGTTTGCACAGTGACTTTGTATTTGTCTGTGCTCAGGCATGATTACAGTATCTCATTTTATCCGGATTACAGTGACCTCATCTGATGTTAGAGATTTGAGAATTGTTCAATGTTCAGTAGGAGAACGCCACCGCCTAGTGTGAATGCTAGGTCAGAAGCTGCTTTTTCACACTGAAACCATTTAAGTATGTACAAATAAGTTAATAGTGTAAATGTAGGTGTAAAATACAATGCAAAACAAAATAATGAAGTAAGTGAATTGAATTATTGCGCCAAATATGGGGATATGAAATAGGGAAAGAAAAGCATTAAGTTACTTATAGTCCATAAAGGGACTACATTATTTTGTTATTCTGATAATCCCATAAAACAAAGTTTTAAGAATGTTTACAGTAACCACGAATGGAATTAGTGAAACTATTCATATCAATGCAAAAAAAAAAAAAAAAAGCAAAGAAACTAAGTCTGTACAGCAAAAGATGGAAAGGAAACAAGAAAATTAAATGAAGACAAAGGTTGTGATTATTACAGTAAATGAAAATAGGTTTTTATCTTTAAAATGTAGACTCAAACTGCAAAGCTAATGATATGCTATCTGCAAAATATTCCTATTTTGTAAATAAATAAAACCATAGATTTAAAGAAGAAAGGGCACAGACGTACTGGGGAGACAAAAATAACTGATCCGTTGGGTGTCTACCTAATGTGCCAAGCAATTTTCATATACTCATTTAACATGACATGTCTATAATTATATGAGGCAGATATTATTAACCTCAGTCTATAGATGAGAAGACTAAAGCTCAGAGGGATTGCTAAAAACTAGTAAATAAATTATGGAACCATGATTTGAATTTAGAGTTAAGTCTGACTGAGGCATATTCAAAGACACTACACTGCCTCTCCAGAAATCAGGAGTAGCAATATTAACACTGGACAAAGAATTTAAAGCAAGTAAAAAAAAATTAAGAGAATTTCATATTAATAACAAGTATAATGCACAATAAAACTGTACCAAATGACATAAAAATGCATAATGAAATTTATTAGAAATTAAAAATTAAAGGGCATAGTTACAATTATTGAGGAATTCTCATAGCTCTGCCTTATAGATCATGTAAACAAACAAGGTCATAGAGGACTTAAATAGCAAAGCAGAAAAAAATAAATATATGTAAAAAGAGAATATACTGTTACAAGTTTCCTTCAAGAATTTGATAATAAGCAGTTAACACTGCTCTTGAAGAGTTACGTTATAAAGTGAACTCAGTGGATCAGACTATAGATATGGGAGTTATCTTTCAGGTTTGGAATCATTTAAACGGACTACAGATATTGGAATTACTGGTTACAGAATATAAAATAGCTGGCTAAAATATTTAAATATTTAATATTTCCTTATAAGACATGGAAATGTGAGTAAATAAGAGACTATAAAATGACCATGTGTGTTTTAAAATCAAACGTAACATTTAAGTGTGAAATATATAATTGAAACTAAAAACTATTTAGATTAAACAGATTAGATACAGCCAAAGAAAGAATTAGTAGCTGGAAGCATGGATCAGAGAATTTACCCACAATACAGTACAGTAAGATAAAGATATGAATAAGTTCATGTGGAATAGAGACTAGAATGAGAAGGTATACATCACATAAAATTAAAGTTTTAGAAAGTGAGAATACAGAGAATGGATGTACAATATCAAAAAATATAATAGCTGTAAAATTTTCCAGAACTGATGAAAGATATGAATTCACAAATAGAAGCAATACAACATATTTCAAGGATGGTAAATAAAAAGAAATCCACTTCTAAGTACATTTTAGTGAAACTGCAGAATACCGAAGAGAAAGATTCTAAAATTGGTCAGAGAGAAAAGTCAAATCTACAAAGGAACAGGAATTAACAACAAAATGGAAAACAAAAATAGCAAGATATCTGCAAAGAGTTAAAGAAGGTCTGTGCCATTCATAAGAGGGCTTAGTTATCCATGGAATCTTGAGAAAGGTTCACAGCAACAAATGCTACTCATTCAAAGCCTTGTCTCTCAGTCTGTTCGAGCTGCTATAGCAAAATACCCTAAACTGGGTAATTTATAATAACAGCCATTTATGTCTTAACATTCTAGAGGCTGGGAAGTCCAAGATCAAGACACCAACAGATGTGGTGTCTGGTGAAGACTGTCTGCCTCAAACATGACATCTCTTGCTGTGTCCTCACATGGCAGAAGGGACAAACACCGTGTTCACATGAGGCAGAAGAGCTGAAGGTAGAAACTTGCTCCCTCAAGTGCTTTTATAAGGACACTAATCTCATGCAGGAGGATGAGCCCTCATGGCCCAATTTTGTAATTAAAAGGTCTCAACTCTTAATACTGTTATATTGGGAATTAAATTTCATCATGAATTTTGCAAGGACATAAATATTCAAATGATTGCACTCTGTCCAGAAAGGAAAGACTCCCTGGCTCCCTTGGCCAGGCCAGGCCCAATTAGAGGATAAATACATAACTCTGAGATAGATTCAAATACTGTTGAATTTTGATTGTCTAATGTCCCTTCTGGTTCCTTGTTGGTCCTTTAACTTTTACCGAGCTGCATAAGTTCTGCTGAAGGTAAGAATAAATGTGCTGAAGTTTGATTATTTGGCAATTCAAGTAGTTTAATTAGAGGAAGGGAATGTGCCAGGAAAGAGGACACAAGAATCTGTGGGTTTTCTGATATACTTCTCATAGTACATAAATAAATTGGAATTTGAATGTTAAATATCAACCTCTTGAGTTTAGTTAAATGAGTCTATTCTCAGTATATTGACAAATTCAGATCCCAAAGCCTATAAGCCAGATATCGAACCATGGTAATTTCAGCAAAATACTGTTGATGCCCCAGAGATCCTCCTGCGTGACAGCATACTGACATTTTCATCTGAGGAGTTTTACCTGTGGCTAGGCTTATTTCCTTAAACACCTTCTAAAATGTTCATTTACAAAAATTGAGTGTATTCTTAGTGATGAAGAAAACCCCAGGTTATCAAAAGCATAATACTCAAAAGTTCTATATATTAAAATGAGTTTTTAGAAATACCTTAGTCATGGGACATATAAAAGACACTCTTCTAAATAACCTAATGAAGAAAATTTAAGATTATTTTCAAAAATGAAAATGAGACTACTTATTAAAGCTTCAGATAGCTTTATACTCATGATGGTTTTCTCTTTATTTTGGCTGCCAGGAAGCTGACAGCCAAATTTGAGGCCCCAAACTGTACAGGATCTTAGGCATTTTGTAAACTACCCGTATCCCTGGCTTTATCTTGTTTGCAAGCACTTATTTTTCATTCTTCCTAATATTTTCTCCCCCACAACCTATTATAATGTATGTATTTTTATTTCTGTAAGTCATCTGAAATCATTTGTGGAATACAAAGTAATAGAAATAAATCAGCAAAGTAAAGATTTTTTAAAATGTGTGTAATACATATACCTATGTATTACATGTGTATACAACAAATATATTTTACATTTATGCATGTGTATATGTGTATATATTTGTATGTAATGGAAAGAAATCAGTATATCCTTAAATATTTTTTACTATAAGCTTATGGAAAAACTAACTAAATAAACATTTAACTAAAAAACCTAGAAAAGAAACAGAATGACTGTCCTTAGGAAATATACCCATGAGTCCATACCAATATGAATAAATGATTGAATAAATAAAGGGAGGTTGAATAAATAAGAAAGGGGAAATGAAGAGACAAATCTCCCTTGTAAAAGCATTTCAAATAATTTATGTAGATACTTTGTCTTCACGGAGGTAGAACATAACACTCCACCCCTCTTGTGTGGGGCTGAGCATAGTGACTTCTTTCCAAAGAGTACGGTGTGGAAAAGCAGTGAAAAGAATTTTATAATGGAAAAACCTGACAAGTACTACTTCAGCCAAGTGATCAAGGTTAACATCGAGTGACGTCATGTTGATTATACATACTGATATATATCTATGTATAATAATGTGGTGAAGATGGCACTTTTTCTCTTTGATCTTCCTCCTAAAAACTCACACCACCACTCTAATCATGAGAAAAATATCAGGCAAATTTTAATAGAGGAGCATCCTACAAAATTCTTGACCAATACTCATTAAAACTGTGAAGGTCATCAAACATAAGAAAAATCTGAGAAACTCATTGCCATGAGGACCTAAGGAGACATAAGGAAATGTAATGTGTCATGAGTGGGATCCTGTACCAAAGACATTAGGTAAAAGCTAAGGAAATATCAATAAATTACGGAGTTTAGTTAAGAATGTATCACTACTGGTTCCTTAACTGTGGCAAATGTACTATTCTATATAAGATGTTCATATTGGGGGGAAACTGGCTGCAGTATTTCTATAAATATAAAACTGTTCTAAATGATAAAGTCTTTAAATTTTTGTTATATAGTATTTAATACAAGCAAAAGAACATTTGTAATTAATATGTAGATTAAAAACAATTAAGAAAACCCCATAAACTGTTCCCTCTACTAATGATTAAAACATTAGCAATAAGTGCCATTGAAGCTATCCTAATCTATCATAGCCTTTTCCCAGCCCTGACTGGGGATTTTAACATTTCCCTTCTTTAAAAAAAATTTTTGTAAATTGTTTATGTGGTGTGAGTAATATGTTCATGATATGAGGTAAGAATCCACTTCCTTTTCTGTTATGAATATTTTGGAAAATATTTCAAATAAATGAAAAGTTCCAAGTCCAATAGAAAAAATTTTTTTCCTAAACCATGTTGCCACATGATGTCCCATCACTACTGAATTGAATATCTGTTTCCTACAAAGTATTCTCCACAGGTCGGGTGCAGTGGCTCACACCTGTATTCCCAGCACTTTGAGAGTTCAAGACCAGGAGAATACTTGAGTCCAGAAGTTAAGATCAGCTGGGGCGACATAGTGAGACCCCATCGCTACAAAAAATAATAAAAAAAATAGCCAGTCATGGTAGTGCATGGCTGTAATTCCAGCTACTGGGGAGGCTGAGGTGGGAGGATTGCCTGACACCAAGAGGTGGAGGCTGTAGTGAGCCATGTTTGTGCCACTGCATTCCAGCCTGGGTGACAGATCAAGACTGTCTGTCTGTCGTCTGTATATCTTCTGCACAACCACAATAATAATCATCAAAATCAAGAAATTAATATATATAGATCACAGCTATTCAACCAGCCTCTATTAACATTTCATCAACTGAAACAAAAATGTCTCTAACCCCACTTTGTTCCTGCTGTAGGGAGGGCGAGGCTATTCTCTGACTCGTCTTGGAGGCCTGCTGTCTAGGGGTTGGGGAAATCCCATGCTCAGCCCCATTCCCACCACCCTAGTTCTTCAGTGGATGGAGAATTGTTGAGAACATTTACCTTAACTTTTCTGGCTCAGCATCCAGCAGAGGGTCTCACTGTCACCTAGGCTGGAGTGCAGTGAGCAATGATTGTGCCACTGCACGATCGCGGTTCACAGCAGCCTTGACCGCCCAGAGCTCAAGTGATCCACCTCAGCCTCCCAAGTAGCTGGGACGACAAGCATGCACCACCACACCCGGCTAATTTTTTTCTATTTTTTTATAGAGATGGGGGTCTCACTTTGTTGCCCGGGCTGGTCTCAAACTCCTGGGCTCAAGTGATCCTTCCACCTCAGGCCTCTCAAAGTTCTAGGATTACAGACGTGAGCCACCATGCCTGGCATTAAAGAATCCACTTCAAGATACAGAGTCTTTTTCTGAAAGCCTCCTGTTTGTGTTGCCCGTGAATCCCACATGCCATAGAGAAATTTTATCTCCACTTTGTTGTTCCTGGCACCTTAACAGAGTGTTAATGTAGATTTCTGGGTACCTATTCTGCCTAATACTGATCCATGTTCAGCTATATACTAGGCAAGTCTTTGCATCTGTCCTTTGTTCTTGATCCCAGAATGAAAGTCTAGGCAACCAGGGCTTCCTTGCAGGGTGAACAAATAACCAGTGAGATCCCTGGCCTCATTCCTGGTCAATTGTATACATGGCCCGAGAAGCCCATGTTATAAGCCCTGCACCTCTTCTATTCTAGATATGCCTGAAAACATCTTGTTAAATCTCTTGGATGATAAGAAGTGGTCCCTGGCCAAGTAAAACCCTTCCTGTGAAAATCAATTCCTAAAAATCTTTGCCTTGGTCAAACTGGATCTGACCACAGAGTTAGGAAGCCTGGAGGATCTGCTGCTGCATGGGAGTTGAGAGTGAGGGAGTCTCATACCTTAGTACGTTTTGAAAAGAAAAACAATGCCAGTCACACCCATTTTAAGGTATTGTGGGTCAGAATCATTTCTATAGTCTACTTTGCTGAGCAGTTTTTTCCACTTAGTATATTTGGTGTAAGGTATTATTTTCTCTGGTTATCCTTGGCCATTTGGCCCAGAACAACTGCATCTTAATTGATCCTAATGTCTGATCCTCCACAAGTGTCCAGTCACAGATATCAATCAAGGGACTGTGGAGTCAGATGGTAGGGGCTTCCACAGTTTGTGGCCTTTGTAATATCAATACAATACCCCTTAACTGGGTTTAAGTTTTGTCATCTTAGCAGTGTTTCCATACTGGAGGAGGTGTACACCTTCGCTCTGAAGGCTCTTACCTTCCTCCACTGACCACAGCTTTAAGTCTTGCCTCTGAGCTGGGCACTGGACTTTCACCTCCTTGGTTAGGGAAGTAGGCTAGGGTTGCATCATTAACATGGTATGTAGCACCCGTCAGGCCCCACGCATTTGGCCATGCCCTTTTCTTTGAGGAAAAGAGCCACGTCTCCTCACAGAGGGCTCTATTCCTGTCTAGATATGGGATCAGTGCCCAGGGACTGGTATCTGCAAGATAGCATCAATGAGAAATTTTGAAATTTTAGCCAACTAAAGTTATATGCCTGCTAACCAGGGTAGGCTTGTTTATGCTGTGATTGGTTAGAAATTGACCCCCAAATACAGTGGCATAGGAAAACACATGTTTATTTCATGCTAATTATCACCACATAATAAAACTGTACTCCATAGAGTGACTCAGCAGTCCAGGCTGACAGAGGTTCTTCATCCTGTACTTGCCACCTGGAACACACAGCCTTCCTGGTCTATATGGAAGTGGGAGAGAGAGTGGACAGTCCCCAGCAGGCTTGGCGTTTACTCAAAGACCCTGGCCAGAACTATCCAAACAGCCCCACCTCATTGCAAAGGGGCTGAGGAGTACTCAGGAGGAGAACTGTATGTTAGAGAACATTAGGGTGGTCACCACAGGGGACACCTAGCATTTTCCCCAAAATGGCTGAGTTTAATATAAGCATACGTGTTAAGGTCTTATCTGTTCACACTTGAAACAGAATCCCATATACATACTTCTTGAATTTCTCTCTTATACCTTGTTCCTCTCCTCACTCAGTTTTTCTAGCCTTCAGCTCTATCTCTTGGGGGATCCCACAACCATCATCCCAAGACAGTGATCCCATTATGAGCGCTAACCTTGGAGGGCAAGGGCACGTCCCCAGATTCCTCAGAGTGGAGCACATGCAACCAAAGAAACCTCTAGTGTTTCATATTGATAACCTTGCATAGGATAATTCTGACATGTGATTGTGCACAAAAGTTCCTCCTAGGAGTGAGGCTAAGAAGATTGGGGTTTGAGGGGCTGGCAAATGGCCAAGAGAACATCATGCCACATATAAGTGAGGGTAGTTATTCCTATAACAACAGCACTTTTCATTTTCATTCATTCTGTGTAATGTTTTCAGTAGGAGAGAAGGATTATAGAGGAGAGGACAGAGGCCAGAGAGCCAGAGAAAGTTCTTTTAAATTTTTGTTTATTATATTATTTTGTTTATATGATATGATATTGGAGAGAGGAACTCATTTAAAGGCTGAAAGTGCCAGGAGAGAGGAGAAGAATGAAAAGTTAGATGATAATCCAGTGAGCAAGGTTCTTGTGGAGACAGAAGGAAAATGACGCCCCAGAACAGGTATTTATTTGGCCTGGAATTACCATCTTGTCTGTCTTTCAACCTCCTCTCCATGCTTCTGTATCCATCCTCCCCTATCCTTCTCCAAATGAATGAACTCTGATGGCTTCATTTCACTCATGGCACTCTCCATTCCCCATCCTGTGTTTCTCCTGAGTCTAGCGTACCCCTCCCAGCTGCCTCATGCTACCATGCTGTGATTTTTGTTTACCACTGTGGGTAAAAACAAAACTCCAGTACACCTGGGGCCCCCTAAATCAGGATTGTCTTTCCCCTTTTAAAGAGAATAACTTTTGTTGTATTAGATAAAAACACCCTATTCTCTTTTGTAATATTCTAGAGCAACTAGTTCTGTTAGAATATTAGTATACTTAATACCTCCCATTTATAATTTTTTCTCAGTTGCACTCAAGGTCTTGAGTCCCCTGTCCTCACCGTGCAGGACCTGGCAGTGAATCCACCCCTTGGGATGTGGTGGGGGGTGGATTCTGTGACCGCAAATGGGAGTACGTTTCACCCATGGGTCAGAATGCTGTTACAGGGATGTAGTAAGAACAGATCTGCATTCAGCAGGACACACTGGCGAGCAGATGGAGCCCCCCAGAATAATTCAGGAGCAGGTGATACCCACATGTCCAGTGAAGCAGGTAGAACTACCTAGAAGTAGGTTCTCAGCCACTAGGCCCAGATATAGGATTTCATGTCTCTTCAAGGGAAACCGACAGGAGAAACGTTGGTGCCAACTTAGAGAAAAGGCCTTGAAGGCATGTCAGAGCTCAGGTATCAGGACTGGGGTCAACCGACATGACCAGACTCTGAATGAGGCCCATGCTCTGTCCTCCAGGATGAAAGTCTCTCCCAGCTCAGCTGAGCTCTGATTCCAGAGTCATCTCTGTGGTTGACCTGCAGGTGGGGATCAAATGGTTGCACTGTGGACAGAAAAGGGCTGACAGCGGGAAGCGGGGGAAGGCCAAGTACATTATGAAAAACCAGCGAGGCCAGGCACGGTGGCTCACGCCTGTAATCCCAGCACTTTGGGAGGCCGAGGAGGGCGGATCACTTGAGGTCAGGAGTTTGAGACCAGCCTGACCAACATGGTGAAACCCCGTCTCTACTAAAAATACAAAATTAGCCAGGCGTGGTGGCACATACCTGTAATCCCAGCTACTTGGGAGGCTGAGGCAGGAGAATTGCTTGAACCCAGGAAGCAGAGGTTGCTGTGAGCTGAGATCGTGCCATTGCACTCCAGCCCGGGCAACAAGAGTGAAACTCTGTCTCAAAAAAAAAAAAGAAAAAGAAAAACCAGCGAAGGCCCAGCTTGAGCAGCCAATGGCACAAGAAAATGGCACAAGGAGGTCACTGTAACTGACAGACAGGCCTGCTCTGCCGCTGGGACTGATCTTGTGTGGGGAGTTCTGATCAGCACCAGGCACTCTTTAGAAGCACCGTGTCCAGCTTCTGTCCTCTTCTACTGTCACGTGGCAGAAAATTCCTCTCTCAGGCTATCCTGGGTAAAGTCCTTTCTTCAAAAAGATCTCCCTTCCATAGTCCTCCCATTAGAATCCTTTGCACTCTGTACAAAAAGACAAACATTCTGATGAGTCCATCAACATTAGGCAGAGTTGTTGGAGACCCAGGAAGATGGGCTACAGAAGTCTTTATGCACACACCGGGTGGTACTCACTGTCTCTCAGCACCAAGCTCACTTCTTGGTACTTCACTCTGTGGTGCCAGGGCTGGGACCTGCATATTTCTCTCATTCTGTTTCCAGCTGACCTGACCGTGGGCAGCACCAGAAAAAGCCTGAGACTACCTTCTGTCTCCAGTCCCTGTCAGCGACTCTCCAGCGACAGGCAACGGCGCCAGCTCCAGACTCCAGCTGCTCTGGGCCTCCCAGCATCAGCCACACCACGCTTGTCAGAAGTCTCAGCACCGGCCGGGCACAGTGGCTCACACCTGTAATCCTAGCACTTTGAGAGTCTGAGGCGGGTGGATTGCCTGAGCTCAGGAGTTTGAGACCAGCCTGGGCAACATGGTGAAATCCCGTCTGTATTAAAATACAAAAAATTAGCTGGGCAGCATGCGCCTGTAATCCCAGCTACTTGGGAGGCTGAGACAGGAGAATCGTTTGAACCTGGCAGGCAGAGGTTGCAGTGAGCTGAGATGCAGCCACTGCACTCCAGCCTGAGCGACAGAGGGAGACTCCATCTCAAAAAAAAAAAAGAGTCCCAGCACCAGCTGGGGCAGAAGGCGGGGGGCTCCCCTGAAAGTTTCTGGTTTCTCGTAGCCCACCTCTTCCTTTTTGTTCTCCAGTTTAAAGAATGGCAGCTGCTTTTTGTGGTTGCTAATCTCTGGGTTATCTCAGCAGCCCTTACATGCTGTTTCAGCTTCGTCTGGGTAAACATTTCCTGGTGTTAAACTTTGACAAACCTGCCATGCTTTCTGTTTTCTGAATGGACCCCGACTGTATATGTGATTGTATTTATTTACCCATATATGTATTTATAGTTATGCCTTGCTTCATGTTGGGAATACATTCTGAGAAATGTGACATTAATTGATTTTATGGTTGTGCAAAAATTTTAGCGTGTACTTACACCAAGATGGTGCAGCCTACTACACACCTAGGCTAGATGGGATAGCCTATTTCTTCTAGGCTACAAACCTGCACAGCACATTACTGTCCTGAATACCGCAGGCAATTGTAACACAATGGTAAGTATTTGTGTATCTAAACAGAAAAATACATAAAAAATAAAGTATAAAAGATTAAAAATGGTACACCTGTATAGGGCAGTTATCCATGGAATTTGTTCTGGGTAAGTCAGTGCATGAATGCTGTGTGAATGTGAAGGCCTAGGACAGTACTGGATGCTATACTATATACTTAGGCTGCACTAAAGTTATGAGCAAATACTTTTCTTCGATAATAAATTAACCTTAGCTCACTGTAACTTTCCTACTTTATGAACTTTTCCATTTGTAAAATGCTTTTTGACTTTGTAATAAGGGCTTAAAACACATACATTGTACAGCTGTACAAATATATTTTCTTTATATCCCTTTTTCCATAAGCTTTTTTCTGTTTTTAAATTTTTTTACTTTTCAATTTTTTTGTTAAAAATGAAGACATAAACACTCACATTATCCTAGGTCTACACAGGGTCCGGATCATCAATACTTTCCACCTCTGCATCTTGTCCCACTGGAAGGTCTTCAGGGGCAGTCACATGCATGAAGCTGCCATCTCCTCAGATAGCAATGCCTTCTTCTGGAAAATCTCCTGAAGCACCTGTCTGAGGATTTTTTACAGTTAACTTTTTTTTTTAATACATAGAAAGAGTATACCCTAAAATAATGATAAAAGTACAGATAGTAAATACATAAACCACTAAGTCATTTATTATCATTATCACGTATTAGGTACTGTACATAACTGTATGTGCTAGACTTTTATACAAGTGGCAGTGCAGTGGGTTTGTTTGCATCAGCATCACCACAAATGTGAGTAATGTCTCTCACATCGTAGAGTAATGCCTCTACGACGGCTATGATGTCACTAGGCGATAGGAACTTTTTAGGTCCATTATAATTTTATGGGATCTTCATTGCATATGGAGTCTGTCGTTCACTGAAATATTGTTATGTGGTGATAACTGTATTTATATATATGTGACCAGTGTTTAAAAAAATCAGAAGAGATTTTCAACAAAAGCATAGTAATATGACCGAAAATTATTAACACAAAATAAAAGGAAAAAAAGTTTGAGACCAGCCTGGGCAATGTAGGCAGGACCCTGATTCTACAAAATAGCAATAATAGTAATAATAATAAATTAGCCAGGCATGGTGTGGCATGCCTGTAGTCCTAACTACTCAGGAGCCTGAGGCAGGAGGATTATTTGAGCCCAGGAGTTCAAGGCTGCAGTCAGCTATGATCACACCACTGCACTGCAGCCTGAGAACAGGGAAACTTGTATCCAAAAATAAAAATTAAAAAAATGAAAAAAAAAAGGATTCAAAAATATTTTTTGTATATGGTGCAAGGAATAAATAAAAGTTCATTTAAAAACAAAAAAGTAACCTAGAAAAGGAATGTTTAAAATTTTAAGCTGAGAAAAAATGTACATCTTTAAACATCTTTATACTGCTTTCCTACTTTTTACTGGGTGAGGAGATTGAGCTCTTACCAAGAATGTGGTTATGGCTGGGCACAGTGGCTTATGCCTATAATTTCAGCACTTTGGGAAGCTGAGGCAAGAAGATCACTGGAGCCCAGGAGTTCAAGATCAGCCTGGCCAACATAGCGAGACCTCGTCTCTACAAAAAATACAAAAATTAGCCAGGCGTGGTGGCATGCGCCTGTCGTCCCAGTGACTTGGAAGGCTGAGGCAGGAGAATCACTTGAACCCAGGAGTTCAAGGCTGCAGCGAGCTAAGGTCACACCACAGCACCCCAGCCTGGGTGACAAAGTGAGACTCTGTCAAAAAAAAAAAAAAAGAAAAAGAAAAAAAAGAATGTAGTTATGTTAAAGATAATGAGTTATATTTCCAAAGCTTCTGCAGAACTTTTTAGCTGCAAAAAAAAAAAAAAAGACCAAGAAGTTGGTCCTTTGTTCAGCAGAGTGTCATAGATAGTCTTCAGATAGGCTGAGTGGGGCCTGGAGCTTAGTTCCACAGGGAATGGGTTGCCTGTTGCTTTGCATCAGAGATTAGCAAGAATTTTGGAGAATATCTAGAGACCAATAAAGATGGAAGCAGAGAGGGCCTAAGGAGGTGCACGGCCAGCAAGTGCCCTCATGTGATCAATGAATTTTAGAATATTGGTACCTAACCTTCAACTGAATTATAACTATAAATCATAATTATAAAAGTAATATAGGCTTGCCATAAAATATCCAAGCAGTTTAAAACGGCTTCCCGTCAACCATGTAAATAGCCAAAGAAACTATACTGTATATAGTATTCACTAGTTTTCTTTTTTCACTTAACAATGCATCCTTCTAATGTCTAAGTAGTATTCCCTGTTAAGAATATAACAATTATACTCTAATATTCTCCAATTGATGGACATTTAGGTTGTTTTGATTTTTAAATTATGATAAAAAAGGATGTCCTGTGACTTATGTACTTGTTCATGAGCACGTAATTCTGTAGGAGAGATTCCTAGAAGAGAAATTGACCAGACCCTGACAAATTGCCCCAAGCAGTGTTCTGTGAACCCTCCCACCTATGGACTAGGGATGATTCTCCACATCCTCACAGAGTAGATGTTCTCAATCTTTAAAAATGCTCTCCAGTATGATTGGCAAATCAGGCCACCTCTGTATTTCACATTCCTTGCTTAACAACAAGGCTGAACATTGTTAATATATTCATTAGCCAATTGTGTTCCTTTTCCTATGGATTGCTTTTTTGTATCTTTGCTTATCTTTTCTGTTGGGGTGCTCATTTCTCTTACCAATTTGTAGAAATTCTCAGCTACGTCAGGGATCTGAAGCCCTTGCTATATGTGTCACACATGTTTTTGGCTTGTCTTTATCTCCATGGCACATCTAGGAAGATGTGAGCAGCCACTGTGGCCCCGGTTTTGGGATGGAGAGACAGCTCTTCCAAGAGAGGGCAGCCAAGGTAAAGAAACACAGATGAGCTATGGAAAGAGGGCATCTGTCTTCAGTTACCTCTGCAGGGTAAGCAGTGATGCATTGAGGAAAAAGTGTATGATTTGGAGATTAAAGGGCTACAGTTCATCCCCTGCTAACTATGTGACCTTGGAAAAATGGTCTAACCTCTCCAAGGCTCAGTTTCTTCTATAAAAGAGAGGAAGTAATGGTTACTTCATATAGGATTGTTGTGTGGAATAAATGAGTAAATTCATGTAAAGGACTTGCTTTGGGGCCTGGCATCCAATCAGTGTTTGAGCAATGAACAGTTTACGGTGTGAACCCAATAAAATCACATGCACAGATGCCTTTTGATGATTTAAAGGGCTAGGAACACATAAGTAAGTAGCTGTTACTTTTACACACAATTATCCATGTCAGGTAATGTACTAGAAGTCTGTGAAACATTCAGCCACTCTCTTAGTTCTGAGTTTGGAGACTGGAATGCTCTCTGAGAGCGTCAGGTGCCCTCCCACATTCACTGATTGGTAAAGGGGAAGATGGGGGCTGGGAAGGGGGAGGCTCACTCAGGAGTCCAGACAGTGGTGGGGACAACCTGAGTGCTCAGTCGTAAAGAGGAAAGGCAGAATTTTTCCTTGCTATGGCTGGAACAAAGGCACTTTTGATGCTGGAAAACTTCATAGATGGAAAATTTTTACCTTGTAGCTCATATATAGATTCTTACGACCCATCAACGGGGGAAGTGTATTGCAGAGTGCCAAATAGTGGAAAAGACGAGGTGAGTATATGCACTTAAAGAAGACCGAAATGTGTTTAATATGTTGGCCAATTATGGGTAACAGTTTTCTAAAAGCAGAGGGAGTTGGGGGAAGATGTAGGATTGTTAAACATGATAGAAGCAAGATTCTAGTTCTAAGAGGATGTACCTTGTAACTGGACTGTGTGATACCTAGAACAAATCTCTTCCTATATGCAGAAAGTAAGTCATTTTTCTAGCCAACCTAACACAGCCCTGTGTGCAGTTTTTTTTGTAATTCTCAAACATTTCCTAATCAGTGTCTAGTACAAAGTATTATTTGTAAGAGCTATCACTTTGTTAAATATTCCCTTTTCTCCACCACGCACTGCTTAAATTTACCACTATTTCCATGGAATTAAAAAAAAAGTATAGCTTTACTAAAATAAACAAACAAGCAAAAAACTGTGGGCTTTGTTTTAGATTGTCTTCTCATAATTTGTCATGTCTTCAAAATACCTAGTAAAATAAAATCAATCATTTGAATGATGAAACTCAAAATCAAATTCCCACATATTTTTGGAGTTAGATTTAACAGCATCGTTTTTCTTATCCAAAGTGTTTAATGGCATGTGCATTACATTTTTTTGGTGATGTAGAATTAATTTTACTTGGAGAATTTTGTAAAATATTTGAGATATATTTGATTAGCTATCAATTATTGCACTGAGAATGTAAATATATCTGAAGTGGTAAATGTAGCTGATGTATATATAGTCATCTAATGCCTTATGAATTATAATTTATTCTTTTTAAGGCACAAAGAACTAGATTATTTAAAATATAGTCTTCATATAAAAAATATATTCCATGCAAAGTTTTTTTTTTTAAGAACATTGCTATTTTTTTTCTTTTTTGTTAACACTTCAAATCTGTCTTGCATTTAAAGTAAACCTTCAGACTTAGGGATTAATGTTTGCAAATGTTGGTTAATGCACTGGTTAAATTATAATCTGCAATTTTGTTTGCTTCAAATGACTTAACACAGCTCTGGGAAATCCAGCTTTGTGTTTTCCACTCTTCCTTGTTTGCCAAAGTGAAGTTAAAAATGACAAACATGCCAAATTCAGCTGAAATATTTCCTGCAGCTAATGGCTCATACCTTTTTAGAAAATAGAATGAGCTATGGATGCACTAGCTAGTAGAGTAAATAGATATGTTCAGTTTCTCAGCAATCCAACTTCCAAATATCCTATCTGATCCCATAAGTCATAGTTTTTTCCGGCTTGAAAAATATGGTTACCATACAAACCGCATGTCCAATTTCCCAAAACATCACTCAGGAAAATGTTGCTGGTGCTGCTAACAGTGGCTCCCGTTTATTCAGCTTTTGCTTTGTGCTTTGCAGTCATTAAGCCCTTTTTTAACAAAAAATTAAAAAATTGATACATAATAATTGTACATCTTTATGGGCATATGTGACATTTTGATACATGCATACAATGTGTCATGATCAAATCAGGGTAATTAGGATCTCCATCACATTAAACATTTATCATTTCTTGGTGTTGGGAACATTCCAAATCTTTTCTTCTAACTATTGTGAAATATACAATAAATTATTGTTAACTATTGTCACTCTACTAGAACTTATTCCTTTTAACCTTATTTTTGTATTAATTAGCCAACCTCTGTCCTCTCCTCTACCCTTCCCAGCCTCTGGTAACCATAATTCTACTCTCTACCTCCATGAGATCAACTTTTTTAAGCTTACACATATGAGTGAGAACATGTAATATTTGTATTTTTGTGCCTGGCTTACTTCACTTAACATAATATCCTCCAGCTCAAATCGTGTTGGTGCAAATGACAGGATTTTGTTCCTTTTTATGGCTGAATAATATTCCATTGTGTATATATACCATATTTTCTTTATCCATTCAGCTGTTGATGGACATTAGGTTGAGTCCATATCTTGAACATTGTAAATAGTGCTTCAACAAATATGGGGGTACAGGTATCTCTTCAGTATACTGATTTCCTTTTCTTTGGATAAATTTCCAGTAGTGGGATTGCTGGATCATACTGTTGTTCTATTTTTAGTTTCTTTTTTTTTTGAGAAACCTACATGCGTTTTCCATAATGGCTGCACTAATTGACTTTCCCACCAACAGTGTATTTGTCTTCCCTTTTTTTTGCAGCTTCACCAGCCTTTTTTATTTCTTATTTTTTGATAATGACCATTTTAACTGGGATGAGATAATAACTCGTTGTGGTTTTGACTTGCATTTCCCTAATAATTAGTGATGTTAAGCATTTTTTATATACCTGTTGGCCATTTGTACATCTTCTTTTTGTGGAATATCTCTTTAGATCATTTGCCTGTTTTTAAATTGGATTTTTTGGGCGGTGGCTATTGAGTTGTATATGTATATATACAAGCTCAAGCTCCTTATATATTCTGGTTATTAATCCCTTATCAGATGGATAGTTTGCAAATATTTTCTCCCATTCTGTAGGTTGCCTCTTAACTCTGTTGTTTCCTCTGTTGTGCAGAAGCTTTTTAGCTTGATGTTGTTTTATTTTATTTATTTATTTTCTTTTGTTGCCTGTGCTTTTGAGGTCTTGCCCAAAAAAATCTTTGCCCAAATCAATGTCATGAAGTATTTACCCTATGTTTTCTTATAGTAGTTTCATAGTTTTGGGTCTTACATCTATCTAAGTCTTTAATCTGTTTTGATTGATTTGGTGAGAGATAGGGGTCTAGTTTCATTCTTCTGCATATGGTTATCCAGTTTTCCCAGCACCATTTATTGGAGAGACTATCTTTTCACCAATGCATATTTTTGGCAGCTTTGTAAAAAACGAGTTGGCTGTAAATGCATGGATTTATTTCTGGATTCTCTATTCTGTTTCACTGGTCTATGTGTCTGTTTTTACACCAGTGCCATGCTATTTTGGTTACTATAGCTTTGTAGTATATTTTAAAGTCTGGTAGTGTGCAATCAGTAAGCCCTTTAATATAGATTATCCAAAGAAGCAAGTTGTAACAACTTAGAAGTCTCTATTATGATCCTTATTTTACAGAGGACAGTACTAACACTCTCATCTCTGATGCTTAGATCCATGGGCATGTGCACATGTGTGTGCACACACACATGCACACCTGTGTGCATAGCACATTTGCATTATAGCATTGCAGTTATAAGCACATACTAGAGTCAGACTGCCTGGTTCAAATACAAGCTGCACCACTTGGTATCTATGGCTTTGACTTAGAGCTGAACTTTTGCATGCCTCAGTCTCCTCATCTATAAAATGAGGATAATAATGATATCTACTTTATAGTGTTATTCTGAGGATTAAACAGACTAATATGTTTAAAGCCCTTAGTACTTGGCATATAGTAAATGCTTTCTATGTATTAACTTATGCTAATATTATTGTATGTAGTATATTAATATGTATTCTATATTACATGGACATAAGATGTGCTATAAGGCAACTTAGAAAATATGAGTGGACTTGAATTTTCTGAATAGCAAAAAGATCAGATTTTTACATTGACTGTAGAAATTCATGCTCCTCTTGCTGGCTGGCAGTGGGGCTTCCTCATGGCTGCAGCTGGTGGTGGAGGTCACCAAAGCCATCTCTTCCCCCATCCTGTCTGCAGGTCCACATTCAAGATTTAGTTTTTAAGGTGAAGCCACCATATTTCTAGAAATTTCTAATTAAGATGAGAATCATTTTATACCTTACTTCAGCTCAGCTAAAAGTGACTGTATTAGTTTGTTCTCACACTGCTATAAAGATAATACCCGAGACTGGGTAATTTATCAAGGAAAGAGGTTTAATTGACTCACAGTTCTGCATGGCTGGGGAGGCCTCAGGAAACTTACAATCATGGCCGAAGAGGAAGCAGGCATGTCTGGCGGCAGGCGAGACAGCATGTGAAGCCCAAGAAAAACTACCATTTATAAAACCATTAGATCTCACGAGAATTCACTCACTATCATGAAAATAGCCCCCACAAACCAATCACTTTCCTCCCTCAACACAGGGGGATTACAATTCAAGATGAGATTTGGGTTGAGACACAAAACCTAGCCATATCAGTCACTTTGCATGAGGAAAATGAAGGAGGGGTGTGGGTCAGGTTTTGCATGAGGGCTAGCACAGGCTCAGGCAGCTAGATTACTTCAGGTCAAGCGCCCCAAAAAAGATGCTCACGGCTGCCAGAAGCCTATGGAAAAGGATTCTGAGTCTGAGCCAGGGCCCAGTGGTGGAAGACAGCTGTGATTATAATAATTTTTCATGCATGTGAGAAAGGAGAGGAGTGAGACATGGGTTAGGGATTTGTCATCTCTGGAGAAGGCATTACTTAGACATTGCCGGAGAGAAGAGAAAGGCAGAAGAGGACTTGAAAATTATTTTGTCTACATAACATTTTGGCCATGAGTTGACCCTGCCCATACCTTCCCATACATATATTGTTTCCTTTTGTATGTAACTCTAAAACCAGGTACCCAAGCCATCTGTCCAGCCACAAATCTCCTCTTCTCCAATAAGGCCTCTTCCACTGGGCAGAATCAGGCAGCAGGCAGAGCAACCTGTGGTCCTGGGAACCACCAAAATCTGGGTTTGAGTCCTGATTCTGCCACTTATGAGCTGTGTGACCTATGGCAAATTGCTTGAGTTTCTATGTCTCAGTTTTCTCATCTGTAAAATGGGCATAGCAATACTCATGTTATAGAATTTTGAAAGGACTTAAATAAAAATAATTTGTGTAAAGTATTTAGCATATTCCCTTATATAAAAATTAGTCAATAAATTATAAATATAATTAGTCATTTCAAGTGAAAATGACAATCTGAGGATGTGATTTCACCCAAAATTTCAGACTTTATAAGACATGTCAGAGCTGAGTTAGAAGCTTTACAGATTCCACATATCTAGATTAATTTTCTTCTTCTACTGTATATATAATATATACATACTATATATACTATATATATATAGTATATATGTATAACATATACATTTTTTTGAGACAGAGTCTTACTCTGTCACCTAGGCTGGAGTGCAGTGGCACAATTACAGCTCACTACAGCTTCTACCTCCTGGGCTCAAGTAATCCTCCCACCTTAGCCTCCTGAGTAGCTGGGACTACAGGCATGCACCACAACGCCCAACTAATTTTTTAAAAAACCTTTGTGTAGAGACAGGGTCTCACTATGTTGACCAGGCTGGTCTCAAACTCCTGGGCTCAAGCGATCCTCCCAACCCAGCCTCCCTAAGTGCTAAGATTACAGGCATAAGCCACCACTCCTGGCCCACAATATTTTAAAAAATTCTAGTTTCTGAAGTGATTGAAAATGTACATATGTTAAAATTCAAATAGCTTCTTTCTAATGATCTGATTACCACATTCAGGATGCATTGGTTGAAATGGAGCGTGTTTCTTTGTTTCTATGGTACCCCTCCTTTGCTGGTCATGTAAACACCTGTGTCATCTACTTTGTGGGTGGCTCAGCACTGGGACATGTTGAATATTCAAAATTAGGGTGGGCCAGGTGCAGTGGCTCACAGCTGTAATCCCAGCACTTTGGGAGGCCGAGGCAAGTGGTTCACTTGTATTCAGGAACTCGAGACCGGCCTGGTCAGCATGGTGAAATCCCCTTTCTACTAAAAAATACAAAAATTAGCTGGGCATGGTGGCACATGCCTGTAATCCCAGCTGCTCAGGAGGCTGAGGTGGGAGAATCACTTGAACCCCGGAGGCAGAGGTTGCAGTGAGCCAAAATTGCACCACTGCCCTCCAGGCTGGGCTACAGAGTGAGAATCTATCTAAAAAACAAAACAAAACAAAACAAAACAAAAATGAGGTGTGTGGAGACCTGAGGATTCTGGTTTTGTCCATCCCCCAAGGACTAACAGCTTTAAGGTGACCCTTTCTCCCATTTGCTCCTCAAAGATCGAAGCCGCGGTCAAGGCCGCCAGAGAAGCCTTTCCCGGCTGGTCATCCCGCAGCCCCCAGGAGCGCTCGCGGGTCCTGAACCAGGTGGCGGATTTGCTGGAGCAGTCCCTGGAGGAGTTTGCCCAGGCCGAGTCTAAAGACCAAGGTGAGAGTTGCCTCTTAACTGTAACATGGGACTCAGGGCATCTCTGATTATTCATGTTACCCCTCTTGGGGCCATCAGGCCAGCCCATGTGCCTGCTCCTCTGGCAATAGTAGAAGTGGAGAGCAAACCCTCCCTTGCTCCAGGCCTGGGAAGGCCAGGACTTGTGGCTGGCCCACCCCTGTCTCATTCAGATGGCCAGAGAAAGTCACATGGCTGGATCCAAAAGCTGAGGGGCAAAGAAATATACTCTGTTCATTGGATGAAAGGAAGTGCAAATATATACAGCAAAGGGCATGGATATAGGGAGAGATGAAGAACTAGGGCTGATCATGCAGTCTCCTACTCATTCTAAGCAGAGAATTTCAAAGCAAAGATAATTTGAAAAGCAGTTATGCAGTCAGATTATTTAGGATGTTTTCTGATATGTCAGTCACCATTCCACTCCCGACACATCTCATTTTTTTCCCCACTCTTTCCCAGAGGTCAGGGTAATGGAGTAAATATTTGTAAATTTTTGCAAGAATATCTGTTAAGATAAGCCAAGAGTTTTAAAAATTACATGTGTGCCATAAACCAATCAAAAATCAGAAAGCAGCCTGAGTCCAAGCCCTTAAAAAGAAAATAGTTCTCTGCTGGTGTTCCTGGCCAGTCTCCCTGCGTCGCTAAAGAGAACTCAGTAGCAGTCCAGGTAAGCTTCTGTTTCTCTTTCTGTTCCATCCAGGAGCTAGGATGTGCAGGGCATGTGATGGGCAAGCAGGTGCCACACAGCATCCCGTGCCAGGGCATTCCCAGCCGCTCTTCTGATGACTCTACCATGTGTTGGGAGGTCATGAAATACACATTACATGTGTATAAAAGTGTTTCGTTTTGTGCTGTGCAATTACAACTGTCCTAACACCCGTATTTCAATGCCTTTGTCGCAGGTACAAAGCCTGGTGATTTTGAATTGCAAGAGTTTGTGTGGGTGAAGTGGTAGCATCTGGCAAATTGGTGATGAGAATGATGTGTTCAGTTCACAGAACAAAGATTATTGACTCAATTTTAACCTCCCACCTCAGTTTCCAACCTTGTACCTAAATATTGTATGGTTTTATCAAACCATGATCAAGTCTTTGTGAGGTCAAGGAATGCCTGCCCCAGGCTAGAAGGAATCCAGGCCGTTTCAGTGTGAGTTGGGACACGTGGGCAGTGGAAGCTGATGGATAGAGTGTCCCCATTAGCTGATAGTGCTTTATGTTGTTTGCTTTGTACAGGGAAAACCTTAGCACTGGCAAGAACCATGGACATTCCCCGGTCTGTGCAGAACTTCAGGTTCTTCGCTTCCTCCAGCCTGCACCACACGTCAGAGTGCACGCAGATGGACCACCTGGGCTGCATGCACTACACGGTGCGGGCCCCGGTGGGAGTCGGTGAGTGCTGTTCAGTGAGAGCCCACCTCCCGGTTATGCTTGCAGATGCTCACAACATTCTATGGCATTGTCCTCAAGGAACAGGTTAAAGAAAAGGAAGAACTGATATTTTTCTTTTCTAAAATCCATTGGCCTCAAAGATCTATTTCTAGTTTATTTTCTTTGTGTCAAATTCCCTGCTTTTCTTTTTAGACAGCGTCTTGCTCTGTCACCCAGGCTGGAGTGCAGTGGCATGATCTCGGCTCACTGCAACCTCTGCTTCCTGGATTCTAGTGATTCTCTAGTCTCAGCCTCCTGAGTACCTGGGACCACAGGTGCGAGCTACCACACCGGCTAATTTTTGTGTTTTTAGTAGAAACAGGGTTTCACCCATGTTGGCCAGGCTGATCTCAAACTCCTGACCTCAAGTTATCCTCCCGCCTCGGCCTCCCCAAGTGCTGGGATTACAGGCATGAGCCACCACGCCAGGCCTCATGTTCATGACTTATCTGGAAAATCATAGGGAAAAGAATGATGCTAAGAGTAAATATGTAAATTCACATGCCAGGATTTTTTTTTCTACTTATATTTTAAAAAGGAAAAATCAGGCTGTGCGCAGTGGCTCACGCCTGTAATCCCAGCACTTTGAGAGGCTGAGGCGGGAGGATCATCTGAGGTCAGGAATTCGATCAGCCTGGCCACCATGGTGAAACCCCGTCTCTACTAAAAATACAAAAATTCGCCGGGCGCGGTGGCTCATGCCTGTAATACCAGCACTTTGGGAGGCCAAGATTGGCGGATCGCCTGAGGTCAGGAGTTCGAGACCAGCCTGGCCAACATGGCGAAACCCCATCTCTACTAAAAATACAAAAAGTTAGCTGGATGTGGTGGCGGGCACTTGTAATCCCAGCTACTTGGGAGGCTGAGGCAGGGAGAATTGCTTGAACCCAGGAGGCCGAGGTTGCAGTGAGCTGAGATTGTGCCATTGCACTCCAGCCTGGGCGACAAGAGTGAGACTCGGTCTCAAAAAAACAAAACAAAACAAAACAAAAAAACCCAGCTGGGCGTGGTGGCATGCATCTGTAGTCCCAGCTACTTGGGAGGCTGAGGCAGGAGAATCGCTTGAACCTGGGAGTCGGAGGTTGCAGTGAGCTGAGATGGTGCCACTGCACTCCAGCCTGGGTGATAGATCGAGACTCTGTCTCAAAAGAAAAAAAAAAGAAAGAACTATTTATGTACATTAAATAAATTAATAAGTGTAGGGCATGTAGTATGGTGCCAGGTGTGTGATAAATAAGCCTCTACTGAGAATTATCTTACTTCATGCATTCCTTTGCCTCTTGACCTTTGGAAGAACGTATAAATAAATGTCTGTGACGACTAAAACCTTCCACCAGATGTCACTGTTTCCTCGGAGAAAAAAATCATCTTTTTAGCTTGTTACATTTTATGAATATAAGCTAAAAGGAAAACAATTGGGACATCTCATTGCTTTGGTTATTTGAAACCTTCAGAAATTATGTTTTCAAGGCATTGTGGAAAGCTCTACCTCCTCCTAGGAAGTGTGCTAATATATTTTGCTGCAAAAATATTTTTATCCCCTAAAGAATGGATTTTTCAATGGGAAATTTAATAATATAAAAGATGCATTTACTTTCATAGCACAGGCTTGAGGGAAGAGTATAAAATAAGGTGAATCAATTTCCTTTCAGAAGGTAGATTTTTATATTTGTTTGTTTTGTGGTTGGAAACCTGGATAGTTTCAAAATATTGCATGGAGACACATTCTAGCTGCTGGTTACGTTACTCATCCAGCAAATCTATCTGGTCAGGATACAAGTGACAATCTAGAGAGAATTTTTATTTAAAAATATTCTAAATAGCCAAAATGGATGTCACAGTCCATGCACTGAAGGTTATTGGCTTTACTGATAGGAGGGCCCTCCCATGGAACACTCAGAACTCATTGGCCCCTATTTTATGAATAATTATATAAAGCTTGAGATTTTATGTCTCAACCCATGACAGATTTGAAGTAAAGGTAAAGAAACATGTTAGAAGAAATAACAGCCAGACAGTTAAAATAATGGGGAAGGAGACATTTTTGAAAAAGTAAAGCTCAGTCTATAAATCTCAAAATGCATCACATTCTGGAACTGTTTAGTGACAGGTGACAACTGTTTTTTTATTTTTTATTTTTTTTTGAAGTTCCAGGGTACACGTGCAGGATGTGCAGGTTTGTTACATAGGTAAACGTGTGCCATGGTGGTTTGCTGCACCTATCAACCCATCACCTAGCTATTAAGCCCAGCATGCATTTGCTGTTTATCCTAATGCTCTTCCCCTCGACTCTCCCCTGACAAGGCCTGCTGTGTGTTGTTCCTTTCCCTGTGTCCATGTGTTCTCATTGTTCAGCTCCCACTTATAAGTGAGAACATGCAGGTGTTTGGTTTTCTGTTTCTGTGTTACTTTGCTAAGGATAATGGCTTCCACCTTCATCCATGTGCCTGCAAAGGACATGATCTCGTTCCTTTTTATGGCTGCATTGTATTCCATTGTGTATATGTACCACATATTCTTATCCAATCCATTATTGATGAGCATTTGAGTTGATTCCATGTCTTTGCTATTGCTATTGTGAATAGCAAAGTGCTGCAATGAACATACGCGTGCATGTATCTTTATAATAGAATGATTTATATTTCTTTGGGTATATGATAGGTGACAACTCTTTAGCTCTGGAGTTTATATTGCTGTTGTTCATAATCATGAACTGCCAAGAAATGGGGAAATCATATTGACTTTACTCTGTTTTAAAAGGTACAGTTGCTTGGAATATATTTTAGAATTATTTCCCTGAAGGTGGCTACAAATAAGCAAAGCTTGGGAAGAAGTTAGAAGAGTAAGCTAAGTTTCCTGCAGCATGAAGGAGTTTTGCGTTAATAACCCCACTTGGCCAGTCCACCTCAGAGGGGTATGCCGTCACAGGCAGTGCTTCTGCTCTCATCCCTTAGCTGGTCTCATCAGCCCCTGGAATTTGCCACTCTACTTGCTGACCTGGAAGATCGCTCCAGCGATGGCTGCAGGGAACACTGTGATAGCCAAGCCCAGTGAGCTGACTTCAGTGACTGCGTGGATGTTGTGCAAACTCCTGGATAAAGCAGGTAATTAGGTGTTGGGGTTGGGGGGCAGGCACAGAGTAAAGCTATAGTTTATAGAAATCTTCCACTCAGCAGCACAATCGATTCCAGTGACGTCGTGGGCTTTGTCTTTCTGATCCTTGTCTGGGAAATCCCCTCCACCCACAGGGTTCCCTCACCCTGCTTCCTGTCTTCAACACCAGAACGGTGCTACTGCAGGCAAGTTCCACTCCCCAGGGTGGGCGACTGGCAGCACAATAGTGACGCAGACTTAAACAGCCCCATCAAATCAAAGACACCTGCCTGCTCCAGAGAGTCAATTAAAATCTTAAGTTGGGGCCAGGCGTGGTGGTTCACGCCTGTAATCCCAGCACTTTGGGAGGCTGAGGTGGGTGGATCACGAGGTCAGGAGATCGAGACCATCCTGGCTAATACGATGAAACCCCGTCTCTACTAAAAATACAAAAAATTAGCCAGGCGTGGTGGCGGGCGCCTGTAGTCCCAGCTACTCGGGAGGCTGAGGCAGGAGAATGGCGTGAACCCAGGAGGCGGAGCTTGCAGTGAGCCGAGATTGCACCACTGCACTCCAGCCTGGGCGACAGAGTGAGACTCCGTCTCAAAAAAATAAATTAAAAAATAAAATAATAATAATAATAATAAAATAAAATCTTAAGTTGAATCACAAGTTAATCTTGATGACAATAAGAATATTGCTAGGTACACCTATAGTTTGCTTGGCTATAGAATACCTAGTAGAAGTAGCCCGATTTCAAGAGATCTAAATATACATCCTTCAGTTTTTCCTGCCTTTGGGACTGCTACTGGAAAGCTAATACAATATGGCCTCTTCCTAGCATATCAAGGTTCACACGTTTGCTCCTTGTTCTTTTTCTACTAATAGTTTATTGGCCGCATTCAGGATGCGCTCCTGGTTTTGTTCTGGGCTGTAGCTCCGCACAGGCACAGGCTGGCCCTGTTTGAAGGCAGCAGGCAGGAGACCCCAGCAGCCCTCCTGTGAGAAGTCCCCTTAATGTGAGGTCTTTTTGCTATGTCACCTCACAGCCAGGGCAGGAGTGCTGGGTGGGGGAGACAGACTCACTGTCTTTCTAGTTGGTCTCCTTGCTGCCTTTCAGCCCATAGAGAGGCACTGCTGGGCTCTCCTGTATCCATAGAATGCCCGGTGGGTAAGAGTCCATCCTTCTCTCCCGCTTTGGAACACCTTTCTTAGAAGCACAGACATACACATTAACTTCCAGTAAACCCTAGCCAGTTCTTTACTCCACGAGGAAGATGAAGGCTCAAAACTGAGGCTGTTTAGGGAACGGCACTGGGCCTTACGATCCCAGGGTCCTCCAGAGGAATGAGGCCTCCCAGCCTAGGACTCTGATTTGTCATCTATGGAGATCCCAGGCTTCGAGGTGGAGGGGGTGGGGCAGGGTATATCATTTAAATGTGCCGACCCTTCCCATGTTCCTCCCCTACAAAAGACCTCGCAGTCTAATCCCATTCTTTGTAAAATGAGGTCTGTGGTGTCTGCAAAGGCGCACATACTTCTTCCCTGCCTGGTGACTGCAGGTTCCCCAGAGTGGACTAGGCCTGGGGCTTGCCCTCTACTGGGATTTGGAGGCAGGGGTGGCGTGCAGAGCCGTGTTCCCTTAACCACTCTCTCCTGAGACCAAGAGCGTCTGGATAGATGATGAGTTATCTTTCCCAGCCAGTCTGCCCTGAACCTGGCCTGCATGACAGTTTCTGTTTCCATCTCTGCACAGCATTGATTTTATTTCTTGGGAACTAGTAAGCCCATTAAACTAAGACAGCCCTTCTCCTCTTTCCTCCATGGGCTGAATCTTCCTCCCCTGACAAATATAGAGAGGGTCATGTTCACCTTGCTCCTCTCTTGAGCCCTCAGTTTCTCCACTGGGATTGGAAGGAATGCGAACCACATCTGTGTCATCTGCTTTAGAGCAACGTAAGAGAAGCTTTTAGTAGGGGAGGGAAAAGCGAAAATAACTAATTCATTCTGGATGTTTAAAGAGTTAGCTCCTCTAGTCCTGGGCATTTAAACAGACTTGGCAGATAAACTTCCTTTAAAATAAACTCATTTTTAAGATGACACAGTGAATACTTCTGTGGGATTCCTGGAATAGTCATTTCTTCTTGGAGGCACCAAATATTTGCCCTCATTCCTGGAGTGCCCACTGACTGCGTTTTCCTGGCCCTTCCCATTAGGTGTGTGTGTGGAGCAGGAGATGTGTGTGTGTAGGTGTGTGTGTGTGTGTGTGTGTGCTCTATTTAAGCCTAAAATTTTTCTTGTTGCCACCCTGCCAAGCCCCTACATTTGAGGGGTTTCCTTCTAGTCTGTTCTCGTGTGTTCCTAACTTGTCTGTTAGCCACCTCCCCTGAGTTTTGCTAAATTGCTATTTGTCAGTTAAACTGCTTTCCTTCTCTTATCACCAGAATCTCTTCAAGGTTAGAGGGCAGACATCTCAAGAAAAATTCCATTAATTTCTGGATAAAATGTCAAAATGGTACTGAGAAATAATGGCCAGCCGACATTAGCATCCAAGCCCAAGGGAATGTAGTCAAAATGATAATACTGTCGTGGGGAAAGCAATCCGCTGCTGCAGTGAGCTCATTTTACTGTGGGGATAAATATGCAGTGCTTCCGCATTCTCTCTCACCCTCAGTTAAAATGCTACTCTGAACATTAGCAGTGATTCCATTCATTTTTTGCCTTCAGGATTGATAAAGCCTAACAGTCCACCCCCTCCTGCCCCACACCCCATCCACCCACATGCATGCCCCATCACTGGTGGAGATGTGGGGCCCTACCCAGGAAACTGTGGGAGACTTGTCCTTGTTTCGTCGCATCACCTACTGAGGGGGATCCTCTCCTTCCACACTTTCCTTTGCCCCAACCCAGAGCTGGGGTGCTCTCACATGGTGCCAGCCACTCCTCTGACAGTGACCTACAATCCAGGACTGACCTAAGCTAGATTTCAACAAATGTGCATGTTGGGTAAAGAGATGCAATGCTTAGAAGTGGTGCTCTGGCCAGGCATGGTGGCTCATGCCTGTAATCCCAGCACTTTGGGAGGCCAAGGTGGGTGGATCACCTGAGGTCAGGAGTTCAAGACCAACCTGGCTAACATGGTGAAATCCCATCTCTACCAACATACAAAAACTAGCTGGGGATGAAGGCAAGTGCCGGTAATCCCAGCTACTTAGGAGGCTGAGGTGGGAGAATCGCTTGAACCTGGGAGGCGGAGGTTGCAGAGAGCAGAGATTGCGCCTTTGCACTCCAGCCTGGGCGACAGAGCAAGACTCCATCTCAAAAATAAAAAAAGAAGTGGGGCTCTGCTAGGCACCATCACAACTTGTGGAATCTTCCCACCTGTCTCCTGAGGACTCACTGGGATGGGACCTTCACTGTAGCTTCAAGGTGATTGGGCCAAGGCTGTGGCTGTATGGGAGAATGTTCTGGATGATAATGGATCATCCGTGTGAAATTAGTATTTATATTATTTATAATTTAAAAGCAGATTCTGGAAGAAATGGGTTGTATCCAAAGGAGTATGTTTCTAATGAGGAGAGATTGTCTAACCTGGAGCAAAGGGAAGGAAACCAGAAGCAAGGAAGCAGGTCACAAAGCCGAGATGCTGCAAGATTTCTGCACCTACCGTAGGTCAGGCCTGAGGAAATAGAGGGAATAAACTCTGCTACCTCCAGGCAGACCCTAAGAACTGCCTAGACACAGTGTGATTATACAGATGACTTTCTTTTTGGACATTATAAAGATGATTTTCTTTTTAAAGCTTCCCCATTCATGAACCATTTCTAATTTGAATAACGTACACTAAGCATTCATTCACTCATTCATTTACTTAACAGTCATTAACCTGTCAGCTTTGCTACTTACTGATTGTTATTCAATCTCACTTTGCCTCAAATTTCTTCCTGGTGAACTTAGTGTAATAAAACTACCTACATCCTAAGGTTGTTGTGAAGACTGAAGTGTGTGAGTCACGGATAACAGTGATGAGTCCACAGTAAGCACCCTATCTAATGTTTGCATTTACTGGTCTGAGTTCCATGTGCTATCAACTGAAGAATCATAAGGTTCATGCATTTGGAAAGGAGGGTTTTATTTCTTATAAAGGGTTGCAGCCTGCAGGCTAGCCATCTTGCAGGCTGGGAAGCGTAGCCTCTGCCCAAAGCGGAGAACAAGTACTTGGAGGAGGGGCAAAGGGAACAGAAATTTATCCTGAGCAGAGTGGCTGAATATTCACATTCAGTAGGATATGGGAGGAGTCATGAATATTTACGAAAGGGGAAACAGGTGCATGCACAGATGAGCTTAATGCGCGCATAAAACTGTAGGGCCAACTTACAAGTAACACAAACAACCAAAAATGGGTGCCCCAATCTTTTCTATCACAAGACTCTGCTACCTTGTATCTTCATGCATTTATGCATGTGTTTTCTTGTTTTATTATTTCATTTATTTATTTATTTTTGAGATGGAGTCTGGCTCTATTGCCAAGGCTGGAGTGCAGTGGCACCATCTCGGCTCACTGCAACCTCTGCCTCCTGGGTTCAAGAGATTCTCCTGCCTCAGCCTCCCGAGTAGTATTATATAACAATGTTATGATGCTGTTTATATGCATGGTGGACATGAATTCTGGATCACGTGCTCAAAAAATGGCAGCCTTAGCATGTTACGAGGGTGGAGTTTTTGGCCCTCTGATGTCAAAAGGTGAAGCAGAGGACATGAAAACCCTCACTACGTATCCTCGGGAAGTCAGCCAAAACCAGTCGAGATGGTGATCAGTTTTTAGGAAGGGATGTGTTGTGAGACTGGTGAGCTGTCACATCCAAACTGCAAAGAGGGAGGAAAATTTGGTTGCAGTTTCAGATGGTTAGCTAAAGGCGATAAAGGAATAGGTTATCCATTTCTTGTTTTTTAGAGCTGGTTTCTGCTTACACTGAGGAAAGAATTCTGGTTAAAGATTAATAAGGAAGAGTCATACTATGGCGTGTTTGACTTCTCATCCCATAATGGCTGGGAACTCAGTTTTTAAGGTTTCTCTGGGATCGCTTTGGCCAAGAGAGGCTGCATTCAGTCAACTGGGGGAGCTTAGGATTTTATTTTTATTTCTCAATGCCAAACTAGGCTGTGGCACAGAGTAAACAACGGAGAGCAAAGAACAGACACTGTTTCTGCCCTTAGCTAGTGTACCTTCTAGTTGTGTGCAGGCAATGAAGAAGTAAGTCCAGAAAACATCATGGATAGGCTGGGCGCGGTGGCTCATGCCTGTAATCCTAGTACTTTGGCAGGCCGAGGTGGGCAGATCACTTGAGGTCAGGAGTTGGAGACCAGCCTTGCCAACATGATGAAATCCCCTCTCTACTAAAAATACAAAATTTAGCCAGGTGTAATGGTGCACACCTGTAATCCCAGCTACTCGGGAGGCTGAGGCAGGAGAATCTCTTGAACCTGGGAGGCAGAGGTTGCAGTGAGCCGAGATGGTGCCACTGCACTGCAGCCTTGGCAATAGACCCAGACTCCATCTCAAAAATAAATAAATAAATAAAATAATAAAACAAGAAAACACATGCATAAATGCACGAAGATGCAGGGTAGCAGAGTCTTGTGATAGAAAAGATTGGGGCACCCATTTTTGGTTGTTTGTGGTACTTGTAAGTTGGCACTACAGTGTTATGATGCTATTTATAAGCATGGTGGACATGACTTCCAACCTGAAACCCACCCTCCCTGGGGAGTCTTGCCCTGCTTCCCTGGGCCAAGATAGTCAATCTCTTCTTTGCACCTCTGCAGCATGTATACACCTCTCTACTTAATGTTTTCACACAGCATTGTGACTCCTGGACACCAAGATGGAGCAGGGTGCTGCTCCCCTAGTGGGCTTGACCTGCCTGAGACTATCTCTGCATCCTCAACCCCTAAGGCCTAGCCAGTATTATGGAATGAATCACCTAAAATATGTTCCACCCTGCATCTCTCTAGGGCAAAGCATCCAGTGGAATCCCACCTGGTGTGTACTGTGGGCAGAGGTGACTCTGTGGTTTTTGCTTTGCTATTAAACCAGAGGCAGCCATAGAAGTTCCAAGTGTTGTAAAACCCAAGTGCTTCCTCCATCCCCACCCACTCCCATTCAAGCGATTGGACTTTAAAGGAGAATTTCCAAGTAACTTGAACTCTTCAACATACTGAGAATTACTATAACTGATACTGTTTCCTATCCAGGTGTTCCACCAGGTGTGGTCAATATTGTGTTTGGAACCGGGCCCAGGGTGGGTGAGGCCCTGGTGTCCCACCCAGAGGTGCCCCTGATCTCCTTCACCGGGAGCCAGCCCACCGCTGAGCGGATCACCCAGCTGAGCGCTCCCCACTGCAAAAAGCTCTCCCTGGAGCTGGGGGGCAAGAATCCTGCCATCATCTTTGAGGATGCCAACCTGGATGAGTGCATTCCGGCAACCGTCAGGTCCAGCTTTGCCAACCAGGTATGTCCCCGGGGGTTCTTCTCCCTCCCCTCCATGGCCCTGTCAAGCTGGATCTGTTTCATCACAGTGCAATGCCTGGGAGCAAGCCAGTCAATCCAGTGCCATTTCCGAGAAAGCAGGATCAGTACATTGTGTGATTCCCTTAACTCTCTGCTCAATTTTAACATTAATTAGTGGCCTTGCAGAGTCACAGCTTCTGTTCAGCAAACTCCTCTTCTTGAGTTGCACGGCTTTTATCAGGTACCAGCCATGGGTGGAATGATTGATGTTGCTGCTCCAAGCATCTCCATTTCTTTATTCACACAGTTGCCCTGTCTTGTCTTTTATTCTTTTCTTAAACCCTGTCTTTGCTTGTGGTTCAAATGTCCTATTCCCAGCAAACCTTACTCTCATTTCAAAAGTATTCAAAATGCATTAATCCACTGAGTTCCAAATACCTGAAACTGACTAGAGAAGATTTCTCGGCGTGGATTCATGGATCAGCTTCAGGGCATCGTTGTAGCTCCTGAAATTACATAACAGATGTTTCTCTGTGCTCTGTAGTTTTTGTCAGATTCTTTAAGGCTATGGCATTCCAAAGAGTTAAGAACACTAGACCAGATCAACTAAACAGTAGGCTGCAAGAAGATGGAAATGCTGCCTGCTTTTGTGTGGTATTTTCAATGTCAATGCTTAGAATACTGCCCAGGATATAGCAGGTGTACATAAACCCTGGATGATTTTCTTCAAAGGATATTTTTATTTTAACAGAGCATAAAGACATAGGCCAAAGACTTAGAACTTCATAGAAGGAAACAGCAGTGAAATGAGAGATGTCTATATTGAGCTAACTCAGGTAACATTGAATAGTGCATAAACTTTTGAACCTGCATTACTTCACTAATAAAATCATGTGAACAATAATGATGTCTTCTAACAGGGTTTTCATGAGTATAGAGTGAAAAATGTTACTTTCAATTATTATCTTCATGATAACCATAAGTGTAATTATTTCTCTCACTGTAACTCTTGAAGTGGCTAGAAATATAATTTCTGGATCAATAGACAATATACTTTTACAATACAACTAATTTAATCATTAAGCAAGTTTCAGGTGAACATTTAAACCAAGTGTTTTCATGGCTTACAGACAATAACAGAGGGACAAATTTTGTGGACTGAGAAACTAAGATGAGAGAAAGGTAAACTCTGTATTAAACAAATTCTGAGGGTCCAGGCACGGTGGCTCACACCTGTAATCCCAGCACTTTGGGAGGCTGAGGTAGGTGGATCACCTGAGGTTAGGAGCTCGAGACCAGCCTGGCCAACATGGCAAAACTCCATCTCTACTAAAAATACAAAAATTAGCTGGGCATAGTGGTGGGCGCCTGTAATCTCAGCTACTCGGGAGGCTGAGGCAGGAGAATCTCTTAAATCCGGGAGGTGGAGGTTGCAGTGTGCCGAGTTAGCACCAATGCACTCCAGCCTGGGAGATAAGAGCAAGAATCCATTTCAAAAACAAACAAACAAACAAACAAACAAAACAAATTCTGAACATGGAGATAAGAAGTGTAATCTTCTCTCCTACCAGAATTGTGCTAGGATTTGAGTTTGCCCAGAGAACCTTCCTTTTGGGGTTGTTTTAAAAAGGAAATAGGGAAAGAGACATACGCCTAACTAATTGGCTAATCCAAGGTCACAAATGGATTTTAGGCAAAATAAATAAAGCAGCTTGATTTAGCTGAGTGATGAATTCCGTGTCGTGCATATTTCTTCCTTAATTGAATGTAATTGGCTTTTTTGAAGCATCTCTGTGTGACCTTGGACATGTACTAATTCAAAACTTTTTCTCCTAACTGTAAACTGGAAAAGCTAACAGGCTACAGAATTATTTATAATGAGGAAAGCACCCTGCGCAGTGTCTGGCTTGACGATAGGCACTCAACGAATGATACTGTCCTTTTCTTAATCTCTCCAAAGTCTTTCTTGTGGGCATCTTGGTATGCTTACCTACGCTTTCTAGGCACAGAGCAACAGGGAACTGGGTAAACCCCTCTAGCCTCTTCGTCATGCTCTCCTTCCCTGATGTCACAGGGCACTTGCGCAAATGAAACTATCAAGTGTTTAGACATTTCCCAAGCTAGATATGGAGATGATCCTAACAGCGATCCTGGTTGCAAAAAGAATGTGTTATTTCAAAACATTAACAGTTTAATCTGGACAATGTACCTTTGTACAAATACCAAGACAATCAGGAACCTTCTATTTTCTAAGATTGTTGTGAAGTCAGACACAAACATGGTGAAAATATTTATGCATTTCTGTACTTTTCATGCATAAATAATGCTTTGAAAGTCTAGAATGTGGTTACATGCTAAGTCTAAGTCTAAACTGTTACATGCTATGTTCAAATGATAGGGTTATTTTTCACTGAGAAATCTGTTATAATCCCTCCCCTGTACACTCAGTATCTCTATTTGATGTCTGTGAGGCATCTGAAACCCAGCGTGTCCAAATCAGAGCTCTCGTTTCCCTCCCTCTCCCTTCCTTGCAATACCAATCCTCTTCCCACCTCGTGTCTGCCCTTCCAGGGAACAACACCACCATCCACTCTGCGGCCTACTCTTGTTCTTGCCCTCTCTTTCCATTGACAGGTCCTGTTGGTTCTGTCTTTAAGTTATATCCTGAATCTCATCACTTCTCCAGTGCATCTGTGCCAACTTCATCACACTTAGGAGGTCCCGTGCCCCTGGAAGAATCTGTTGAACTCAGTGGGTCCTTTTCACTCCTCTGCATCTCCATGGATGCCTCCCTGGTCCCAGCTACCTACACGCATCTGGACTTCTGGAATATTCTCTTAACTCCTCTGCTCTGTTCCCACACTTGTTTCCTTCCATCCTATTTTCCCATGGCTGCCAGAATGGGCATTTTAAAATGTAAATCTGATCATATCGTTCTGATGCTTAAAACCTTCCCTTATTTTTTCATGATACTGAGAATAAAACGTAGTCTCTTTATGAACCTATGAGACTGCACGATAGAGCCTTGCTGGCCTCCTGACCTCCTCTCCTACCACACACCTCCTGTCCTTGCCTCCTCTTCCAGCCTCAGCCCCACCCACCTTCTTGCTTTTCCTCATGCACACCAGTTCATTCCTGCTGCAGGTCCTCTGTACTTTGAAGAATTCCCCACCTCCAGATCTTTTCCCGTCTCATGCCTTCACATCAGTCAAGATTCCATGCAAATATCCCCTCTTTGCAAGTGCCCTCCAAGACTTCCTTTCATAAAATAGCTCCCCTCCCCATGCAATCAGTTTCCATTCCCATCCTCTGCTTAATTTTTATGGCTTTGATCACAACCTGAAGTTATATTATTTATCGAGTTTATTTACTTGTGTTTTTGTTTGTCTTTCCCACAAGACTATGTGTTCCACATGGTGGGAACTTTGTCTTATTTACCATTGTACCCCATTGCCTAGACCAGTGCCTGATACATGGCAGGTACTCAAAAGTGCAGGGTGCTCTATCCATGAAGGAGAGTGTCCGCAGCCTTATCCCTGTTCTCATTCTTGGCAGGGTGAAATCTGTCTCTGTACCAGCAGGATCTTTGTCCAGAAGAGCATCTATAGTGAATTTTTAAAGAGATTTGTAGAAGCTACCAGGAAGTGGAAAGTCGGCATTCCCTCTGATCCATTGGTGAGCATGGGTGCTCTGATAAGTGAAGCACATTTGGAGAAAGTAAGTAAATTTCTGCCATGTAAGTTACAGAATAAGTTCTTATTTGAAGAGAAGCTCAGTACAAGCATAGCACAATCAGACTCTGAAATATTGTTAGTTACTACCCCATTTTTGAAAAATTATAACCTGGGAGAAATTGTGGACACAGAGTCTAAACATTGTGGATATGAATATGCAAATGCAGTCCCGGTGAAAGTGCATCCACATGAAATTAATGAACTTGAGAAGTCAGCATGGAGATACCACCAGTAGAGAGGGGAAGCCAAATTTCAAAACATAAAGATCAGCAAATAAGGGTGATATGGAAGAGTGCCAGTGATTTCCACAGGCAAACATCTCTTTGGAAAAGGCCTGCCTCTGGTTTATAGCCAGAAGTGCCAACACAAACAGTCCCAATTGTGTCGTCCTTAGTCAGTGGGGGACCAGAGGTAGCCCATCTGGAAGAAGCCACTGATAGTCTCTGAGTGATTGATGAAACTCAGATCTTTAGGGTCATTTTTTAAAAAGAGAAGATCTGGCCCTTGATGGCAATTTAGGGTTATTTTAATGTATTACCACATGTGACTCCCAAAATAAGTCATACATTTTGGAGTCAGAAGGACTCTGCTTTCAGCTCAGTGCCACTGAGGGAAACTTGTCCCCATCAGCCAGCCAATGAGAGACAGAGAATTTACGTAAGTTTGTAGAAATCCGTGACACTGCACAGTGCACTCCCACTTTGTCTATATTTAACTTTGACTTTCAGGACACTGCAACACAGTTGCCTGCAGATGGAAAGATGAAGTAGCTTGAAGGCCTGTCCTTATTTCTTCTGTTTTCTCAGTGAAATAGGCATCAGGGTGAGGAGGGGAAAAGGTGTTGAAGGTTTCAGGAGGGAGGAGAGGGTATGAAATAATCTCGCAGTAAGTCAGGAGAGAGAAAGGACTGGGAAATGACCAAGTTATTAGCAGAGCAGCTCAAAGGGCTCACTTGAGGCTTATGGTCATTTATTTAAAGTGAGGATGACCAGCATGGCTTGTTTTTCTCCAGCTAAATGTACCTACAAGATTGCAGGTACATAGGCAGTGGTCTCCAGAATGTCCAGGGAGACCAACAGTTGTGGATGGTCCTTCATGGAGTGACGATTTTCCAGGTGCAAGAGACTCCCTTGTTCTCTCTCCTTCTGGCTCTTTTGGACACTAGGGCTCCCTGCCTGCCTGCCCACACCTGCAAATGTCTGGTGAAAAACAATGTTAGTATGCCCAGGACTGCTTCCTGGGAAACAGGAAGGAGTGGAACAAAAGTTAACCTCCTAGAATACCTTTCAGCAGGCTCAGGCAATACTTCAGTGTGAGGTTCCCTGTGCGATTCACTCACTCAGAATTTCAAAGTTCTTTCTGTATCAACTCAACAGATACACCATTTTTTTTTCTATTTTAGTCGCTGCCATAATAACTATTTTAGTTACCCAGTGAGAGAATATATATTAGTGAAACAAATAAAAGTATTGACTTTTCTGTATCAGTTGAATGATCTCTGTGTGTGTGTAAGAGAGAGAAAGGGAGAGAGAAATTGATGCCACACTTTGACTCATATTGGTAGCTATGGCTTTTCTCTGTGATACTCTAAATATTTGTCTTCAATGTGTTGTAATTCCTGTGGACTTTCATACAATATTTTTAATGCCCAGTATGTTCCTGCTTGGCCACAGGAGGCTTCTTCTTCTTCTTCTTTTTTTCTTTTTTAACATGTGCTAAACTGAAATGGGCCACTGTTGGAGAATTAAATATTTAATATTGTGATGACTTATACAAGACGCTAATGAGTTCTAGTAATTGGCATAGATTGCAGATTCTATGTGTTTATGAAATGCAACACTAGATAGGCAACATGCCCTCACCTTTAAAACTACTCCAAGGGCCCTCTCTTTAACCTGCTCTCCTGTCCTTCTGAGCCCACTGGAGGCCCACCTATAGGCATCTCTGTCCTCTGACAACAGGCGGCCTCAGGTGGTCTCAACTGCTCTGCTGCACATGGACAACAAGACCGCTCTCTACTGAGCCTTGGTTCCTTTCAGTGGAGAATGGTAATCAAGACAAGCATTTGAGCTTAAGGGTGCCCATTAGGAGATTTCCTATTATGTGACAAGTGGTCCAATGGCATCCAAGAAGAGGTGGCTTAAAACTTTGTGGTGCTTCACACACACTGCCCCTTTTTTTTTTTGAGATAGAGTCTTACTCTGTCGCCCAGGCTGGAGTGCAATGGCGTGGTCTTGGCTCACTGCAACCTCCTCCTCCTGGGTTCAAGCAGTTCTCCTTCCTCAGCCTCCCAAGTAGCTGGGACTACAGGTGTGTGCCACCACACCCGTTAATTTTTATATTTTTAGTAGAGACAGGGTTTCACCATGTTGGCCAGGGTGATCTTGATCTCTTGACCTCAGGTGATCCGCCCACCTTGGCCTCCCAAAGTGCTGGGATTACAGGTGTGAGCCACCATGCCTGGCCACACTGCCTTTTTTAAGAAGGGTCCTGGCCGGGTGTGGTGGCTTATGCCTGTAATCTCAGCAGTTTGGAAGGCTGAGGCGGGCAGATCATTTGAGGTCAGGAGTTTAAGACTAGCCTGGCCAACATGGTGAAACCCTGTCTCTACTAAAAATACAAAAATTAGCTAAGCAGTAGTGGCGCACGCCTGTAATCCCAGCTACTTGGGAGGCAGAGGCAGGAGAATTGCTTGAGCCTGGGAGGTGGAGGTTGCAGTTTCTGCCACTGCCCTCCAGTCTGGGTCACAGAATGAGACCCTGTCTCAAAAAAAAAAAAAAAAAAAAAAAAAAAAAGAAGGGTCCTGAGTCTATGCTGATATTTCTAATGTACCTAAATTACCTTTTAAACCTTGCTCTAATATCATAATTATTTCATCACTGGTGATGATGTGTCATGCTGTGTATGATCATACCCCATGTTACTCACAGTCAATGCCTAAGTCTTTAGAATAACCTAAGAAACTGGCTACGATCTGTTCCATTACCTCTGTGACCTTCCCTTTCTTCATTCCACTCCTGCGTACTGGCCTCCCTGTTCTTCCTGGAAAATACCAGGCACCCTCCTCCTTCTTGGCCCTTGCTCTTGTTGCTCACACTGTCTGGAATGCTCTTCCTTCAGATGCACGCATGGCTCTCTCCTTCCCCTTCTGAGAGTAGATGTCACCTGAATGAGGGCTTTCCTGCCTACCCTATATACAGTGGTACCTTTTAAAACTTTGACTTCTTTGGAGCTTTATTTTTCTCCATGGTTCTTACTGTCATCTGACATGCAATATATATATATCTTATCCCTTTACTGACTATCTTCTCTGGACTAGAATGTCAGCTTCTTGGTCGGTTTTATTCATTGCTGTATCTTTAGACTCTAGAAAGCTCCTGGAACATAGTAGGTGCATAGTATTTGTTGGGTGAATGACTGAATTAACACCACATGATGTGTTCCAGTTACAATATATTCCCCAAATTTAAGGTATCCATTTTCCTTGAATTCTTCTTGATCCTTAGCTTAAACTACCTGGAATGGGTCCAAAATGCACAAGTCCTGGCCGTCGCTGGCCAGCATCAAGACTCTGAAAGGAAAAACAAAATAAACACAAAAACTAAAACCCAGTCTTTCTCCAAGGAAATGCTTGAAACCATCCGAGCCTGGAGCCTCTAGTATCACTGATCATTAAATCATAACCATGATAAAGGGGCCATATAGACACATACATGCCTTTGTGGTTTGGCTTGAAATTCCTCTTTAACTCTTCATCATTGGTACAAGTATTGGTGATTCCAGCTTAGGTCACAAGTAGTTTTAGTATCTAGTTTTCTGAAAACATTTGGTTAAATATGGATCTTTAATACCTCAGTAGTATACAAATCTAACTTTTTAAATGCCAATTTAGAAATCTGAAAAATTACATCTAGATTATTATCAAAAATAATTTCAAATTTCTACAGCATTACTACAAATATACAAGTGAAAAAATTTCTGCAGGTTCATATTTCTCCACTGTTCTTGTGTTTCTCAAGAATCAACTTATTAAAAAGGTACCAAGATATTTCTATTATACTACATTTTAGTTAAAGACATCATTCACATTTGGAATGCCTCCCAAATTCTCAAATTTTAGTTTTGTGTTTTGGTGATTCCTAGTAGTTTTTATCACCCATAAAATAAATACAGAATTTAGTGAGTTTAGGTGTCAGAATATTTCAGCATAAAATATCCATATTTTTCCCTAGAGTAAAATATTTACCCTGAACATTGTTGTCTGTGAGTGACTCCACAGAGAAGACCTAGATTACCTTTTCTTTAGTAGGTTTGTGGTTAGAATCTTTCAATCTAAAATAACAACATAGAGAAGGACCCTCTAAAGAAAATAAAAGTGACTTTATTTGGGAATGAATGCCAGAAGATTATGAACTGGGATATGCGTCTTGTGATGGATTCTGGGCATAGCCAGAGAGGTAAAGGAAGACGAGGGTTTTTAAAGGTAAAATGAGGAAGGTGACAGAATGTTGTTTTGAAACAATTATTGTTGGCTACAAGAACCAATAATAAGGGTGATTTATTATTAAATGGGGGCAACAGTCCAAGGTTGAGTGGACAGTTACTGTATAAACATCCTTGTAGAAGTAGTTTTTGGGCAAGGTTGTGGTGGCCTTTGTGCAAGGTTGTGGTTTTGTAGAGTCTCTTGTGATAGTTTTTGTTATCAGGCAAGTATGTATGAGGACTCTGTCCATGGCAGATGGTAGCAGAGGACTCAGTTTGCAAGTGCATGTCCCAGTAGCACCGGCATACAGGTGGGAGGGACACCCTTCTCTGAGTTTCTGAAGATGTGTCCCTCTCTGGCCGGCCCTCCTTCTGCCTCAGCCCAGCTCCCTATTTGGATTTTGTCAAGCGAGTTCTTATCTGAATCCGGACTAAGACATGCAGGGAGAGCTTGGTTTCCCTCGGGCTCCCCTTGTCCTGGCCAGGTCCAAGCTGTGCATGCAGGGAATCAGGGGACCTAGACTACTTTGCCAGGCTTGACCACAATGACTCCCAGGAAGAAGATTCTCGTGTCAGAGCTCCTAATATTTTTACAACTAATTTTCATCCCTTGCACCTCCCTAATAATAAATTTGCCTTAACATAGTGCTTATGTCACCCCATCTTATACACCATGTTTTTACCAACTCCATCTTCCCCTAAAGGAAGGAGAAATGAGAAGGCCACTAGTCCTCATTCCTCATTATTTCTAGCATCACAGCTGCAGAAGCTGTGGACAAAAACCAAGATTTCTAATAGATCTAAACCACTTATTATATTCAATATTTTTAAAACTTGAAATATTGGCAAAGCCCTAGACGTGGTGCCAGCTTCTCCTGGACGTATCTAAATCCAGAAATGCCATCTTCTACTAAACCAAATTATGCCTGAAAATCAAGCATCTGTTTCACATGTTAGTTGCATTATCTTAATATCATTTCAATTTAGTATACTTAGGTGCCATGGATCACTTTGGAAATGATGAATCTTAGCAGTTATCACATTTTTCTGACCACATTAAAATATAAGGCCATAGACTCAAATTTATCTTTTAAAAAAAACTTTTGAAAACCCCTAGATATTTTTACCATTGAATGCTTTCTCTCTCAGTCAATTTTTCTTTCTTTCTTTTTTTTAATAAACCTTCGCTGGGCACGGTGGCTCATGCCTGTAATCCTAGCACTGTGGGAGGCCGAGGCAGGAAGATCACTTGAGCCCAGGTGTTCCAGAGCAGCCTGGGCAACATGGCAAAACCCTGTCTCTAAAAATTATACAAAAAAATTTAGCCAGGCGTGGTAGTGCGTGCCTGTAGTCCCAGCTACTCAGGAGGCTGAGGCAGGAGGATCACCTGAACCCCAGGAGGTCAAGGTTGCAGTGAGCTGAGATCACACCACTGAATTCCAGTCTGGGCGACAGTGAGATGCTGTCTCAAAAAATAAAATAATCCTTCTACTTTGTAATAATTTAAGATTTATAGAACGTTTCAAAGATAAGGCAGAGAGTTTTTATATCCACTCACCCAGTTTTTCCTGTTGTTGGCATCTTACAGTCCTAAGGTACATCTGTTCATGCTAACAAACCAGCACGTTACTATCAACTCAACCGAAGACTTTTCAATCAATTACTTTTGATTTTCTGCTTGATCCTTATAGAAAATAATTTTTCAGCAACTATTCTTATTAAAACTAAGTATAGCTAAATAGTTTGCACTCATCTCAGAATGCTCCAAAATTCCACTGCTTCAAAGGGGAAAGATTTTGGACATGGTTAAAAAGTTATTCACTGTTAGATCGGGTGCAGTGGCTCATGCCTGTAATCCCAGCACTTTGGGTGGCTGAGGCGGGTGGATCACTTTAGGTCAGGAGTTTGAGACCAGCCTGGCCAACGTGGTGAAACCCCATCTCTACTAAAAATACAAAAATTAGCCAGGCATGGTGGCTCGCATCTGTAGCCCCAGCTACTCGGGAGGCTGAGGCAGGAGAATCGCTTGCACCCGGGAGGCAGAGGTTGCAGTGAGCCGAGATCACACCATTGCACTCCAGCCTGGGTGACAGAGTGAGACTCTGTCTCAAAAAAAGAAAAAAAAGTTATTCAAGGTTATTCACTGTTGAAAACTTGAAAATGGTACTTAGCAGCAGCCAAGTTTTTCAAGGCAAAAACAATAAGGATGGTATTTCCATAACCACAGCACATCTAAAACGCTGCTATCTATGTGGCTTGCCTTGTTTTGTTGTCCTCTCTGTCTGATCCCTCCCACATAGAGTAGAACTCCTCTCAGCTCTGCCCGCAATGCCTCCTCTCTATAAAGCCTCAGGAGGATCTACCTTCTGCTGGGAAGCAGGCTGCTGACCCCATGTTCCTGTGGCTTAGAGGATCACTGAGCATCTGCCATCCTCACTGCTCCACTCTGAGCGTGTGCACAGATGAAATGAGATATGGCTTTACACCGAGTGAGCCTCCCACCAGCTGGACTCCTCATGAGGCTTTCAGCTCAGTTCTAGCGAGAAAGCCCTGCTGTCTCTGCCCTTTGGGAGAGAGCTAGTAGAAACACCTAGAGAAATGTTAAGTATGGCCTCTTCAGATTGTGACTCTTCAGTTCCGTGTGCCAAACCATCTGGGCTGGAGGAGGCAGTGGATGCCCTCTGCTGACAGTCATCTTTCCTAATGTTACCCTAGAAAGCTTTGGGGCTGAGTGCCCAGGAAGACTGGGCTGCCATCTGCATTCCAGCACTCTCTGCCCCTGCAGTGTGTTTTTGTCTTCTCCAAATCAAATTGGCCATGTGGAGTCTGGAGTTTTCGTGTCCGCCCTACCTCTGCATGATTGCCACAATAGGTGGCGATGCCTTTGGTGAAATAATCCAATTAGAATATGTAAAAGTTGTTTTGTAATGGCCAAGGGCTCAAGGACTTATGGAGATACAGCATGCTCCTAAACGGAGGTATGATTTCCCTGGGTCTCAGTGACTCCATGGGGATGCTCAGTAACCTGCAGGGGATTCTATCCTTGTGGCTTGAAGATAAGTCTCCATTTGCCTTTTCGCAGGGTTGCTTTTTGTTTTTCTTTCTACCTGCTGAATCCTTCCCTACTTGACACTCTGGAGGATCTGGCTGTGTACCTGCCTACCCAAAGATGCAGGCAACTATATAGAGAGAATTCTGGAGGGTTTACAATGAGGCCAGAGGAAGCACAGAAGAAGCTGATGGGTGCATCCCCTGCTAGGGCCAGGCTTCAGACCTAACCAAGGCCCACTGTTGCAGTTTCCTGTCCCCTTTTGTCAGATGAAAAACCTGACCTACAGAATGAGGGGCATCTCTGAGGTCTCTCAGCTAATAAGTGTCGGGTCAGTCATTTCATCATCATCACCAACATCATCAATAACAACAGAGGCTGACAGTCAAAAAGGCTTACTATGTACTAGGCGTCATGCTAAATCTTTTGTATTTATTATTTTATTTAATCCTCTCAAGAGCCCTATGAATTAGTGACTGTGTTAATTCTATGTTTCAGATAAGGAAACTGAGGCACAGGACATCTAAAAGCCCTCAGCTAGTAAATGGGTGAACTGGGATTTGAATACAGCTTGGCGCTCGGGTTACTCTTCTAACCCCTGTACTCTGACTTTATGTCTAAAGCTACTGAGTACTAACTATTCTCTCTCCTGAAGAAAAAATTTTATAATAATTTCTTATATTTATAGCATATTACTAGTCATGGTTTTTTTCTCCCCCCCAGAAGTTATTGAAAATCTCTGTTCCCAAGCTGCTGGGGTAGATATTATCTAGTCATACTTTCTCTAGGAAATGAATTCAATTAGTGTGAGTCACCTTACATATTAAATGTTTTGATAAGTTCACAGTTTGAAGACTGACACTTCTCTTTATCTTTTATGATTCCAAGAGCTTCTGAGAGATAAATCATGTGATCACATTCGACATAATCGTCTAAAGCCAGGTACTCCTCGTGGGGTGCTGAATCATTGATGAAGTTCAGCCACTGCCTCCCAGCAGGGCCTCTGGACAGCTGCACCTCCATTCCCCTATTCACACAGGACACTCACCTTCGGAACCTTTTAATTAGTGTGGATGAGTTATTTTCAAAAAAAGAAAGAGGGTACGGATCAAGAGAGGTACAAACTTATTTTAGTTTCTACCCACAAACTAGAATAGCGTTATGTTCTGGGAAAGCTTTGAGATCACTATGGATGTTGGGAGTGGAAGTTAATGGAAGGGAATATAAATCTGTACCAAATGCTCTATTTTTTAAAAAAGTCTTGAGCTGGGTGTGGTGGCTCATTCCTGTAATCCCAGCACTTTGGGCGGATCCCTTGAGACCAGGAGTTGAAGACCAGCCTGGGCAACATAGCAAGACCCCATCTCTATAGGAAATTAAACAAAATGTATTAGACGTGATGACTTGTGTCTATAGGCTCAGCTACTCGAGAGGCTGAGGTGGGAGGATCTCTTCAGTCCAGGAGTCTTCAAGGCTGCAGCAAGCCATGGTGGTGCCACTGCATTGCAGCCCAGGTGACAGAGTGAGACACTGTCTGTAAAAAATGTCTTTAACTTCATGGCTTATTAATTCTACAAACTTGGAGCAAATTTAATAATAGAATAATATTACCTCTATTTTACATGGAAAATATACATATAGTTCTACACTGAATATAGTTCTACAATGGAGTTCTAATGTAATCCTGGGGCAGAATGCTCGCTAGATAAGTAAAAATCCAAAATATTATTGCAAAATTTACCCTGTCTTTGGTTTACTTCTTTACTGCTGTTCTACATTTTTAATTTTTAGGACTACTTTTATACTTCTCTTTTGCTTATAATACCTCTTGGGGTAGAAAAACATATAATTGTGACTTCAACAATGTTTATATATATATAATTATTATGAGCTATTTCTACAACCATTGTTAATATACATCTGTCATTATCTCTGAGTCACTGAGTTAACTAGCTACATAATTTATTTCCCATTATAGTTAGCTAAAATATATTACCTAGATATATTTTCAGAGTATATTCAGTAATGAGACTAGAAATTAGAAATGATTTGTTCTGGAAGCTCATCTATTAAAGGGCATTCTGGCCTTTAACTAAATCTTACACATCTTTCTCTTCCCATTTTCTGCAATGGACATAGCTCCCAAAAAGGGAGAAAATATTCTTTCGTGTATTTAACTACAGAATATACCTGAGTGTGAATTCTAACTTTACTGTTTATTAGCTCTATGAACCATTCATATTTTTTACACTCAATTATACTATCAGCAAATAGAAGATAATAATAGATTAACAATAGCTAATAATGTTTTGAGACAATCAAGTGAGATTGTATGGAAAGCACTTATCTGAGTTCCTGGCACTTAGACATTAAATAATTACTTCCCTCCCTTATGTATGAAAGGTGAATGCCCAAATGATGCTTGGAGCGCCTCTGCCCTCTGGCTTAGCAGCTGAGTGATAAGATAATCGACCATAGATTTCTTAGGAATGACCTTATCCCTCCTTCCGAGATGATTAGAAAACATTGAATTTTCTGCTGATTTGTGTGAAGCCACATGGTAAGACATTGCTAATTATGATTTTTACCCACGCAGGTCAGAAGTTACGTCAAGAGAGCTCTTGCTGAAGGTGCCCAAATTTGGTGCGGTGAGGGAGTGGATAAGTTGAGCCTCCCTGCCAGGAACCAGGCAGGCTACTTTATGCTTCCCACGGTGATAACAGACATTAAGGATGAATCCTGCTGCATGACGGAAGAGATATTTGGTCCAGTGACGTGTGTCGTCCCCTTTGATAGTGAAGAGGAGGTGATTGAAAGAGCCAACAACGTTAAGTATGGGCTGGCGGCTACCGTGTGGTCCAGCAATGTGGGGCGCGTCCACCGGGTGGCTAAGAAGCTGCAGTCTGGCTTGGTCTGGACCAACTGCTGGCTCATCAGGGAGCTGAACCTTCCTTTCGGGGGGATGAAGAGTTCTGGAATAGGTAGAGAGGGAGCCAAGGACTCTTACGACTTCTTCACTGAGATCAAAACCATCACCGTTAAACACTGATCTTTGCTAATGGTGGAGCCACTATGGCCAATGCCTGGCTGCAGGCATCAGTTGTTCAATGTGGTGGATGAAAATCATGGCATGAATTCCAGCTATGCCTTGACTTGGCAGAAGGTTATCTCTAGCTTATCCTCAGTTCGTAGTAATTTTACCCACTAGTGAAGAGATACTGTCTATTTTCAATGTGGACTCGGAAAAAAAGACTTATAAGTAGGAAGATAGAACAATGATGCCAAACAGTTGTCAGGCTCCTCCCAGTTTATGTTTTCATAGTGTTTCTTTCATCATCTTCATTGAACTCTTGGGAATCTCCAGATAATCAGATTATTTCATTTGCAAGTATATGGTAAATTTTAAAAAATATGCAATCAGGCACAGTGCCTCATGCCTATAATCCCAGCACTTTGGGAGGCCAAGGTGGGTGGATCACTTGAGTTCAGGAGTTCGAGATCAGCCTAGGCAATATGGTGAAATCCTGTCTTTACCAAAAGTTTAAAAATTAGATTGGTGTGGTGCCGTCTGCCTATAGCCCCAGCTACTTGGGAGGCTGAGGTGGGAGGATCGCTTGAGCCCAGGCGGTTGAGGCTGCAGTGAGCCATGATCATTCCACTGCATTTCAGCCTGGGGGATACAGTGAGACCTTGTCTTTTAAAAAAAAATGCTGCAAAACCAAAAATAAATAGCCATAATTTGCCATCTTTGGAGAGATTATGGAGATAATCTCCTTGTCTATTAGCCACTAGCATGGCTAATTGATCATTGATTGTACCTCATTACATAAGGGGGCAGTGGACGTCTTTGGAATTTGTTAGGGGAAGGCTATGTGGTAAGCTCTACTAAATGTATCTGTACAAGGATGAAGAAAAACAAAATAACTACTACTTTTGGAGGAAACTTGGAACAAGAAGAGTACATAGTTTGATCTATTCCTACAGTCGAGTCTAATCAATTCCATTTCTTAGTGTATGCATCTAATGAGGCTTACAACTTGCTAACCCCAAAAGAAGCAATAAATGTTAAGCAATTTTAGTAACCAGTATGGCATGTATCTTATTTTTGAATGCATTCCTCCTTATCCCCATCCTCTTAGGAATATGGACGTTTTACTAAGTAATAAAGATTTCAAATGCTTTTTTTTTTTTGGATCCCCAAATGATCACAGGAGAAAACTGAGGTTTACAGAGCTCGAGCAACATACCCAAGATCACACACATGATATGGGTAGAGGTAGGGTTTGAACCCAGGACTTTCAGGCTCCAAAACCCATGATCTCTCACCCCCTTCCACTTGCCTTAGCTGGTGCTCAGGAAGCAGTGAAGTACCTGTGGTTCCTGGCACACATGGTGTTTCGTCTCCCCTCCAAGTCTCCTTCTTGTTTTGCCTCCTCCATCCTCTCTCCTACCCACCTCCACTTCAAGGCCCTTCCTCAGTGGCCGAGCAACTCAGGAACACCTCCAGCACGGGCCTTCCTACACTGATGGGAGTGATCTGTTTGCATGTCTGTCTCCATAACTGGACAGGAGTGTCGAAGGCCGAGGCTGCTGGTACTGTACTCTGAAGAGTCTCAATTTATAGCATAGTGCCTGGCATACAGAAGGTGCTCAAAGCAAGTTCTGGGAAGGGAACAAAGTCTTCCTGGTGCTCTGGGGTATTTGTTCCATGGTTTGTGTGTGTGTGGTTGAGGGTGATGAGAGGGGAAGACCAAGCTTTACAATTTTGCTTAGGATTTCAGATATATTGGCTTGCTTGCAACTGCTGAGAAATAAAAGCCAGCCCCTTTCAGATCAAGTGATGTTGTTGGATTATACCTGGCTCTAGATTCTACCTTCCCTTCTCCTTTCCTCGCCTCTTCTGTTCCTCAGCTGAGTCCCCTTGACCTTAATCACTTTAGTGAAGAACCAATTTGAACATCAGCAGGAGGAATTTCAGCAACTCCAGTCTCTAGGAATTTGCATCTTCACTCTCGTAAATGGGCTGGCTGAAGCTCATCCTTATTCCTGAGACCCAAGCCATATCTTGATTCCAAATTCTAGCAACTGACTCCTTGCTCCCTGTGCCTGGACAGCCACCTTCCACCAGCTTGTCTTTGCCCAGGAGACTGTTCTCTCCATGGCTTAGAGTCAGCCCTGCTCTTGTTTGTTCCTGTCTCGGCCCTGGGTCCTGCCTGCGGAGGGGCCTGCTTCCAGCTGACAGACATCCTGGATGCCATTTCCCTACTTCTGGGTCTTTTGGATCTCTAAAACTCCTCCTGGGCTCATAAGGCAGCCTCATTAATGCCCATTTGAACAAATGCTTTTCCTCCAGCCAACACTATTCCATCTCTCAGTTGTTATAACATTGTCTGAATCTTAGCAGTGGAGCTAGAACTTTCCTAGTTTTGTTCCACCCCCTTCAAGTGAGTGAGTACGGATCCGAGACTGAACTCCTCCCAGGCCATCCATGCAGTCTCAGGTCCCCACAGCAGCTGAGGCACCACTCCATTCTGTGCCTACACTGCAGCAGAGTCCCATAGGACTGGTGTATCCTGACTTGGGGCTTCCACACCCCTGCCATACTGTGCTCAGAACTAACAATAGAGAGAATTGGGGTGAGGGTGTCCACAAGGGCTTTATTTTTTAAGCCAGTTGATGGGCACATAAGTGTTCACTATATTATTTCATAAGGCAGAATTATTTACACACCAAAAAGGAAAGTGGATCATATTGAAGGGACAGCCAGGAACAGGCTGAGAGGAGAAGCTGAGAAAAGATGGGAGAGACACCTCCTGGCAGAGCCCAGAGGTCCCAAGCTTGAGGCTCAAGGATGGACAGCAGCTGAGGAGTAGTGCTTCTTAGACTCGGAAGTGCTCCTGAAACACCAGGGACTCTGTTAAAATACAGATTTGGATTCAGTAGTTCTGCGGTGGGACCTGAGATTGCACTTGGAGTGTCGAAGAATTAGAAGACACTGATTAGAAGACAGGTGCCTCCTGTCCTCTTCCTAGGTTTCAGGAGAAGCTGGCTACATTTGCTCCCTGCTGGAGACACTAGAGTAGAAGAACTTCCCAGGAATGCCTCTAATGGAGCTCCAGGCACAAAGCTTGAGATAGCTCAGGACGTTCCGTGCAATGCTGGGGAGGAGGAAGGGAAAGGCAGCCCCATCTTGGAGTGAGATGCACTGCCAAATTTCACCACCCAAGGCAAAGTCCTCCTCCCTGGTAGTTAATGAGGGTGCAAGATGAACTCTCCACACGTCTTAAAAAGAAGCTTCTTTTCTTCAGAAAATGGGGATTTAGTCCCCCATTCAGCAATGGGTCTTATGGGTAAACTGTTTTTCCAAATTGCAAAAAATAACTTTGTCAATTACCCATGCCAATCAACATATCATTTTTTTTTTGTCCTTTTTTTTTTGAGTCAGACTCTTGCTCTGTCACTCAGGCTGGAGTGCAGTGGCACAATCTTGGCTCACTGCAATCTCTACCTCTTGGCTTAAAGCCATTCTTGAGCCTCAGCCTCCCGGGTATCTGGGATTACGGGCAACCGCCATCACGTCTGGCTAATTATTGTATTTTTAGTAGAGACGGGGTTTCCCCATGTTGGCCAGGCTGATCTCAGACTCCTGACCTCAAATGATCCGCCTGCCTTGGTTTCCCAAAGTGTTGGGATTACAGGCATGAGCCACCGCACCCAGTCAACAATACCGTTTTTATTAAAAAAAGTACTGGCCAGGCGCAGTGGCTCATGCCTTTAATCCCAGCACTTTGGGAGGCTGAGGTGGGTGGACCACCTGAGGTCAGGAGTTTGAGACCAGCCTGGCCAACACAGTGAAACCCCATCTCTACTAAAAATACAAAAAATTAGCTGGGTGTGGTGGCATACGCCCAGCTAATTGGGAGGCCAAGGCAGGAGAATTGCTTGAACTCGGGAGGTGGAAGTTGCAGTGAGCTGAGATTGCACCACTGCACTCCAGCCTGAGTGACAGAGCGAGACTCTGTCCCCAAAAAAAAAAAAAAAATTTACCAAGCAACCAAGGATTATTAAATTTTCAGTAAAAGAAAAATATCGAGATGTGTGAAAGAGCAACTGACTGTGGTAGAAACAGATAAAAGAAGGAGCAGAGACACTAAAAAGTTGAATGAGTCCCCTCAGAAAGATGTGAGGCGATAGCGCATTTATAAATAAGAACAGGCTTCTATGAAAAAGGAGCAAGCAAACAACATAAAAGAGGTCTTGAGAAATTAAACACTGATTCTCCAATTAAATTTTTAAAATTTATAGAATTGAGTCATTGATATGGCTGAAAACAAATTAGTAGTCTGGAAGATAAAGTTGAGAAAATAGCTCAGGATGTAGAGAATGACAGAAAAGGAAAAATATGAGAGAGTTGATGAGATGCAGGATAGATCCAGAGAGCTATTAATATGTAACTAATTCAAAATGTAAAAACAAAGACAAAAATATGGAATCAGCCTAAATGTCCATTAACCAACAAGCGGATAAAGAAAATGTATGTATGTGTGTATATATGTATGTGTGTGTATGTATATATATTATATATGTGTATATATACATATACCATGGAATACTACTCAGCCATAAAAAGGAATGAAATAACAGCATTTGCAGCAACCTGGATGGAGTTGGAGACCATTATTCTAAGTGAAGTAACTCAGGAATGGAAAACCAAACATCATTATGTTCTCACTTATAAGTGGGAGCTAAGCTATGCTATGAGGACACAAAGGCATAAGAATGATATAACGGACTCTGAGTTCCCTGGGGGGCAGGGTGGGAGGGGCATGAGGGATGAAAGACACTGGGTACAGTGTACACTGCTCGGGTGATGGGCGCACCAAAATCTCAGAAATCACCACTAAAGAACTTATCCATGTAACCAAACACCACCTGTTCCCCCAAAAGTATTCAAAAAAAAAAAAAAAAGACAAAAAGGGGGAAAAATCAAATAAATAGAAAAAGAAAATTTCTCTGAACTAAAGACACTCTTTTTAGATGGAAAATACCATGTTTCAAGAAATATCCTGTTGAAAATTTGAAATTCCTAGTGTAGGCTGGGTGCAGTGGCTCACACCTGTAATCCCAGCACTTTGGGAGGCCAAGGCAGGAGGATATCTTGCGGCAAGAAGTTCGAGACCAGCCTGGCCAATGTAGTGAGACCCTGTCTCAAAATATCAAAAATAAAAATAAAAATTCCTAGTGTAAAGCTTACAGAATGAATCAACAGGATACCTACCACAAAAAAGCATGTAAGATTATCATCACTATTTTCATTAGTAACATTGATGCTAAAAGACAGAGGAGCAAAACTTCAAAGTTCTCAAGGAAAATTATTTTGAACCTAAATTTATAGGCAGCCAAACTCTTATTCACGAATGAAGGCACAATAAGATATTTAATGACTCGAAAAGTTTCTCCCTATCTCGAAGGTTTCATCCTTTCTGGTATGACTTGGGGATGTAATGCAGCAAAAAGAAACAATAATTCAAATAAATAGAAGAACTGCCTGAAAAATGAAATGAAAATTAATTTTAAGTTGTTAGATATTTAAAAAGAGGCCTAGAAAGCTGTTGGCTCAAGTTAGGACAGGGAAGACAGGACGTGGTGATTGAAGAACATCTTTAAAAAGAACATGGATTTAAAAATATGGTTTAATGATCTGGAAGATCTTAGATATGTAAAAAAGCTAAAGGGGAACAGAATATCCCATCCCAAAATATGCTACTTTGATACATTGATTGTTTTGAGCTGAGGGTAATTGAGAAAAAGCAGACACAGGAAAAGCTATTTTCCCCCTGTTTGCCTAAAAGGAGGGCATAACATTCCCTTGTGATAGTGTTCTCTCTTGTACCAGGACAGAAAGAGTAACCTTTATTTCTGGAGATGGAGATGGTGCCGAGATGTCTGCATAAACAAATCTCACTAAATAACTTTTACCTTCATTGGATTTTCCCCCAGATATTTACCTTTCTACAATTTACTGGCCCTAAAAACCCAAACTCCCTCTTCTTTGTTAGTCATTTCTCAACAATCTTTCACCTTTGGTTAAAATGGTACTTATGGCCCCAAGACTAGCCACTTATTTGGGTTTTTACTTCTTTTCTATGGAGCTCCCATGCACATAAAATTTAAAATAAAATTCGTATGCCTTTTCCCCCTGTCAATTTGACTTTTGCCAGTTTAATTCACAAGGCCCAACTGAAGAGGGTAGAGGAAAATTTTCCTCTTCTACATAAATAAGATAAAAAACATGTTCATCTACTTTGTGTTTGTCAAGCATGGATCAAATTCAAAACTTTACATTTGCCATGATTCTAGAACTAGCACAGAAATAATTTTTTTTAAAAAGGAGAAAAAGATGGCTTCAGAGTTTTTAGGAGCTACAATTAGAGGTTGTGGATGACATGATTAAGTACTGGCCCCAGGGTGTTCTCTCCTCATTAAATGGTCTGATCATCCTACTAGAAGGCTTCATTTTATAAGAGAAGAATTCATTGTTTTAATAAGTTTAATCCAAAACACTTGAGTCAGTAAATTCCTGATTTAAAATTCCTACAAAATATTACTCCATACTCCCAAGTTGACTTTTTTCTTGTTAGATTGATTTATTAGTACCTACTCTCCCTCCTAAGTTTTCAACTACAAAGTATTGTTTTCTCTTTTGAAGCCCAAGCACATACTTCGGAGAACATTATAGAAATGCTGTGATTCACCCTATGAGTTATAACCACAGTCTCTCAATCACACGATGGAGAGTAGAGCCCTGGAGAGGCTATTCAAGGGGTTACGTGTAATGAACTCTCTAAATACAATTCACTTGAACAGTGTGCTGGGCCAGGCCACACCTGTCTGGGTGGTGGTCGGAGGGCTGTGGCTCCATTCCCCACTGGTTGGGCCACAATCCTTGCCAAGCAATAGGCACCTATTAGCAGATTTTACACCGTCTGATGAGCCAGGGTACATGGCTTCCATATTCTCACTTATGGGATGTGTGGTTGCTACTCAGAAATCAATAAAATCTAAAATAATTATAATTTGGTTTCTGCCTTATTGTAAACAAATGTGTCATTTCTCCAGACATGGGACAACTACTATAGTGATTTTGATTTTTATTACATTCAGTGCAGCAGATTTTTGTGGAGTCTCTATGCTGTCATTGCAAGATCATGGCATTGATCTTGAATCTATAGGGATAAAATAAATCCTGGCATACATCTAATGTGAAAAATAATCTCTACCTTCAAGGAGTTTGCACTCTATGGAGAATGGAAGAGTGTTGGAATGCATTTTCAGAGCACTGCATGTGAAGCAGAGAGATAATGCTTATGTATATTTAAAACTACATAAATAATAAAGAAAAGAAAAAGAAAAAATGGAACTGGGATGCCTTAAAATTCTTCAGAACATGGAAATGAAATGTTGCTTTCTGGCTGGCTAACCCCTAAGGCAATCAAAATAGAATATAATTAGCTATCTATTGCTGCCAGGGCTTAAACCATTTTTCCAAATTGTGTTTGCCAAGACAAAAGGAGGTATTTTCTGTAGTACAGGAGAGGTGAATGAGAGGATGAGTGCGTTGAACAGTCCTGAGTAATTATTGCATTTATTTAGGTTTCTGCAGCTAACTATCAGGCCCTTGGCTTATAATAGCAAATGATAATGAACAGTCAAATGGCAGAAATAGCAGCATTCACCCTATCATGACACAGGGACATTATATTCTTTTTATACACAATACAGTGCAAAGGTTCAGGGAGAGCGAGAAGTATGACCTGAAGCCATTTTTCCACTACTCATCATTTTTGACAGTTACAAGAAATCCAGAGAAGGGATTTTCTTGTCTAATTATTTCTAACCTTAAAGTTCAGGGAGTCAGTCTTTCTCGAGATTAGGATTCACTAAATACATCCTGAGGAAAGGGTGCAGTACATGTTCTGCGAATACTGTCCAGGAGCTGTGAACTCTCTCCCTTTATTTAGGATATCAGAGGAAGGGGCAGGAGAGGGGAGGAGAGTTCAGTCATCTCAGCTTGAAGCAAGTGCTCGGTAAGCACTTTGGTATCGCTCCCAAGGGGGACTGTATCACTTCCATCCCAATGACTGAACTCGACCTGAATGCAGACCGCTGAGTCCAAGTTCCAAGCCTCAGGACCCCAGGAGTTACTAGAAAGAAACGCTCAGAGCTGCTTTCTGGTAGATTATTAGTGGGAGAATACATTTCCCCTAAGATACCTAAAATCAATGCAAAGAGGACCTCAGAAGTATGTATTTTGCTGAACTTGAAACATCAGAGAAATTGTTCAAAAATCCCCTGAAGAGATAAATATGCTGATATTCAAATTTTTACCTATCTTGATGATTCTCACATGCTTTGATTTCTCAAGGATGTTGCATGAAAATCATTTTTCCTCTATTAGAAATTCATGAGCGCCTGCTGCTTACTTCCCAGCGGCAGTCCTTGGGACCTGGTATGTGGGCACTTTAAAAAGATGCTTCAGGAGAGCATTTTATGCTCTGTGCAGGGACCTGCTCCTGCAGGCAATTGGCACGTGTAGTCACAGAGCCCGAAGCTCTGGGGCTGTCACATAAATTGCACAGAATCAGAGGCTGCCCCCCACACAGCAGCCCAACCACCCCAGATGGCCCCACTCTACCTTCAGTCCCCCAGGGAAGGGGTTTCCACCCTCTCCCGCCATTCACTATGTCTGAGCTTGAAATATTAAAATAGAGTACTTGTTTCACATATAACTCCAATTCCAACAGCTGTAATTAAGAACACATAGAGGCCAGCTGCTTATTATATGTAGGCAGGAGCTCCAAAATACTTAATCAGAATTTGCAATTAGTTGTCATTATCCTCAGAATACCTCTACTTCTTTGATGCTTGTATATTTCTATAGGTTCTGTATATTCTGTATTCTAGTTCTGTTTAGGAGTTGTTTGCTGTAAGATCCTTGGCAAGCCAATAAGCTTCTCCATGCCTCAGTTGTCCATCTGGCAGTGGGGAGAGAGCTACACAGGGTGATTTCAACAACCCTGGCAATTAACCTTGTTATGATTCAGTGACTCCATGAATCCCTAATATTCCGGGAGTATTTTTCAAGGCTTTGTTGGAAATTGTTGAGTCACACTGGAATGAACTGCCATTATGAGATGAGGTTGGAATGTTCTGATCGCTCCAAGGGTAAGACTGGACTGAGGAATGTGGAGGAGGGCTGCGACGAGGTGTGGGATGGGAAAGTCATCATCAGATGCGTGGAGCTGGCATATCCTAGGCCAACAGACAAGATTAGGCAGATTTCCAGCACCTGATGAATGGCCAGCTGCAATCAGAATTACGATTCTTCCCCGAAGAGCAAGCAGCCTATGATTTGTTTGGCAGAAGCCTCAGAGTCGTGATGATGATGATTTGCACCGGCCTTTGGGTGAGTCAGCGCTGACACGAGGCACCGACAAGCTTGGCAGCAGAGACTGACAGTGACTGTTCTGGACTGTTACACACATTTCAGAAGGCTTGCTGTAGATACCCAGGAACAAAATATCTTCCCCACACTACAAACTGAAACCCTCATGAACAAAGCCTGAAGTGAGAGGCTTGGCCCTGGGACATCTCAGGGGTGAATCCACCCTATATTAATGGAGTCATAGTCAGCTGCAGGCACCCCCAAGCAAAGGACGCTGGAAATTCCCAGAAGATAAGCAGATCTGAAGCAAGGACCAAGGGCTTTGAAACTTTCTTTTCTTTTCTTTCCTTCCTTTCTTTGTTTTTTTCAAGATGGAGTTTTGCTCTTGTCACCCAGGCTGGAGTGCAATGGTGCCATCTCAACTCACTGCAACCACCACCTCCCAGGTTCAAGCAATTCTCCTGCCTCAGCCTCTCACGTAGGTGGGATTACAGGCATGCACCACCGCACCTGGCTAATTTTTGTATTTTTAGTAGAGACAAGGTTTCACCACTTTGGCCAGGCTGGTCTCGAACTCCTGACCTCAGGTGATCTGCCCACCTCGGCCTCCCAAAGTGCTGGGATCATAGGTGTGAGCCACCGCGCCTGGCTGAAATTGTCTTTCAAAAGTCTGAGCTCAGTGGCTTATGGGAATATCTAACATGGATGGCCTGAAGGCAGGTGAATCATCCTAGACCAGCCCCCGGCACTCCCTGTGCCAGGCAGAAGGGAAAGAGTAGCGCAGTGGGAAGTTGGTTCCCAGGGGTCTGCCTCTCCAGGTCTTCCTGCTGAGCAGCCGGCAGCACTTCGGGCATGAGAGGACATTGTCCTCCTTTGACCTCACCTGGAGCAGGCTTTCCAGGTTGTCTCTGGGGAAGGTGTTTATTATTATTATAATAAAAATATTTTATATTATATATAAATATATATTTTATATAATATATATTTATATATTATATAAAATAAATATAAAATATATATTTAATATAATATATATTTATATATTATATAAAATAAATATAAAATATATATTTAATATAATATATATTTATATATTATATAAAATAAATATAAAATATATATTTATATATAATATAAAATATATAAATATAAAATATATATTTATATATAATATAAAATATATAAATATAAAGTATATATTTATAAACATATATTAAGATATTTAATGGTTGCATGGATAACTTTAATATGTATAAATTTTAATCTGTTGATTTATCAAGTTGTGACATTATCTACCTTCTCCCTATTCTGTAAGATGAGGAAAGTAGATGGTGACCACCATCCCAGGCCTCCATCCTTTCCCCTCTCAACTGGCCTGCTGATTAATTTCATTATCTAGGCTAGTAACTTCTGCACTCTGTTCTGTAATTTTAAGTTGGCTTTCTGTACTTTGTGTATAGCTTGACTTTAAATAAAAAAGGCTAAAAACCAATAAGAGACATTCCTAATATTAAGATAATATACAGCCTGGGCGTGGTAGCTCATGCTTGTACTCCCAGCACTTTGGGAGGCTGAGGTGGGAAGATTGCTTGAGGCCAGTTCAAGACCATTCTGGGCAACATGGTGAGACCTCATCTCTACAAAAAATAAACAAAATTAGCCAGGTGTGGTGGGATGCACCTGTAGTCCCAACTCCTTGGGAGGCTGAGGTGGGAGGATTGCTGGAGCCCAGGGGGTCGAGGCTGCAGTGAGCTGTGATGGTGCCACTGCACTCTAGCCTGGGTGACAAAGTAAGACCCTGTCTCAAACAAAAGATAACATAAATATTAATTGCAGAATCAAATAGTATGTAAGATCCATAAAGATGGAAAGGTAATTTAATGTTGCCAAAAATATCCACCCAAAAAGGTGAAAAAATGGATGCCTTTTACTTTTACCCTTCTATTTATTCAAGTCATATCACATTTCAGTTTGCTCTTCTTATAACTTCTGAATGGCTTTTTCTTTCTGTTTCCTTTAATGGATAGAATAGACATATACCTTGGAAGGGAGGGAAAAAAGCTTTCCTCTATCCCCCTAAGTTTTGTGTCTGGGACCTGCAAATTAGACTGACAAAAGACAGATTAACAGAAAACAAAAGACATACAGGCCGCGCACAGTGGCTCATGCCTGTAATCCCAGCACTTTGGGAGGCCAAGGCGGGTGGATCACTTGAGGCCAAGAGTTTGAGACCAGCCTGGCCAACATAGTAAAACCCCATATCTACTAAAAATACAGAAGTTAGCCAGGCATGGTAGCACACGGCTGTAATCCCAGCTACTTGGGAGGCTGAGGTATGAGAATTGCTTGAGCCGGGGAGGTGGAGGTTGCAGTGAGCTGAGAAAAAGCCACTGCACTCCAACTTGGGCAACAGAGCAAGACTTTGTCTCAAAAAAAAAAAAAAAAAAAAAAAAGACATAGCAATTTTATTCAATATTTACATGCACAAAGTTTTTCATAGAAAAGAAGATCCAAAGAAACGGTTAAATTTGGGGGGCTTTATACTATTGTGTCCGGAATTGGTGGGTTCTTGGTCTCACTGACTTCAAGAATGAAGCCGCAGACCCTTGCGGTGAGTGTTACAGCTCTTAAGGTGGCGCCTCTGGAGTTTGTCCCTTCTGATGCTCAGATGTGTTCAGAGTTTCTTCCTTCTGGTGGGTTCGTGGTCTCGCCGGCTCAGGAGTGAAGCTGCAGACCCTGGCGGTGAGTGTTAACAACTCTTAAGGAGGCGCGTCTGGAGTTGTTCGGTCCTCCCGGTGGGCTCGTGGTCTTGCTGGCTCATGAGTGAAGCTGCAGACCTTCGTGGTGAGTGTTACAGCTCATAAAAGCAGCGTGGACCCAAAAAGCGAGCAGTAGCAAGACTCACTGCAAACAGCAAAAGAACAAAGGTTCCACACGGTGTAAGGAGACTCGAGTGGGTTGCCCATGCTGGCTCGGGCAGCCTGCTTTTATTCTCTTATCTGGCCCCACCCACATCCTGCTGATTGGTAGAGCCCAGTGGCCTGTTTTGACAGGGCGCTGATTGGTGCATTTACAATCCCTGAGCTAGATACAAAGGTTCTCCACGTCCCCATCAGACTAGTTAGATACAGAGTATGGACACACAGGTTCTCCAAGGCCCCACCGGAGCAGCTAGATACAGAGTGTCGATCGGTGCACTCACAAACCCTGAGCTAGACACAGGGTGCTGATTGGCGTGTTTACAAACCTTGAGCTAGATACAGAGTGCCGATTGGTGTATTTACAATCCCTGAGCTTGACATAAAGGTTCTCTAAGGCCCCACCAGAGCAGCTAGATACAGAGTGTGGATTGGTGCACTCACAAACCCTGAGCTAGACACAGCGTGCTGATTGGCGTGTTTACAATCCCTGAGCTAGACATAAAGGTTCTCCACGTCCCCACCAGACTCAGGAGCCCAGCTGGCTTCACCCAGTGGATCCTGCACCAGGGCTGCAGGTGGAGCTGCCTGCCAGTCCTGAGCCATGCGCTCGCACTCCTCAGCCCTTGGGCGGTCGATGGGACTGGGCGCCGTGGAGCAGGGGGCGGCGCTCGTCGGGGAGGCTCGGGCTGCACAGGAACCCACGGAGGCGGGGGAAGGCTCAGGCATGGCGGGCTGCAGTCCCGAGGCCCGCCCCGCGGGAAGGCAGCTAAGGCCCGGCGAGAAATCGAGCGCAGCGCCGGCGGGCTGGCACTGCTGGGGGACCCAGTACACCCTCCGCAGCCGCTGGCCTGGGTGCTAAGTTCCTCATTGCCCGGGGCCAGCAGGGCCGGTCGGCTGCTCCGAGTGCGGGGCCTGCCAAGCCCACGCCCACCCGGAACTCCAGCTGGCCCGCAAGCGCCGCACGCAGCCCCGGTTCCTGCTCGCGCCTCTCCCTCCACACCTCCCCGCAAGCTGAGGGAGTGGGCTCCAGCCTTGGCCAGTCCAGAAAGGGGCTCCCACAGTGCAGCGGTGGGCTGAAGGGCTCCTCAAGTGCCACCAAAGTGGGAGCCCAGGCAGAGGAGGCACCGAGAGCGAGTGAGGGCTGTGAGGACTGCCAACACGCTGTCACCTCTCACTATCTTAACAAAAGGTAATAAATCATGGGGAAGTGATAAGAGGAGGAGTGTGGGCATCTAGGGGTGGTAAATTTGCTTATCAAAGTTGAGGAGGTAGGGGCTGGTCATTTAAGGAACATTAAACTCTCTCTATGGAACCAGGTGGAGGGCCTACAGGAATAAGTGTCTGTTGTGGTGTGTGCTTGTGTGGACACTTAATCTGAGTGTGGGGATTTGGGAAGCCTCCTTACCTTCCCTCATTTTGTATTCTTCTCCTCCTCTTCCATTTTCTAATCCTCCTTCTCCTTATTTTTATTTTTTGGTATGTTTTACATTGTAACTTTATTTATCTACAGATCTCTGGGTTTTTTAAAATATCTGCACCAGGCCGGTCGCGGTGGCTCACGCCTGTAATCCCAGCACTTTGGGAGGCCGAGGCGGGTGGATCACAAGGTCAGGAGATCGAGACCATCCTGGGTAACACGGTGAAACCCCGTCTCTACTAAAAATACAAAAAATTAGCCGGGCGTGGTGGCGGGCGCCTGTGGTCCCAGCTACTCGGGAGGCTGAGGCAGGAGAATGACTTGAACCCGGGAGACGGAGCTTGCAGTGAGCCAAGATGGCGCCACTGCACTCCAGCCTGGGTGAGAGTGCAAGACTCCGTCTCAAAAAAAAAAAAAAAAAAGGAAAAAAAAGAATATCTGCACCATCGAACATTTTTCACCCTCCTCCCTCTGTCTTACCCAAGGGTATTTCTTTGATACCGTCGGAACAGCCTGTACCCAGAGCTTGGATCACGGGCTCCTCAGCAATCTGTACATGCATTTGTGTCACTGAGTACTGCTAAATAAGATGAAGTGTTAAGATTATAGGGATCTGTATTAGGTTACAGATCCCGAGACATCATGTGAGGTGGTGTGACGACTAATGTTCCCTGGCACATTTTCCTAGCTTGGCCTTTCTGCAACCTGTGCAGTTTTCAAGGAAATGGCTGAGTGGTTTTGTTCTGGTTGAGTGGCAGGGAATGGGGACATGTTGGGAGACACCCATCTTATCTTCTTTTCAAATTGTGCCGAAGATCAGAAACAGGACAAAAAAAAGTCCAGCCCGGCTGGTTGTTACTGTTGACATGGCATGTGAGCTAACTCATGCTGAAATGCCCTCCTAGGTGCAGTGATTGCTAAGATAGCTGGGCAAATATAGGCTCCTTTTTAGCTAAGTGTTTCCTTATATGGGGCTGCTCGATACTGAAAAGAATTGATGTTTTTTACTTTTCTACTGCCTTGAGTGCCCTGGTGTGGGAAAGCCCTGGGCTGGGAGCGTGATGCTGCTGAGAGTTGAGCAGAGAAACTCGGTGGCTCTCTGCAGCCTATCCCCGCAGAAATCCTGGCTGACTTCAGGGAGGGGAAGTGGGTGAGATCTCTTTGTATATCCTGACCTAATCATCATAGCCCTTGGCCCCTCGGTCTATGGCTCATGGTCTCTGTCCCTCTGTAGACAGTATGAGTTTCATCAGGCTGAAGATGGCTGATCAAAATAGCATTCTGCAATGAAACCAAGGAAATACACTGAGTACAATGACATTCCTTTATTTTCAGTACAATGAAAATAAAATCCTTCTCTAATCATGAATTATTTTTGACATCTGAATCTGAGCTCACAAATCCCAGTTTGCAGAGCTAGTTTTATTTACTTGGATGGAGTGTGAAAGAGTCCTAGACCAGAGGTTTAGGAGAGGTGGCTCTGCTGTGTTTCAGGCTGGGGCCTGGTGGTGCGACTGGGCTATGGCCTGGTTAGTTGTAGGAGACTAGTAAGGGGCAAGACCCTGCATCTGATGTTCCCAAAGGACTGAGGCAAGTGCTGAAGGGCAGGACCCCCAGCAGAGCTCTGATAGGAATTGAGAGCATGACTATGGCAATGACCACGACGGGGGGGTGGTTGCTGCAAGCAGGGGGAAGCAGAAAGGCACCTCCTGTCCTAACAGGGCCAGGGCATTACAGTGGGAAGCAGAAGAGGTTCCCAAATTCTGGCAAGCAGAGTGCGGCATCAGGAAACCTGGTTTTAGACAGCAGGGCTCTGCTGGAATTCAGGGGTGGGTCTCTGATTCCCAGCAGGGAGATAGGAAAAAAGCCAGGCAGAACCCCAGTGCTAGACAGTGATGGGAGCACCGGCAGGGTTATCCAGACAGGGAGTTTTTACTACGTTTTCAGGGAACTTAGAGAGTCTTATCTTAGTGACCTATTATCAGAACTGAGGCACCATGTCAGGGATAAGCTAGTTACCACATCAACATGAACCTGGAGTCCTTGAATCGCTCCTTTCTCAGCCCAGGAAGGCTCAGCTGGGCTGAACCTAGAGGTGAAGGTCAAGTGGATGATGTGTGTGCAGAGGAAGCGAAAGAGATGGGGCAAAAATGATGCTGGGACCTTGCCTAAACCTGATAATTCTTGGTCTAACAGGGCTGTTGTGAGTTCAACATTAGGTATGGCATATTAAAGCAATTTCAGAAAGAAAGTTCATGTGAAAACTCAGGTCACATAAGAATGGAGGTTTTTCCATAGAAATTTTATAAGACAGAGGTGCTAGGGTGTCTTCAAGCATAGAACTTTTGCCTTGGCTGTCTGTTTTTCTGCAAAAGCCCTTTCTTCCTCCTCTAGTCCTCTGTAACCCCTGCTTAGTCTACTGGTCTTTTATTATTATTATTATTTAGAGATGGGGTCTTGCCATGTTGCTCAGGCTGGTCTTGAACTTCTGGGATCAAGCAATTCACTGGCCTTGGCCTCCCAAAGTGCTGGGATTACAGATGTGACCCACTGCACCCAGCCATACTAAGCTTTAAAAACTCATTTCGGGCCGGGCGCCATGGCTCACGCCTGTAATCCCAGCACTTGGGGAGGCTGAGGCGGGTGGATCACCTGAGGTTGGGAGTTTGAGACCAGCCTTACCAATAAGGAGAAACCCTGTCTCTACGAAAAATACCAAATTAGCTGGGTGTGGTGGTGCATGCCTATAACCCCAGTTACTAGGGAGGCTGAGGCAGGAGAATTGCTTGAACCAGGGGTTGGGGGGGCAGAGGTTGCGGTGAGCCGAGATCACGCTATTGTACTCCAGCCTGGGCAACAAGAGCGAAACTCCTTCTCAAAACAAAACAGCACAAAAAACCTAATTTCAGTAACCCTTTTCTGGGGAAGCCTTTTCTGCATCCCTGACCAGGTGGCATCCTGCTGCAAAGTTCTCAGCTAGCTGAGTTGGAATTTTACATATTTTTGCCCTATCATTTAGTTACTACCGACCTCTCCCACTGAAAGGCACATTTCCTGAGGATAGAGGGCATGTCTGTCCTTTTGTTGCTGTGTCCATAGACTTAGCCCAGTGCCTGGTATATTTTAAGTGTTCAGTTAATATTTGTTGACTGATTGAATGAATATTTTGAGGGAAATAGAATACTTTTTTTTGTAGGAGAAAGCAGGAGCATTACTGATTGTATTTGGTATTGTAGAACACTTAGGAAAATAGACCTAGAAACACATTTCAAAGACCCCCAAGATATCTGAGGAGACCAGACTGGAAGGAATTGTAAAGCCTGGAAATACTGATAGCTATGTTCTTATATCTTTGGCCCAGATTTGACATAAAAATAAGCAAAGGTGAATCTAAATAGGTTTTTAAAGGAAATTCAAGTTCATCTACAGGACAAATAGAGGATACCACAGTTCTATCCTGTTTTCCCCTCTCCTTACCCCCTACATTCCACATTCTGCATCTTGTCCCCACAAATCTATGTAAGTTGATACAAAAATAAACACTGGATGCATTCTTTTTTTTTTTTCTTTTGAGGAGTCTCGCTCTGTTGCCCAGACTGGAGTGCAGTGGTGCGATCTCGGTTCACTGCAAACTCTACCTCCTGGGTTCAAGTGATTTTCCTGCCTCAGCCTCCCGAGTAGCTGGGATTACAGGTGGCCACCATCACGCCCAGCTAATTTTTGTATTTTTAGTAGAGACAGGGTTTGCCATGTTGGCTAGGGTGGTCTCAAACTCCTAACCTCAAGTGATCCTCCCATCTCGGCCTCCCAAAGTGCTGGGATTACAGGCGTGAGACACTGCACCCGGCCTAGATGCATTCTTTAAGGAGGAAATAAGTCATGCCCATAGCTAGAATGGAGGCTGTAGAGTGGGGTACCCCTTATTTAGTTTTGATGAATGTGAGAATTCTTTGGTTTCCAGCAGCAGAATCTAACATTGGCCATGGTGTAAATTGCATAATCCAAGGGAAGGGTGGAAAGCCAGGCTTGGAAATGAATTAGAATGGGAACATCTCTATGTAGCCAAAACTATGATTCAGCCTTGCCTGGGTAGACCTGTGTATATATTTTCTAAAAGCCTATTTCATTTTTATTCTATTTATCAGGTTGCTTGGGTTTTAAGTTCTAAGAGAAAGCAGCTGTTTGAGTTGTTTTCTGTCCAGAAAATCTTAATACTTCCACCAGACTTTACCCAACAGGGAAGATAATTTCTTAAAAAAAAAAAAAAAAAAAAAAAAAGTGGGCCAGGCGCAGTGGCTCACGCCTGTAATCCCAGCACTTTGGGAGGCCAAGGCGGGAGGATCACGAGGTCAGGAGGTTGAGACCATCCTGGCTAACATGGTGAAACCCCGTCTCTACTAAAAATACAAAAAAATTAGCCGGGCGTGGTGGCAGGCGCCTGTAGTCCTAGCTACTCAGGAGGCTGAGGCAGGAGAATGGCGTGAACCCAGGAGGTGGAGCATGCAGTGAGCCGAGATCACGCCACTGCACTCCAGCCTGGGCGACAGAGTGAGACTCCGTTTCAAAAAAAAAAAAAAAAAAGGGGGACGTGCTATTTCCTAAAAAAGGAAATAGGAGTGCAGGGCACCATCAATGAATGAATGGATGAACAAAAGGTTGTATATAGAGATGAAATAGGATATTATTCAGCCTTAAAAAGAATTGAAATTCTGACAAACGCTACAATATGGATGATCCTTGCAAACATTATGCCAAGTGAAAAAAGCCAGAAACCGAACCAATACTATGTGATTCTACTTACATGAGGTTCCCAGAGTAGTCAAATTCAGAGAATAGAAAGTAGAATTGTGGTTCCCAGAGCTAGGGGAAGAGTGGAATGGGAAGTTACTGTTTAATAGGAACAGAGTTTCAGTTTGGGATGAGGAGAAAGTTCTGGAGATGGTTGATGATAATGGTTGCATAACAATGTGAATTAATTAATTTATTTATTTTGTATTGTGTAGCCGTTTGTTAGCAACTAAAATAGAAGGTATCTGTTGTACAACATGGGTAGTAATTGACTATAACTGGAGATTTATTATAATACAGATCATTTATAAATGCAATTTCTTTATTGAAAAGCTTCCACCTTTTTGTTTGTTTGTGTACAATTTGCAAAACTATTCTGAAAGCGGAGTATATGTGCACAAGTCTGCAAAGAGTGCAAATTTAGGATACGGTAAATGCTTTTCAAGTTACTTTCAAAAAGCTGTCTGCCACAACTGAGCCTTTACATTGTTACCTTTTTTGATCAAAATATTTTGATGCCAGCCTTCCTTCCACTGCCCTAAACTATAAAGCATTTTTTAATGAGTTGAAATTAAGGAAGGACTATGCCTACTAGAAAAAAAGAGAAGAAAAGTTCTATTAGTTTGAGATTTCAGAATCCCCCCAAACCAGGACCAGTATTTTGGTAAAGGCTAGGCTGGGACCCTGGACAGAGTATGAGAATGTGCAGGTGGCCTCCCTGAGGATTCAGAGCTTCAGGGAACCGTGAGCGCTCCAGTTGCGTAACTCACTGAACTGTCTTGCCAGTTTCTACACTGGCTTGACTGGGCATAATTCAAAAAGGAAAAGCTCATATTCTTCCATTCTTCTGGAGCTCTGTGATAGCATTTAACACCCTAAAGGGATGTCTTCCACATATAGTATTACGGTGTTTCCTCAAGTAATTGCTAAAAGATACAGGGTCTAATTGTTCTATAATACTCATACCCATTTTATCTAGATGTTCAATGGATCTATAAGTCTCCCCCTGGGATTCATCATAGTAACTGTAACGGAATCTTTGACCCCAATGGCAAAAATCAGAAGAAACCACAAAGAAATTACTAGGATCTGCTAGATATTTACTGAAGAGTTTTCTGAATTCCTGTTCTTTTGACTCACTCAGAGCTCCAACCAGTACAGGAATAATGGTAAACTCATCCTTATGGATTTCCATGGCTTTAGCTGTACAAGGCAAATGCATTTCAATACCGTGTTCATCTTTGTCTGCAGAGACATGCGTTCAAACATTCCTGTCTTCCACAGTTCTCTGTAAATCTTTTGGTCAATACGAAGGTCATACAGAGGTGTCCTATATATATCCACACTGGAAAGTGCACACTGAGAGAGGGACACATGATGAGAAGGCCCAAGGATGAAAATTTCCTGGGTAATAGACGGATCCACTTGTTTATAAGCATGGGTGGCACAAGACCCACAGTACGTATATCCTGCATGGGGTGCAATAATGGCTCTAGCAGGTCTTTTTGTAGACTTTACTTGTGAAAGCCAACCTTCTAGCTGTGCATTCAGCTGTGGTCCTGAGGCTGCGTACCAGTTCCCAGAGTGGCTGGCTTCCCAGCGGACCACTCGGTTGGACATCTTGATGCCTGTGCTGCCTATGGTGCATAAGGATGAATCAACAGTGTGAGTATATTTAATGCCACTGAACTGTACACTTAAAAATTGTACATTTTATGTTACATATATTTTACCACAATAAAAATAAAGAGCCAGAATTAATCAATGTCAAGACAAGGAGAATGGAAGGTCATGGTCATTGGAAGAAAAGGCCACCTGGACACCTGGTAGAGTGGACTGGACACCTGCAAGCTCCAGCTTTTCTGTGCATCTTTCGGCAAGTCCCAAAACCTCCCTGGACCTCTTTATCTCAAGGATAATAACACCGGCCCTATTACCTACTTCATAGGAACTGGATGGTACCGTGAAAGTATTTAGTAAATGTTAAACATTCTGTACAAAGGGAAGGCATTAGCGTCTGAGGGAATGGAAAAACTCTTTGTAAATCCATATGTCAGTAGCCTGGATAAGTGGAGACCACCTTCCTTAGGTTAGTATTCTGGAGGTGACTATCCCACGTGGATGGAAAGGGTTTGAACAGAAAAATCCGAGCAGGACAGGAAACAGTCATTTATGCACATGCTACAAAATCTAAATCGGCCTGAATTGCCCTACTGTGCTGCCACTCCATTAAGGCTTTACAACCCTCGGTGGAAGGCTCAGCGGTATTCATAACTTTGGTGAAGCAGCTGGTGTTTCCAGCTGAGTGTCTCTAAATGGCCTGGCCAACAATGTAGCTGTTAATGAACATCCATAAAAACCCAATAAGGGGTGCCTGTTGGATGCATATGACCTATGTCTGGTACAGGATTTGGGCAAATAAAGTAATGATTGGTTCCAGGCAAAATTCCAAAGTTTCAGCTTTGCAAACCAAAGGTCTATTTCTATGCTAACTGCTTATTTGCTAACATGAGACCCAAGGTACAGGGTTGGAAGAGATTTCATTTCAAAGATTCTTTTTTTTTCCTTTTTTTCTTTTTTTTTTTTTTTGAGACAGAGTCTCACTCTGTTGCCCAGGCTGGAGTGAAGTGGCACAATCTTGGCTCACTGCAACCTCTGCCTCCTGGGTTCAAGCAATTCTCCTGCCTCAGCCTCCTGAGTAGCTGTGATTACAGGCATGCACCACCACCCAAGGCTAATTTTTGTATTTTTAGTGAAGACAGGGTTTCATCATGTTGGTCAGGCTGGTCTTGAACTCCTGACCTCGTGATCTGCCTGCCTCAGCCTCCCAAAGTGCTGGGACTGCAGGTGCCACCATGCCCGGCTCATTGCAAAGATTCTTCTGGTCCTGATTTCTGCCTAGATAAAAGTCTTCAGAGAGGGACCATTGTTAGAGCTATGGTTTGATCAGCCTCTAGAGTTATTGGAAGAAATGCTAGTATGTTTATAACCTTTGGGTAGAGTTTTCTGGTCATCCTTCAGTGATAGCATTTGGCTTTCTCACGTTAATGCATAGAATACAGTTCCAACATCTGCTGAGCAGGTGCTTGGGGCTTCAACCCTAGTTCTGAATTACATATTTCCTCTTAACTCACTGAGGGCTACCTGGCTTTAACACCTTCTCACTCTTGTGTCCTTAAAGGTCCTATTCTCAAATTTTCATTTCTTGCTTTTGAATTTGACTATGTTACATAAATTTTATCTGTCTCTATCTCTGTCCACACGCACACCCTCAGGTGGCCTTTCTTTCCAATGACTAAAACCTCATATTCTCCCTATCTTTGCACTGATTGACTCTGGCTGTCCTTGTTATTTTTATCGTAGTAAAATATACATGACATTTACCATTTTAACAATTGTACAGTTTAGTGGCATTTAGCGCATTCACACACACACACACACACACACACACACACTCGTATATTTCTACCCATTCTTTATGTTGGGAGTGGAAGGAGAGCTTCCTATACATGCTCAATTTTCCATTCTGGTGATTTCGATGTTTGGCCATTCAGAGAACCTGAGAACCAAGATGGCACTGCCTTATGGAGCTTGGTGTATCCTCCTGGGGCTGATGATTCCATGGTGGCCAGCCCATGACCATTTGGAGTCACTGCACCCTATTGGGAGGAGAGGATTGGTTCTACTCATTACCATACGACTAGCCTTTTCATGGCATTGGAATTATTGATATTTATTGGTTGAAAGTGAATTCATTTCTGTCTGTCCAGGAATAGACAGACCAGAGTTGGGGTTGGGTATTAGGGAGAAGAGACATACATGGTCAAGAGGAAGATATGAAAGAGATAGAAAGAGGAGCAGAGAGGGGAGAGTAAGATTGAAGACAAAAGAGAAAGGAAGCTCGGGGGAAATCTGGATGGTCCAAGACAGAAAAGAGAAAGAGGAGTTAGGATGGGTGGGTGGGTGGAGGGTAGGAGATGCTGCTTTCTTCTCTGCCTGGGGAGGCTCAGCTTCCAGCAGCAGCCAGCCTTGGTCTGTGATTACATCTGGATGTGGCTGGTGGCAGGGGAACACCTCTCTAGTCCTCTCTCTTCATTTGTCAAACACATTCAAAGTCTAGCTCAGACCCTGGAGCCTACATCCATGTGGCCTGAGGGAAGCTCATTTTCAATAAACAGATCACCTGGGGAAGCGACTGGTTGCTATTTTTCACAGTTTCTGTCTGGATATTGACTTTAGGGCAAAGCTGCTGCAACCACATTTGTTTTCCTTTTTGAGTTGGGATGGGGGCATGCAGGGGCAAGTTTTCAAGCCGCCCCATTTCTGTATAGCAGGAAACATTATTGAAAATCCAACATGAAAATGTTTGTAATAGAAAAGTTTTGACAGTGTTCTTGAATGTTCTTGAAGATCTAAAGAAGCAATCTATCTGACTGACCTCCTGCATTCAAATGATCTGCCATACAGGTCTTGCTCCAGTGCACAGAATTAATGTGTGGCCTCTGAATTGTGATGAATTCCAATTAGTTCCTCTCTTTAAACAGCAGTTTTTGGTGTCTGGTGGTATTTAGAAACTTCTAGCACCCCATTCTATTTATAAATTTATAAATTGCTTTTATAACCAGAGGATTTAAAAACTGAAAGAGACCTTAGAAATGCTTTAATGAAAAGAGCACTTTTCAATTCCAGCTTCAAAACCCATTTGTCTGTGACCTTGAATACACCACTTAACTTCTGCGTGTCTGATATTGCTCCTCTGTAAAAGAAAATGCTTGAACTAACTATGGGGTTACTTTGGTTCTCACCTTCCTTTCTGCATCGCTCCACTGTTACTTCCCAGTGAGTGGTTTCCAGGGAGAGGCTCTGAGTCGTTAAGTGCCCAGGCCAGACCATACCCCAAGTTAGAGGCAGGTCCCCCGAGACCCTGCCTCACGGCTCTACTCTTAGGATGTCTCCACAATGCTCTGAGGAGCTGTGCTGTCCAGCTCACGGGGAAGCCCAGAGGCCAGAGCGGACCCACACTAGCTCTAAAGAGTCAGTGAGGATGGGGATCCTTGTTCAGCAGGAAAGGGACCTAGATCCCAGAACTCACCATGCTTGTTCTGGGTGCGTTTCTGCTGAGAGGTGCATTTCTCTACCATGGAGTAAGGTCTCTCTCACCTTAGAGAGAATGAAGGTGAAGGTTTTCCAATCTGAATGCTAACACATTTCAAACTGAATTTGACATCTCTTTAGACCCATTTCCCATAGTCCAGGCTATCTTGGCCTCTCTGCTCAGCTTAGCTGACTGGACATGTCCACACAGGTGGACCCTGGGCCATGACCTACCACATCAGACATTAAATTCCTTACTCACGTCCTGCCCCAACCCAGCTGCTCCCCATTCTATGTTTTCTACATCTATCAGCATAGTTCACGGGACTAGTGTGGACACAGTGGCCCAAGCCAGACTCATCTGAAGTCATCTTTGATTTCTCTGTTCCTGGCCACTTTTGCCAGTTGGCCTCTGTATTCATTTCCCAGGGCTGCTGTAACAGAATACAGTAGTTCCCCCTTATCTGTGGGGGATATGTTCTGAGACTTCATTGGATGCCTGAAGTCACTGATAGTGCCAAACCCTATATATACTGTGGCCTTTTTTTTTTTTTAATCTGATAACCGAGCCAGCTCCTAAGTGATTTGCAGGTGGTCAGTGTCTACAGCATGGATCCGCTGGACAAAGGGATGATTCATGTCCCGGTGGGATGGAGTGGACAGTGTGAGATCGTATCACACTACTCAGAATGGTGCACAATTGAAAACTATGAATTGTTTACTTCTGGAGTTTTCCATTTAATATTTTCAAACTGTAGTTGACCACACATAACTAAAACTGTGGAACGTGAAACAGTGGATAAAGAGGAGCACTGTGCCACAAACTGGGTGGCTGAAAACAACAGAAATGACAGAAATGTGTGCTCTCATAATTCTGGAGTCTAGAAGTCCAAAACCAAGTTGTCAGCAAGGTCGTGCTCTTCCTGAAGGTTGCAGGGGAGAATCCGTTCTATGCCTTTCTGGTAATCCTGGCAATCCTTGACATTCCTTGGCTTGTAGAGGCATCGCTCCTTTCTCTACCTCCATCATCATGTGACATTCTCCTTGTATGTCTGTATCTCTCCTCTTTTTATAAAGGCATCAGTCATATTGGACTAGGACCCCCCTAATGTGTGAATATGACCTCATCTTAACTTGATTACATTAGCAAAGACCCCATTTCCAAATAAGGTCACATTCACGGGTACTGGGGATTAGGAATTCAATATACGTTTTTGAGGGACACAATTCAATCCATGAGAGCCTCTAAGTCCTGTTAATTCAACCTGTTAACTATCTCTAGTCAGTCTCCTCTTCTTCATCCTCACAGTCATTCTCTTTGTTCCCTATGTGAATTTGTTCAAAGCCTCCCACCAGTTCTGCTCTTCCTACCTCCACACTGATGGGATAGAAATCATCTCTCAAAAAGTTTGGAAGATTATTATTTTTTTTAAATAGAGTGCCGGAAGTGGAATTGTTGGCTGAAAAGGCATATGTCTTTAACATTTTGATAGACACTGACGATTGTCATCCAAAGAAGGTATTTATATTTGTAGTTAGCTATGGCTTGTATATGGTTTGTCCCCATCAAAACTCATGTTGAGGCTAGTCCTCAATGTAAAGCTGTTGACAGGTGGTGGCACCTTTAAGAGGCCCTTGGATCATGAGGGATCCACTCTCATGAAGGGATTAATGCTGGCTAGAGAAAGTGAGTGATTTCTTGCTGTCTTGGGACTAGTGGATTAGTTACTGTCACAGTGGGTTGTTACAAAAAGTGACTTGGGCTTTCTTGCTTTCCTCTTGCTTCCTCTCTTGCCCTATGGTACTTTCCACCGTGTTATGAGGCAGCACAAAGCCTTCACCAGATGCTGGTGCCATGCCCTTGAACTTCTCAGCCTCTGGAACTGTGAGTTAAATAAACCTCTATTCTTTACACATTGATCTGTGGTATTCAGTTGTAGCAACAGAAAAAAGACCAAGACATAGTCTTATATATAATGTATGAGTGCCTTTCTCCACACACTTTTTCCAACACAGGATTTTTATCAATCTTTTACATTTTTGCCAACCTGTCAGATAATGGTGTTTCAATATTTACATTTGTGTTTTCCTAATTACCAGGGACTCAGACCACACACCATTGCTATGCTGAATGGTGAGTGTGGTGCCTTATCCTGCTGCTGTTCTCTCTTCTGTGCAGCTCCAGTCAGCCTTAGTGCCCTCAGGGGGGATGGGGACATTAGTGCCTTCAGAATCTCCAGGTGAAAAGCAGGTGCCAGTTTCTAGGTGTTTGCATGTGAAGGGACACATTGCAGGCTCATTCACAAAGTCCCACAGCTGAGTAAGCATGCAGTTGCACACAGATGCCAGTCTCCTTTTGGTGCTGACACCCTCCTTCTCTATGATTGGCACTCTTGGTGCCCTTTTTGGTTGGATTGGGCTGAGGGATTGGAGGGGGACATTCCTGGTTCTGCCAAAGCACTTTTTCCCTGGGCATGCACCTCACTACCTGGATGATTCCCTTTCTCCTTCAGGAGACTGACCTTCTGCTTCTAGAAGCTAGATGGGGTGGACGGGCAAGGTAGAAGGGCCAGCTTAGCCAACTCTTTATAAGGCCAAAGGGTGATTTGGGCAACTCTTTGGCACTGTGTTTAGAATGTGTGGCTTTGTTGAAATGACTGGCTTCAGCTTTGAAGATTTAGCCAAGATTTCAAGACAAAAGGAGAGAACTCAAGCAGCATTTTGTTACATATATGTTCCATATGTGTATGAACATGGGAAAGTGTCTGCAAAGTACTACTCATGCCTTTGTTCTGGGGATTATAACATCTGTGACTTCTTTTCCATGTTAGAGTGCATGCATTGGGGCACTTTTACTCTGGGCTTTATAGTTTTATATTGCTTAAATTTTTTAAATGAACTTTTGCTATTTTTGTATATAAAAAATTTTAAATATCAATAATTCACCTTTGGGAATCTCCCTTTTACTAGGTTGTAGAAAGCAAAAGCATTAACACATCATTTTTCAAAAGGAAAGAGGTAATTTTAAAATTATTTTCTGAATGTTTGTCCTATGCACACCTTTGGGACAGAGTTTATTACACTACTTTTTTGTTGTTGAAATCCCACAATGTCTTGTATAGGTATTGTCAAATAGGAGGTGCTAAAAGCAGAAAGAAAAGAAAGGAAAGCCAGAAAGAAGGAAGGAAAGAAAGCAAACAGGCAGGTGAGATTGACTAAGCAATGACAATGCGAATCCCAAGGACTTCTCAAAGGTGAGCTAGGTTATCACATTCTCTCTCTCTCTCTCTCTCTCTTTTTTTTTTCTTGAGACAGAGTCTTGCTCTGTTGCCCAGGCTGGAGTACAGTGGTGTGCTCTCAGCTCACGGCAACCAACCTCTGCCTCTGGGTTCAAGTGATTCTCCTGCCTCAGCCTCCCAAGTAGCTGTGATTACAGGTGCCTGCCACCACACCCAGCTAATTTTTAGTAGAGACAGGCTTTCACCATGTTGGCCAGGCTGGTCCCAAACTCCTGACCTCAAGTGATTTGCCTGCCTCTGCCTCCCAAAGTGCTGGAATTACAAGCGTGAGCTACTATGCTCAGCTGGACTGTCACATTCTCAAGACTCCTCTTTAACTTTACACAAAAGCATTAATTGCTATTTAAATTTATTTTTCAGCAAAGATTCTCTGGCAACGTGCTTATCTGATTGCTGCCCCCAAGACTTCTGAGCTTGTCTTTCTTCTCAAAGATGACACAAAGAACTCTTTGAGTTTGTTAAATTAAATTAGGTGCCCAAGAAATTTGTGCTTCAAGAGATGGTCATGCACTTGAAAGTAGTGGAGAGTGATCCAGAAATGCACGGATTCTGACCTGAAATGCAACTTGGAGTCTGTCTTGCTGGCCAGTACTTGAAACATAAACTTGAGTCTGGGCTCAAGGATAGCTGAAGATGAGCCAATGTTTTCCTCCCAGGAAATGTAACTGAATTGCCAATTAAAAAGCAAAGTGCTAGGCCAGGTGCAGTGGCTCACGCCTGTAATCCCAGCACTTTGGGAGGCCAAGGCAGGCAGATCACCTGAGATCGGGAGTTCGAGGCCAGCCTGACCAACATGGAGAAACGCCATCTCTACTAAAAATACAAAATTAGCAGGGTGTGGTGGTAGGTGCCTGTAATCCCAGCTACTCAGGAGGCTGAGGCAGGAGAATCGCTTGAACCCAGGAGGCAGAGGTTGCGGTGAGCCAAGATCATGCCATTGCACTCCAGTCTGGGCAACAAAAGCGAAACTCCATTGCAAAAAAAAAAAAAAAAAAAAAAATGCTAATGAGAGCAGAATAACCTAACAGCATAAAAAGCAAATCAAAATAGAAAAAATGTCGAACCTCATTAGTATTCAAAGAATTGTAAATTTACATAATGAACACAATTTTTTACCTATCAGCTTGGCAGCAGGGATTTAAAAAAGAGGACACTACTCAGTTACTAAGGAGTCAAACACTCATGCACTTCTGCCAGAGGCTAATCGGAACAAAATTTTTAGAGTGTACTTTTTCAACTTGTATACAGGTGTGCAGAAATTTGAACCCCAGTAACACTTTTAGAAGTTTCAGAAAATATCCTGAATATGCAAAATGATTTAGCTACATGCTGCTTACTACAATCTTATGTTTAAAAACCTGGACATAAACTTTATAGCCAACAAAGGGAATATGTTTAGAAAATTATGGTTCATCCATAAATAAAATGCTACTCAACCATTAAAGTGGATGCTGCCAATCATTCCTTTCAAACTGTGTTCCACAGAGCCCTGGGGGTCTCCCATGATGATCTTGGGAAGGCTGAGTGTGGGAGAGTCCAAGCTTCTCACACCCACTCCAGCCAGAGCAGCAAAATGCTGTGAATACTATGTGGGAGAGCTACTACCAGAACAAAACACGAATTTTAATATAAGGAAAGGTGTTGATGGTATAATGTGAAAAAAGAAAAATGCAGCAAGAGGTAGGAATACTCTTAAGTTTAGTTTTTAGGTGGCATGATGGTTTTGCTTTTTTCCCCTCAGTTTTCCCATCCTGAGGCCTTTCTACCTCCTCTGTGAGGCAGTGCATGTATAAAGAGTAACAGAAGGGAGTCCTTCTAGAGGAACTCAAAGTGGGAAATGGAAAAAGGAGAGAGACTTTTAAAGCATACTTATAACAAACAAGTAAGAGATACACTAAGAAGTAGTCATGTTTGACACAGTAAAAGATCTTTTTATTGTTGTTTTTGTTTGTAGAGACATTGCACTTATCTTCAGTTGAAATTAGTCAGAATTACACGTCTCATTCCTTTGGGACCCACAGCATTAACTAGCACATCTGACACTTGAATCCAGTTGCAGCGCTGATGTGAAGGTCTGTCGTGGGGAAGGGCACATAAACCCAGGGAGCATCTCCTATGGGTCTTGTGGAGAAGAAGCCCTTATAGTTTTGCCAGTGCCGATGTTGGAAACTTTAATCTCGGTGTATTGGAGGCTCCATTAAAGACTTATCTGGGGGGAAATGGGCATGGTGGTCCACACCTGTAGTCCCAGCTACCTGGGAGACTAAGGCACAAGTGAGATGATAACTTGAGCACAGGAGTTTGAGGCCAGCTTGGGCAATATAGTGAGACCCTATGTCAAACAAAAATTTATCTGGGGGTAATATGCTCCTCGAATGCCTCTGTGTTCTCGCATTTGAAAACTGCCCTCCTGTGAGGGATGCTCATGTCTACTCGGAACGTTATGCAGATAGGTGCTGGTCTTTCTTAAGAATGCCAGAAAACTTCCAGAGTCCTAAACTGATTTTAAAATGGTTATCAGAGCATATTTTGCACATCACTGTTTTCAAGTGATTTTTTTTAGCAAATGTACCAAGTTGTGCAACCATCACCATAAATCTGTTTTAGCACATTTTCATCATGCCAATTCCATCCCTCATGCACATTTACTGCTGATTTCCATTATCCCCTGTCCCTAGCAACCACGAATCTACTTTCTATCTTTATAGCTTGCCTTTTGTGGATATTTCATATAAATAGAGTCCCAGCACATGTAGCCTCTTCTGCCTGGCATCTTTCACTGAGTATAATGCTTTTGAGATTCATCCACATCATGGTGCATATCTGTAGTTTGTTCCTTTATCTTGCCGAGTCATATTTCATTGTATAGATGTACAAGTGTATTGACTCTTAAGTATGCATTGCATGTATAGCTTCCATAGTAGATACACACAAGAAGAAAATCAACTTGCTGAAATGTTAGTAGCACCAAAAAATGTATTTCCAAGACAGTCTTTCTAATGAGAATAGAAGATTCATGTTATAATACTATCTAATCCATCAATAACTTGGACTTTATTTTAAAAATAAATATTCATTGAGCTCATGCTAACTGTCGTGCTAGGTGTTGGTGATGTCTGGACATGGGTAAGACATAATCATTACCCTAAACAAACTCAGATTCTTTGTTTTTTTTTTTGAGATGAGTCTCACTCTGTCACCCAGGCTGGAGTGCAGTGGCACGATCTCGGCTCACTGCAACATCTGCCTCCCGGGTTCAAGTGATTCTCCTGCCTCAGCCTCCCGTGTGCCACCATGCCCGGCTAATTTTTTGTATTTTTAGTAGAGACAGGGTTTCACCTTGTTAGCCAGGATGGTCTTGATCTCCTGACCTCGTGATCTGCCTGCCTCGGCCTCCCAGAATATTGGGATTACAGGCATGAGCCACTGCACCCAGCCAACAAACTCAGATTCTTATGGTAGACAGACACAGAGCATAAGGTGAAGAAATGAAGTGTTGGGTGTTGGTAGAATATCAAAGTAGCTGATATGGTTTGGCTGTGTCCCCACCCATATCTCACCTTGAATTGTGATAATCCCCACATGCCATAGGAGGGACCTGGTGGGAGGTAACTGAATCATGGGGATGGGTCTTTCCCATGCTGTTCTCATGATAGTGAATACATCTCAGGAGATGTGATGGTTTTATAAAGGGCAGTTCCCCTGCACACGTGCTCTTTGCCTCCCACCATGTAAGACGTCCCTTTGCTCTTCATTTGTCTTCTGCCATGATTGTGAAGCCTTCTCAGCCATGTGGAACCATCAATCCATTAAACCTCTTTCCTTTAGAAATTACGCAGTCTCAGGTAGGTCTTTATTAGCAGCATGAGAATGGACTAATACAGTAGCCAGGCCTAAAATTCTAAATTGGAACACTTGTGCACATTTTAAGGTTTTTAAAAGTTCCTATTCTAGGTTCATGGTGGATAATTAATAACCTCAACGGGGAGGAAAACAAGTCATTTCCAGGGTCTTCTATTAAATTCTGTATTAGTGACATGATTTTGATGACCTTGAATGAAGTCACACAAAGACTTGCTTATCTAAATATACATTGTGGAAGGCATGTGTGCTAGGTACTTGTCTTTATTGACCCAATATTCATATCCCTCCTTTCCTGCTAACAGAACTTAAATTTATTTGGGTAGTAGCAGAAGTCCTTTTGTTTCAGGGAGGAAGGGCCCACCCTTAGTCCCTGGGAATTAATAGTAATTCTAAGCCAGTTATTCCTCTTGGCCAGTCATTAGTCTAAGGATGACTGCGTGATCCAGTTCTGGCTGATAAGATGCAAAAGAAAGTATGGTTAGTGACACTTCTGGGAAAGTTCTTACTTTTCTGATACAAAGGGGACAGACCCAGCTGGCATGGAATTTGTCCCTTTGCCCTTTCCCTTGGTTCTTGGCCGAAATGTGCGTGTGATGTCTGTAGGTGAGTTAGGTGTCTTGAGACCAAGGGACAAAAAGCGTGAAGATGAAAGTAAGCTTGCTAAGGATAATGAATCTGAAAAGATGAAAGGAAATGTGGTCCCTAATGGTGTCACTGGCAACATGAGCCCAGGGCTGCCTACTCTCAGATTTATTGTTATGTGAGAAAAATTAAACTCGTGTGTTTAGGTTTTTGTGCACAAATTTTTCTGTTACTTGCTGCCAAAAGCATCCCTAACTGATATAGTATGCCTGTCAGATTTTCAAATGTTTGGAAACTGAGAAGAAGTGTAAACATATGTGCTGACAGAATGTAAATTTAAAAAGTATATCCTTTGATTTATTTATCCACCAAATATTAAATACTTTCCAGGTACAAGATCTAGTGCTAGGTCTGGGCTGAAATGGTGTCAAAAAAATAAAACACTAAAGGGAGTAACAAAAACATGCCACATTTAGGTTCAGCACAGTTAAGTGCACAAGTGTAGGACTGAAGTAACCTTGTTTACTTGAGTATCTAATAAAAAGATCCTCCCCCTTGTCCTGCACAGACACAGACTGAGCACACTTACAGGCTCTGCTCTGTGAACCAAAGCAGGGAGATGTTATCATCCTCTTCAATACTCTGATTTTTAGGACACTTTTAAGGCAATGTGCTCAGTAATGCTGGCCCCTGTATGTAGAAGGACATTGACAAAATGGACAATCTGGAATGGCTGTGGTGATCTAACCTTTGGAGGAAAAACGGGTGTTGAGATATGTGTAATCATATGTGATATGTGTAATCATATCTGATACCTACCTCTGGGGGTTTGCAAGTCTTTGGATAGTCCACTTAGCACAGGAGTGACCTCACATTATTGAACCCAACGCTGAAGTTGGAAGGCTATTTAAAAAGTTGTTGCACAAATTCTTACTGTCCTGAGAGGAAGATGATTTCTAAGTCTCCCTCCTGCCCAAACCTTTATAATGAAAGAAAATTAAATAATTAGTCAATCAATTAATTAATTCATTATTTATGCATTATTTACAATGTGAAACAATATCTAACCAATTCTTTTCCCAATTCTTTTCTCAATTCTTATTCTTCTAGATGTCTCAGGGGTCTTTAAAACACTGTCAATGCTTCTCTTAGGCTTTGGGTCAGAATCCTTCTCTTTAGCTTTGTTTTTTTTCTTCCTTTTCATTTTCTTTCCTTCTATGTGACCATTCCCTTGGTTAATATAGAGAATTATTATTTTTTGTATTTTTTATTGACATATCACAATTGTATATATTTTGGGGGTATATGTAATATTTTGATACATGCATACAATGTGTAATGATCAAATCAGGATAATTAAAATATCAATCACCTCAAACATTTATCATTTCTTTGTGTTGAGAACATCCAAAATCTTCTCCTCTATTTTGAAATATACAATAAATTATTGTTAACTATAGTCGTCCTACTGTGCTATTGAACACTAGAACTTATTCCTTCTATCTAATTGTATGTTTATATGCATTAACCCCCCTCTCTCCATCTCCCCTCCTCTACACTCGTTTCAGCCTCTGGTAACCATCATTCTGTTCTCTACCTCCATGAAATCAACGTTGTAAGCTCCCATATATGAGTGAAAACGTGATATTTGTTTTTCTGTGCCTGGCTTATTTCACTTAACATAATGACCTGCAGTTCCATCTGTGATGCTGTAAATGACAAGATTTCATTCTTCTTTATGGCTGAACAATATTCCATTATGTACATGTACCACATTTTCTTTATCCATGCATTCATTGATGGGCATTTTAGTTGATTCCATATCTTGGCTATTGTGAATAGTGCTGCAATAAACATGGGAATGCAGAAATTTCTTTGATTACTGATTTCCTTTCTTTTGAATATATACGCAGCAGTGGGATTGCTGGCTAATATGGTAGTTCTGTTTTTAGTTCTTTGAGGAACCTCCATACTGTTTCCCATAATGGCTGTACTACTTTACATCCCTACCAACAGTGTCAGAGCGTTCCCCTTTCTCAACCTCACCAGCATTTGTTAATTTTTGTCTTTTTGACAACAGTCATTCCAACTGGGGTAAGATGTTCTCTTGTTGTGGTTTTTGATTTGCAGTTACCTGATGATTAGTAGTTTGAGCATTTTCTCATACACCTGTTGGCCGTTTACATGCCTTCTTTTAAGAAACGTCTATTCAGATCTTTTGCTTATTTTTTTAATTGGATCATTTTGGGTTTTTTTTCTTGTTTTGTTTGTTTGTTTTTTGCTATCGACTTGTTTGAGTTTCTTGTATTTTCTGGTTATTTATCCTTGTTGGACAGCTTGCAAATGTTTTCTCCCATTCTGTAGGTTGTCTCTTCACTTTTTAAAATGGTTTCCTTTGCTGTGCAGAAGCTTTTTAGCTTGAGGTAATCCCATCTGCCTATTTTTACTTTGTTGCCTGAGCTTTTGAGGTCTTAATCAAAAACCCTTTGCCCAGATCAATGTCCTGAAGCATTTCCCCAAAGTTTTCCTCTAGCAGTTTCATAGTTTTAGCTCTTACATTCATGTCTTTAGAATTATTTTAAATTGGCCGGGCGTGGTGGCTCACACCGGTAATCCCAGCACTTTGGGAGGCTGAGGTGGGCAGATCACGAGGTCAGGAGATTGAGACCATCCTGGCTAACACAGTGAAACCCCATCTCTACGAAAAATACAAAAAATTAGCCGGGCAGGGTGGCGGGCGCCTGTAGTCCCAGCTACTCAGGAGGCTGAGGGAAGAGAATGGCGTGAACCCAGGAGGCAGAGGTTGCAGTGAGCCTAGATCCCGCCACTGCCCTCCAGCCTGGGCGACAGAGCAAGACTCTGTCTCACAAAAAGAAAAAAAAAGAATTATTTTAAGTTAGAGTATATTGTTTGATACAAAAAAGTATCAAAGAGCCAGATTTCTCTTCTGCTTTTACATACACATTTGTGACCTTGAAAATCCTCTTTCTACCACTCTGCCTTTTACACATTCAGGGCATCTTTTCACATCTTAGAATCATTCCTTCCTGCATGTGATTGCCAGGTGAGTCTTCTTAAGACACGGTTCTTATCTCTTTATTTTCCTTCCCAGAAATCTTCAATGCTTTTCAATTGCTTACAATAATAAGCTCAAACTTCCTTATCCTTGCATTTACAGAATCATCATGTCTCAGCTTCCTTTTCCTGCCTTATCTCAAACTATTCTCCTAAAAATTCCTACTCAGGTTAAATTGATTTTCCTGGGTTTCTCAAGCACATTTCATTTTTTTCTTATCAAAAACGTTTAACATGTTCTTGGTCTCCATTTTTTGGTGCTTACTTCAGTTTTTCTTATTATCCATGAATTTCATCAAAATTCTTGTTATTTTTTCACATGTGGCTCAAGAAACCCTTAAATTCTTTCTGCCCCCAGCCAGAAATACTGGCTCTCAGAGTAGCCATTGGTCTATACCACTCTTGAACATACTTTATTTGTTTAATAGCATGATTATTAACTTTTATAATTACTATTTATCTTCGTATACTTTAATGCCAAGTCTCCAAAACAAGAGATCGGGAACATATCTTACATTTCTCCATACATCTTTCAGTACACAAAATCTCCCGTGTTTAACAGAACTCAGTAAATACATGTGGTTAAATTCTAGAGCTGGAAGGAGACTTGGAAGTCTGGGAAGCTGATGAGTTGGGTGGCTGTTTAATGAAGCCTGAACTAAGGGAGACTTCAGACCTGTGATCCTAGCTGTGTCCTCTAAATAACAGATTTTGACTAACTGGCTTTTACTAGCACCTATCATTGAGTCTGATTTATAAAGAAAGATGTATAGCATGGGTGAATAGTTTGAAGCAAAAATAAATCTAAAACATGGCTAAAATTAACCTGCGGAGAAATCTTTCCGCAGTTTGGTGGTCTTGAAAACTCAGCTTTTGATTAAGGTTAATGTTCCTGATTTCATATTCGGTAGAAACCCAGGCTGGCGATTCATTTCACGTATCACATGCAACACCACTGCAACCCAGCAGGTGACGCTGCTTCTCTGCAGAATATTTTTCCTGGCGCTTAACAGCCTTTCCAATTCTCACAAGCTCTGCTCCTGCAAAGGCCTGACCCAGAAAAGCAATTTTAATCTTTTACTTCAGTAGAAATAGGAATCGCTTATATTTAGTACATATTCCTTGCTAGACACGCGTTTCAAAGAGCCAGTTTTGGTTTGTTTTCCTTTGAATATTTCAGACCTTGGAAGACTTGGGTCTTCCCTGAGCCCTTCCCACATCAAGGGGGTCTTTCAGGTACTATCATCGACTGAGACTGAGAGGGCTTGAGTAGGTATCGAATCCCACCCCTTCTTTCTACATGCGAGCATCTTGAAGCCCAGATCCCCTGTCAATGTTATTCATAAAGTCAAAGGCAGAGCCAGGGGTCAAACTCCTCTCAGTCGTCATCACTGTCCCACCCTGTCTTGGCCCTTACCCCGCTCAACAGAACGGGGCATGCTGCACCCTAAACTGTAATGTGACAAAAGCCAACACTGGTCTCAGTCCAAGAAGCCACTCTCCGAAAACAAGAGAGCTTTGGTAACATCATTGTGTGTGTGTGTGTGTGTGTGTGTGTGTGTGTGTGTGTGTGTGTGTTAGGGATTCTCTTTGTCTCATTCCTCTCTGTAGCATCTGGCCTGTGATATTCTCTTTGTCTCATTCCTCTCTGTAGCATCTGGCCTGTGATAAGCCCTCAACAAGGAAGAAAAGGAAGAAGGGGGAGTGTGTTATGGGCTGAATTGTGCCCCCTACAAATTCATAGGTTGAAGTCAGCCCTTGTATCTCAGAATGTGACCTTTAAAGAGGTGATTAAGTTAAAATGGGGCTTTTAAGGTGGGTCCTCATCCAATCTGACTGGTGTCCTAATGAGAGAGGAGATCAGGACATGAGGAGAGACACAGGTTTTCACAGAGGCAAGACCCTGTGCAGTCAGCAAGAGGGCTGCCATGTGCAAGCCAAGGAAAGAGGCCTCAGAGGAAGCCAACCCTGCTGGCACCTTGATTGTGGACTTCCAGCCTCTAGAACTGTGAGAAAATACATTTGTGTTGTTTTAGCCACTCAGTCTGTGGTATTTTATTTTATTTTACTTTATTTTATTTTATTTCATTTCCTGAGACGGATTCTCACTCTGTTGCCCAGGCTGGAGTGCAGTTGTGTGATCTCAGCTCATGGCAGCCTCTGCCTCCTGGGTTCAAGCAATTCTTCTGCCTCAGCCTCCCAAGTAGCTGGGATCACAGGCATGCACCACCATGCCCAGCTAATTTTTGTATTTTTAGTAGAGACGAGGTTTCACCATGTTGGCCAGGATGGTCTCAAATTCCTGACCTCAAGTGATTCATCTGTCTCGGCCTCCCAAAGTGCTGGGATTACAGGCGTGAGCCACTGTGCCTGGCCTGTGGTATTTTTTTTTATGGCAGCCCAAGAGAACTAATATAGGAGAAAGGGAAGAAAGGAAAGAAGAGAGGAGAGGAGGGGAGGAAGGGAGGGGAAAAGAAGGGAGGAAGGAAGGAAGGAAGGAAAAAGAAGGGAGGAAAATAAGGAAGACAGAATAGGAGAACAACAGCAAAAGAGGGAGGGAGGAGCTTGGTGACTTGTAGCACCTTCTAACCAGTGACATCTGGTAGATCTGGAGATGATTCAACTCGGTTTAGAGCACTCTTATAAATAAGATATAAAACACTTTCTGACCAACTGAATTATTTCGTTAGCTCTTATTTCCTCCTATTTGCACTCAGACAATAAATTAAAAAATGAATTCAGTGGCTTGTGTATCTGGGTGTGAATAAATCTTCACCTGCCACTTGGATGAGATCTGGCAGCAGCGGGCAGACATCATGGCAGCTCCCTGCATTTCCTCTGCTGACATCGTGGAAACTGCCCATTTAGGAGGGCAGATGGAACGTGGAAGTTTTTGGGAACAAGTCTATATTCACAGTCAGAAAAATTCCAGGAAATCCAAACACATGGTTTTATTAGATTCATGTCTAGAATGAGAATTATTACTCTAAGTAGAAGCAGAGCCTAAGAGGCTGTGGCCCCAGACAGGAAGTATAGCCTCTCCTATTTCTGACTCAAACATGAATTATTGGCTTTTCTTTCTTATGATACATCTAATTTTACAGGCAAAGCCTAAATGACCTGAGTTTTAGTTCTGTAATTTTCCTTCAGACCCGGTTCCTCCATGGGGCAATGTCTTATGCTGTGGATCTCACTTGACCTCCTTAACCGCCCCCCAACTCACCTGTCCTATGTCCCATTCCCTCCGGATCTCGAGAGTTGGTGAAATACATTGATCTGAACTGATCTGATAATTCTTATCTTAGAGAACCTATTTGATTATTACCACAGATCTCCCGGAAATATAACACTTTAGCTCGGGAGTTAAATCCATTCCACCAGTGGAGATTTCTAAGGGAGGTCCCTTTGTATCACTTCTGTATTCCATTTGGTTTCCTGCCAGTCATACCACCTGGGCACCCATATGGTTTTGCAAATGAAGGAAGAGATTGCATAAGAAAAATCGTTCATTTAGTAAGCACAATTGAGACCCTACTAGGTGCCAGGCACTGTGTTGTCAGGAGCTGAGGCACAAAGACCAAGCAAAAATAGGTCTGCTCCTTGAGGGAAGAGACAGACTTTTTACTGCAGAGTGTTGAGTGGTGGGATTGGGCGGCTGTCTTAGGGGGAGAAAAGGATGGATATCAGGGTTTTTAAAGAGGTAGATTGCAACAAATAGTAGCTGCCCAATGTCAATGGAGAGGGAGAGGACAGAATCAAAGATGACTTCCAGTTTTATTTTGGAAACCAGGTGGATAGAATAATGTAGCTATATAGGGAAAATCATAGTTACACAAAAGCAAGTGTGTGTGCGTGTGTATGCATGTCTATGCTTGTGTGACAAAGTGTGAATATGTTGGAGAATGGGATGGTATATTTTCAGTTTAGAAGACTAATAACTTTTTTTTTTTTTTGAGATGGAGTCTTGCTCAGTCACCCAGGCTGGAGTTCAGTGGCGCAATCTCGGCTCACTGGAAGCTCCACCTCCCAGGTTCACGCCATTCTCCTGCCTCAGCCTCCAGAGTAGCTGGGACCACAGGCGCCTGCCACCATGCCTGGCTAATTTTTTTTTTTTTTTTGTATTTTTAGTAGAGGCAGGGTTTCACCATGATAGCCAGGATGGTCTCGATCTCCTGACCTTGTGATCCGCCCGCCTCGGCCTCCCAAAGTGCTGGGATTACAGGCATGAGCCACCGCACCCGGCCAGAAGACTAATAAGTTTAAGCCTAAAAAAATGTAAGCCTCAGGAGACCTCATTGGTACCAACCAGGAATACAGTACGTATCACACTCTTTAACGTAGCCTTACAATTTTAATCATTAAGAGACTAGGCTTGTTTTTTTTGTCCACTCTGTATGAGGTCGAATATGCACAGTTCTTTCATTTCAAGCTCTTATAACTAAGAAAAACTGTACAGATAAGGACTGTAAGGACAACTGTGCACACACATAATTTGAATTTCATGCAATTTTCAGGTCATAAAACTTTTTTTTTTTAAGCATTAAATAATGGAATATTCATTCTTGGGTCATGGGTTGTACAGAAACAGTCAGTGGGCCAGATCTGGCATAGGGGCTATAGTTTGCTCACCTCTGCTATAAGACCATGGTTAGAAGTAATGTGTTTTCTAACAGCAATAGAAATTTGTTAAAGGGGTTTAAGGAGGTCTTGGGGGAGATTTGTGACATAATTTTATTCGTTTGTAAAATGAATGAAATTTAAGAATATTTATGAAATTCTTTTTTTAAAAAAATAATTTCAACTTTTATTTTAGATTCAGGGGTTACATGTGCAGGTTTGTTACCTGGGTATATTGCATGATGCTGAGGTTTGGGGTATACTTGATCCCACCACCCTATAAAATTGTTTTCCAAAATGACTTTGAAGACTGTATGGAGGAGGAATGTGAGGGGCTATGTGTGAAAACAGAGAGGCACCTTAGGAGTTTGGAGCGGTGGTCCGAGCGGCTGGGTGAGGGTGTGGTGGGATCTATGGAGCGTAAGCAGGGCAGCTGCTTGCCTGCAGAGAGAACTGACAAGGGCTCAAATCCCACCCTGCATCAGATCCGGGCTGGGTCTTTCTACACATCTCCTCTTTATTGAGGCCAACTGCAAATCTCCACATTTCCTCGAACATTCCTATTTTCAGCTTTCTAGATGCCTGAAATTCTTGCCTTGCTAGTCCCATATTTCTGTAATGAGCATTGTCCCCAGAAAGCTCTTGTCACCTAGGAGATTGATATACTCACAAACTGAAAGAAGCAAATTGTTTGCCACCTATAATTTGTCAGATAATTTGGCTTTAATACTTGAGAGTAGATATCATGGCCCAAAAGGAAAGAAGGAATGATGCATTTTGAGTGGGTGAACAAAGGGAAGATGAGAGCAAAAATGGTCCTCTTTTTGGGAAGCAATGGCATGGGTGGTACAGGAGAAAAGAAATAAACATTGACTGTTACAGGTTGCATTGTGTTCCCTCAAAATTCATCTGTTGAAGTCTGAACTTCCAGTATCTCAGAAAGTAATTATTTGGAGATAAGATTGTCAAAGAAATGATTAAGTTAAAATGAAGTCTTTAGGGTAGGCCTTAATCTCATGTGACTGCTGTCCTTATAAGAGGGGATTAGCAGCCAGGCATGGTGGCTCATGCCTGTAATCCTAGCACTTTGGGAGGCTGAGGCGGGTGGATCACCTGAGGTCAGGAGTTTGAGACCAGCCTGGCCAACATGATGAAACCCCGTCTCTACTAAAAAATACAAAAATTAGGTGGCATGGTGGCACATGCCTGTAATCCCAGCTACTCAGGAGGCTGAGGCAGGATAATCGCTTGAACCCAGGAGGCAGATGTTGCAGTGAGCCAAGATCGCTCCACGGCACTCCAGCCTGGGCGATAGAGCAAGACTCCGTCTCAAAAAATAATAATAAAAAATTTTTTAAAAAGAGGAGATTAGGACACAGACATGCACAGAGGGAAGCCCATGTGAACACACAGGGAGAAGGCAGCCATCTACCAGCCAAATAGGTAGACTTTAGGAAAAGCCGATACCTTGATCTTGGACTTCTGGCCTCCAGAACTTTGAGGAAGTACATTTCTGTTGTTTAAGCCACCCAGTCTGTGATATTTTCTTATGGCAGCCCAAGCACACTAGTACATGACCCAAGGGCATGCATAGAGATGCTGCTTACTATTATGTAGAGATTCTTTGAGCCAGAGTCGGTTGTTTGGTTTGTTTGTTTTTTGAGACAGGGTCTCGTTCTGTTGCCCATGCTGGAGTGCAGTGGTGCAATCACAGCACCTCACTACACTGCAACCTCAACCTCCGAGGCTCAAGAGATCCTCCTACCTCAGCCTCTTGAGTAGCACATGCTACAAGCATGTGCCACCATGACTAGCTAATTTCTTTTCTTTTTTTTTTTTTTTTTTTTAGTACAGATGAGGTCTCACTATGTTGCCTAGGCTGGTCCTGAACTCCTGAACTCAAGTGATTCTTCTGCCTCAGCCTCCCGGTTGGGATTATAGGCATGAGCCACCACGCCTGGCCCAGAATTGATTGTTATTATGATTTTTCTGAGTATATTAGGACAAGGACATTGCAACAACATTTGTGGGGTTTTTTTTTTTTTTTTGAGATGGAATTTTAGCTCTTGTTGCCCAGGCTGGAGTGCAATGGCGTGATCTTGGCTCACTGCAACCTCTGCCTCCTGGGTTCAAGCGATTCTCCTGTCTCAGCCCCCTGAGTAGCTGGGATTATAGGAACGTGCCACCATGCCCAGCTAATTTTTGTATTTTTTTAGTAGAGACGGGGTGTCATCATATTGGTCAGGCTGGTCCTGAACTCCTGACCTCAGGTGCTCTGCCTGCCTTGGCCTTAACATTTATGATCTTAAAATGCATTTTCTTTATCCCTGTGCGTGTAAGGGGAAAGTGGAGGCTGGAGTATCTCTTCAGTGTGTGCTGTGGAGTACCAAACTAAAGAAAATATTCTTAACACATTCAAGCTAAGTGATTCGGAATTAAATGATATAATTGTCCATTTGTCAGGCTTTACAAAATTGGAGTGACACCACTGTTCTGTGTCAAAAGCAAGATATGTCTTTGCTTCATTTTACTGGTTAAAGATTATTCCAGAGTGCATTTACACCATTCTTCTACTCTGTAACATTTTAAAATCTGTATGATCTTTCTCAGTAAAATATGAAAAATAATTTGCAGTTTGAGCTCTGCTTGAAATGATAGCCATAGGAGGCTAACTTCCTCCAAATCCCTTCTTTCTCTCTCACACTCCTTTTCATCAGAATTTTTTTTTAAACTTTTTTTTTTTTCAAAACATGAGACTGCATGGCTAAAGGACTCAGTTTTCTACCTGTTCTTGGTAGAAGAGGCTACATGGAGGTAGAAGGAATGCAGAATAAAGAAAAAGAAAAGAATACAAGCCTGGGTGGGTTATTCTCCTTTACCTTGGTTCCCCAGCTCTGTCTTGCACCCTGGTGTGTCCTGCTCTGCACCCTGGTAGGGGACCTCAAGCTCTTTCCCTCTGCTTTCTGGTTGGTTTGGCCAAAGGGAGGTATTAGTAGAGGAGGGAGGTAGGCATGGAGAGAGGTCTGGATATTTTTCTCCCCTGTCCTTGCACACCTTGCCACAGTTTTGGAAAATCCTCTCCCTGTGGCTAGCACTCCCATTGGTTGGTTCCAAGAACAGCATCCTTTCCCTTTGACCCTGCAGGCCTGGGGGCTGCAATGGCTCCTGTCTCCTCTGTTGCTAGTTCTTGGATGCTTCCCCATTCCTTGTTGTTTCCCTCAACTCTGCCCACAGCTCTGCAAATAGTCTTCATTAAACTGTTCTCAGTTAAAGCTTTGCGTGTGCTATTGTGGGGATTCTGATTGTAAGGAAAATGGATGTGCTGTGGTCAAGAATAGGCCAAGGCAGACATCTGGTCCAGCATGACTCAGCAAGTTTGGAGCACAGGCGCACAACCCCACACATTATGTAACCACACCATGTGAGGCACATTAGGTGATCACCCATGTGAACTCTTGCTTGGCTTGGAGCCACTATTGTCTGTTAAAGGTATAATTACCCTGCTGATGCTGTACATATGGCTTGCACCCAGAGAGGGAGTAAAGCCATGTCAAAACTGTCTACGATTCCTTGAGTGTTTTTCCAGCTACCAGCCACTCACCCACTTACTCCCCTCAGACCTCAGTTAGAACCTGACGATTGGTGTTATGAACAGGATCCTGAGCTGTGCTGCTGGAATGGGCTCTGATGGAAACCTGGCTGGTGGTGGATGGGTCCCTCATGAGCATGGAGAAGGCGATGAAGCAACTGGAAGTGCAGAGAACTGAGAAGGAGCAAGCTTTTGCCTGCAGATTTCGATGGGCATTTTTGACGGTGCTACAAGAAGTACACACGCAGTTCCTGAAGGATGCAGTGCAAGTAAGGGCCCTCCAGGTACAGATGGAGCACCCAGGGGCCCAGCTACACAGCTCAGAAAAGGAGTTAGAAGGCCGCGTGTGGTGGTTCATGCCTGTAATCCCAGCACTTTGGGAGGCTGAGGTGGGCGGATCACAAGGTCAGGAGCTTGAGACTAGCCTGACCAACATGGTGAAACCCTGTCTCTACTAAAAATACAAAAATTAGCCGGGCGTGGTGGCGCATGCCTGTAATCCCAGCTACTTGGGAGGCTGAGGCAGGAGAATAGCTTGAACCTGGGAGGTGGGGTTTGCAGTGAGCCGAGATTGCACCATTGCACTTCAGCCTGGGTGACAGAGCAAGACTCCGTCTCAAAAACAACCCCCCCACAAAAAAAAAAAACAAAGAAAAGGAGTTAGAAGCGGCTGTGAATGGGGACCTCCAGGTGTGGGCAGGGTGCTTGGAGGCCTGGCTACAGAGCTTGGAAAAGGAATTAGAGGCTGCTGTGAATGCAGGCCTGGGTCCATCACGCTCACAGATGTGGATAGATTTCATTTTGGTTGGGGTTGACCAAGAGAAAATTGATAAGCAGCCCAATGAAGTACTCTTAACTTTGTGGAGATAGTTGTTTTCAGAGCAGCAATTCCAGAAATGTCCAAGGGGGAGAAGGACATTGCTGTGCCACCCTGTCCCACCCGGGTGCTGCAGCTCAAAGACTACTTGCTACAGCCAGGTGGAGGTGTAAAGCCTTTTCTGTTTGATTAGGGAAATGGCCCAGGTGCCTGGCTTGGGGGGATACTGGATGACCAGAGGCCATATGCAGACTTGGCAATCCACTGGTCCCTGCATCTGGATAAGTTTCCAGGCAAGGCTGCATAGATGGCCATGGAGACCGGTGAGTGAAAGTGAAACCTGTATCTCTGCACCTTGGCATCGGCCGCTTGGCTTCCTGCTTATGCACTATGTATATCTCTCCCATACCTGAATACATTCTGGGGGGTGGAAGTTTTACACGGGTTGGCAGCTGTGCCGTCTATCATGGGTTTGGTGGACTGCTTGACAACAGAACTGGGACAGTACCCCTATGTAGTGGACTTGGCCAATGCATTCTTCTCCATTGACATTGCTCTAGAGAGCCAGGAACGGTTTGCCTTCAGGAGAGGGCAACAATGGATTTTCACAGTGCTGCCACAGGGCTACATGCATAGCCCCACCTTATGTCATGGTCTTGTTGATGATATTATGTTAACCTCTGACTCTCTTGCAGATTTAGAAGCAGCAATGCCTCTCTTGCCTGGGATTGAGATAGTGCGGCTGAAACTGCCTTCCTGGCAGCCAACCGGACTATTCAGCAGATGCAGGCTCTATGAGTGATTGACCAGGGGTGGCCATTTGAATTTGATATGCATGTGACCACAGATGGGTTTGGCTGGGGCCTGTGGCTGTGCATGGAGCACTTTAGAACACCAGTAGGCTTTTGGTCCCAACTTTAGAAGAGAGCTGAGCTCTGGTATTCATTGATAGAGAAGCAGTTAGTAACTACATATACGGCTCCTCAGGCTCATGAGAGTGTGGCAAGATGAGCTATAGTCATCATGCTGATGACTTACTCAATAGCAACATGGGTACATTTATGGCTATGGATCCCCCAGCCTGGGACAGTGCAGACATCCCTTTAGCAAAGTGGGGCACCTACTTAGAGCAGCAGAGTACACTGAGTACAAGCCCCTTAACAGCAGAGTTGCAAGAGGTCTTGGGACCTGTAGTCTTTTTTTTTTTGAGACGGAGTCTCGCTCTGTCGCCCAGGCTGGAGTGCAGTGGCTCAATCTCGGCTCACTGCAAGCTCCGCCTCCCAGGCTGGAGTGCAGTGGCACAATCTCGGCTCACTGCAAGCTCCGCCTCCCAGGTTCACGCCATTCTCCTGCCTCAGCCTCCCAAGTAGCTGGGACTACAGGCGCCTGCCACTATGCCTTCCTAATTTTTTGTATTTTTAGTAGAGATGGGGTTTCACCATGTTAGCCAGGATGGTCTTGATCTCCTGACCTCGTGATCTGCCTGCCTTGGCCTCCCAAAGTGCTGGGATTACAGGCATGAGCCACCATGCCCAGTCGGGACCTGTAATCTTAATGCAAGAGAAGGCCATGGGACCTAAGGCACCCCTAGTCATGGGTCTAGCCAAGGTGCTACTGCTGCTTGGACTGCTGTTGCAGTCCAACCTAGTACTGGCACCATATGGTTTGAAACCGGGTATGGACAAAGTAGCCAATGGGCTGAACTCAGGGCAGTGTGAATGGTGATCACCAAGGTGGTGACACCTATGGTAATCTGCACCAATAGCTGGGCAGTTTATTGAGGCTTAACCTTGTGGTTAACTACCTGCAAGTTACAGAAGTAGCTAGTTAGTCACCAGCCCATGTGGGGCCAAGCCATGGGGAAAGACCTGAAGGAGGAAGGATGACCTTCTCCGACCACGTATGGGGACAAAAGGTAACCTGTTGTTGCCTGCCCCAATGCCCCTAAAGGTAGGAAAATAAAAACCTGGCTTAATATATAAAGCAGCATTGGGGTAACGTCACCATGGGGTGGTTGCCCGCCGTAACCTGGAGTTGTTGCTCCCTGTAGTACTGCTGTGGCCTCTGGATCCGGGGTTCTGCCCTGCAGGCGTGTCTCCCACTAGAACTCCCTTGGCCTACAGGGTGGAATGTAAGGCCTATATGTCAGACCTGTGTGTCCAAGGCCTATGTCTCCCTCAGCCTAGGGTGTGGGGTGTAAGGAAAATGGATTTGCTGCAGTCAAGAATAGGCCAAGGTAGATATCCAGTCCAGCATGACTGAGTGAGTTTGGAGCACAGGTGCACAACTCCACACATTATGTAATCACACCATGTGAGGCGCATTAGGTGATCACCCACATGAGCTTGTGCTTGGCTCGGACCCACTATTGTCTGTACAAGGTATAATTACCCTGCTGATGCTGTACATACAGCTTGCACCTGGGCTCACTCGTGCCCAGAGAGAGAGTGAAGCCATGTCGAAACTGTCTACGATTCCTCGAGTGTTTTTCCAGCTACCCACCACTCACCCACTGACTCCCCTCAGACCTCAGTTAGAACCTGACACTGACTAAGACACAGTCATAGCTCAGAGGATGTTTGATTTCTTATCCTGGACACTGAAAGCAGTTACATGGATTCTAGCATACTTTGGCATAATTTCTCCTCCTGCATACCTTATGGGGTGAGGATATAGAATATGTCCCCGTTGCTAATCTCTAAGTGAACTCTGTACCTTTAAATCTTCATGGACAAGCATCCTTGTGGTTTTCACCAGGTGCACTCAATCTAGAACAGGAAGGAGTGTGGATGAAGTTTCTTGTGTTAAGCAATAACAGATGTATGTATCCAGTGCTGTGCTGGTCAATGTTTAAAGCTCAGCTCTGGTGGAGGTGGGGTCTAGGAAGCCCCGATTTGTAGCATTTGCCATTTTCTGTGGTGTAAATATTTTTACCATGCTGATTTTAAACCAAAAGTGTAACATCGTTGAACATACTTTGGGAAGAGATGCTACCCAGCTCTTGCAAGCTGATGCAAACTGGTTCCAGCACCTCCCAGTTTACACCCAGTTACAGACAGATTGGGATAAACACATTTATGTTACAGTGGGAATTTCATAGGTTAAAACATTACAGTAAAGAAGTTTGACGGGAAAGTCATTGTGGGGGTATTATTAGTCAGCAGGTGAATATAAATAGGAAGCACAGGTGTGTTTGTGTTCTCAGTGGAGGGCCCTGCTGCTGTTCAGTCACTCCGGGTTTCAGATGCAAAGTGAAGGCAGCCTGGTGATCCTAGAATCCTGATACATTGTCACAGCGTCTGAACTATTGGATATGTTGGCTTACTATTTGCAAATAAAGCTTCAGTTATAGCTTGAAGCTTATTTTATCCTTTCTCAAATTAGTTTTATGTCGAATTAGCAACATAAGGTGAGAATGAAAAAATTAACTAAAAATGACAGAACAACTAACGTGGTTTCTTGTTTTCCTTCTTTTCTTCTTTTTTTTTTTGTTTTTTGTTTTATTTTGTTTTTGAGAGTCTCGCTCTGTCTCTCAGGCTGGAATGCAGCGGTCCAATCTCGGCTTACTGCAACCTCTGCCTCCCAGGTTCAAGTGATTCTCCTGCCTCAGCCTCCTGAGTACCTGGGATTACAGGCTTGTGCCACCACGCCCCGCTAATTTTTTTTTTGAAACAGGGTCTCACTCTATTGCCCAGGCTGGAGTGCAGTGGCGCGATCGTGGTTCACTGCAACCTCCACCTCCTGGGCTCAAACGATTCTCATGCCTCAGCCTCACGAGTAGCTGGTACTAGAGGCGTGTGCCACCATGCCCGGCTAATGTTTTGTATTTTTAGTTGAGACGGGTTTTCACCATGTTGCCCAGGCTAGTCTCAAACTCCTGAGCTCAGGCAGTCTGCCCACCTCGGCATTCCAAAGTGCTAGGGCTACAGGCGTGAGCCACCATGCCCGGCCATAATTTTTGCATTTTTAGTAGACACAGGGTTTCACCATGTTGGCCAGGCTGGTCTTGAGCTTCTCACCTCAAGTGATCCACTTGCCTCAGCCTCCCGAAGTGCTAGGATTACAGGCATGAGCCACACCCCCCGGCCAACTAACATGGTTTCATTGAAGTTCTCTGAATATACTCCTGAAATTTGACCAAAATCATATAACCAAATCTTGGCATCTAGAACCCAGGAGCTGGCCCGTAATACTTGAAAGAACAAAGTTTGAAGAGAGAAATATATAGAGATAATAAACAGCAGCTATTAAAGTTGTGGTACTTATAAGCCCCTAATGTGGGCTTTGATGAAAATATTAATAGTTTCTAAAAGTGCTTAGAGAAATTATGGAATGAAAGAAGTATCATAAATAAGTTATCATGGAAAACTAGTTAAATTGCAAATTAGTACCAAACTTCTTAAAATGGAATAAGTGCCAATCAAGATCCCTTATATATCTTTATTTTAGATTTAAAATTTTAATTTTATTTTTTAAAATTTTTGAGGTAGGGTCTCACTCTGTTGCCCAGGCTGGAGTACAGTGGTGGGAATCATAGCTCACTGCAGCCTTGACTTCCTGGGCTCAAGCGATCCTCCCGCCTCAGCCTCCCAGGTAGCTGGGACTACAGCTACTACAGCTACCTGGGAGGCTGGTGACACGCAGCTAATATATATATTTTATTTTGTAGAGATGGGGGTCTTGCCATGTTGTGTAGGCTGTTCTGGAACTTCTGGCCTCAAATGACTATCTTCCCACCTAGGCCTCTTGAAGGCTGGGATTGCAGGCATGAGACACCATTCCTGGCCTTAAAAATTTTTTTGAACAATTATAAATTTTTGAACAAAGAATTTCAAAACACAGACATTATGTAGAATAGCACACTATATATTTTATAATTTATGTTCCCCATTTATATTGCTTTTTTCAAATTATGTAATATATTAATGTATATTAATGTATACTGTATATATAATGTATAGTAATATATAATGTATTTATTAATGTGTATATATATTAATGTAATATATTCTCAATGTAACAATTCAAGCAATAGAGACATTTATAGAACAAAACGTCGACATTCGTCTTCATTAACCCCACCCCCACAGGTGGTGGTAATCTCTAAGTTGACAAGCATCATCTATTTATATGATAATGCACATATACACACACGTTTTTAAAGTTTTTTACATGGATGAGATGAAAGTCTATATAATTTTTTTTATAAAATATAATTTATTTTCCCTTCACAATATAACTTGCAGAGATTTCTATGTAAATATATATATCTCAATCCTATCTTTTAATTGGCTGTATAGAATAGTTACACATTATTTAACATTTCCTCTATTGACAGTTATTTAGGTCATTTAAAAAAATCTTTATAATTAAAGATATGATACAATCTTTTTGTGGAGGATGGAGTCTCACTCTGTCACCCAGGCTGGAGTGCAGTGGCATGATCTCGGCTCATTGCGACCTCTGCCTCCTGGGTTCAAGCAATTCTCCTGCCTCAGCCTCCCAAGTAGCTGGGATTACAGGCATGCACCACCACGCCTGGCTGATTTTTTGTTTTTAGTAGAGTTGGTGTTTTGCCATGTTGGCCAGGCTGGTCTGGAACTCCTGACCCCAGGTGATCCACCCACCTTGGCCTCCCAAAGTGCTGGGATTACAGGTGTGAGCCACTGCGCCTGGACCTACAATCTTTTAAAAACACATCTGTAAAGTTGAATTTTAGTACTGGACTTGTTGGGTTAATCCTAATACATTATATGTTTAAATGAAACTGTCTAAAGTCCAGTGGAGACCTGGATAGACCATTGAGAATCTGTTCTATTTTAAAACTTGCATGCAAATTGAGTTTCTGCAACCTTCTATTGCATTAAATCCATCAGTAGAACTTAGTGGTGTACCAGCAGTGAGCTAGGAGCGGTCAGCCCTCTGTGCAGCAATACAGAGATGCGTTGTCTATAAAGGATTGAAAAACCATAAGAAAACTGACTGCAAGTCAACCACTTTTTATTATTACCATGAGCTAGCATTTCTAAAAAATGTCCATGATAAAATACTCCTTAAAGAAAATCTGTTGTTGGTTTAAGTTCCAAACAATTTTTATGGCCACTACTAAGTTTTAGTAATATGTATGTTATCTCCAAATTTACATATATTTATTGTTTGTCACTTAATAAACATTGTGTTCTCCAAAAATTAGCCGGGCATGATGGCAGGTGCCTGTAATCGCACCTACTTGGGAGGCTGAGGCAGGAGAATTGCTTGAACCCGGGAGGCGGAGGTTGCAGTGAGCCGAGATCGTGGCATTGCATTCCAGCCTGGGGGACAAGAGTGAGACTTCGTCTCAAAATCAACCAACCAACCAAACAAACAAACAAATAAACAGAATTGTATTCTCGTTGGTAGTTAATTCAGAAAATTCTCAATTATCCAGTTGGCTCCCAACACATGTGAATTTAGCTATATGTGTTTGTTTCTAGCATAAGCTCATAACAGTGTAGAGTTCAAGCTCCCTTCTGACAAATTGAGTGTCTCCAACCCCTGGGAGACTACATATACCACATTTAAATTCTAGATTTGAAATAAACATGATAGTTTAGAGATAATAACGATGAAGAAACAGAACTTGAGTTAATGTCTATTCATTTTATTGTGACCACTTTGCTTTTTTTTGTGTTTAGATTAAAAACAGTGAAACTGTGCTAGCTGTAAGGTGCAACATTCAAGAAAAGAAAACACTATAATATCAGTGGTATTATTTAGAAGTCACTGAAATTTTAACTTTTGTAGATGTTTTGGCTTTATTAAAATCACTTCTTTTTAATTTTTACTGGCATAGTTATAGATATAAAATTCAATAGAAGTCTAACTGGCTGCATTTATTTTGCCTATTACTATTTGTTTCATTTTCTATTTTTACTAAAAGCAATTTTGTCATACAGAGGGGGTGAAAAAATGCCGTGAGTGTGTGCACTAGGTGAATGCTTTAAGGAAAATATAGTATGTACTGGTTATTTGAATGATCTAAGATGAATGCTTTTATATAATCACCCCCTAATGTGCATGTTTTGTAACTATAATGTTTTACAAATTCTTTAACAGAAAATCATTAAAATCCTACTCTAAAGGATGCCAGGTATAAACAGACTCAGTGACACAGAAATAGAAATGATACGTGTCCACAGCAGCCTGTGAGGAAGAAGTGCATGCACATCGGAGTGACAGCTTCCTCACACAGTGAGCACTGCAGGCTCAGAGGCTGGAAAACTGCAAACCAATGCTAAATAGTCAGAGGCCAAGAGACCAAGAAGTGTAAGAAAATATCCTTCTAGGCTGGCTGCTGAAGAGCACACACACACACACACACACACACACACACACACTCACGCTCTCTCTCTCTCTCTCTAGTAAGACAGCATCTTCCTTTGGCAATATTGTCACCTATGTGAACTCTGCCCATCTGTAACTCACATATGAGTGATATGAACAATCAGACTGTTCCATCACCGAAAATACTGATTACAACCCCCTCTATTGTTTCCTGCAAAATATAATACCTGGAGATGGAACTCGTTCTAGGACTCCCTCCCTCCCTCCCTCCTTCCCTTCCTTCCTTCCTTCCTTCCTTCGAGTCTTGCTCTGTCACCCAGGTTGCAGTACAGTGGCACGATCTTGGCTCACTGCAAGCTCCGCCTCCCAGGTTCACACCATTCTCCTGCTTCAGCCTCCCAAGTAGCTGGGACTACAGGTGCCCACCACCATGCCTGGCTACTTTTTTGTATTTTTAGTAGAGACGGGGTTTCACCATGTTAGCCAGGATGGTCTCCATCTCCTGACCTCGTGATCCGTCCACCTCAGCCTCCCAAAGTGATGAGATTACAGGCATGAGCCACCGCGCCCTGCCAGTTCTTGGAGTTTCTTACCAGTAACCAATAAAATAAAAATGTTGCTACTATTGTATTTCAAATTTCAAGTTTCCTACTCAATCTGCTATCTTATGTTTTGAATGAAAATCACTTTTTATGTCCTAGGTGAGGGCAGGCAATGATGCAACTGTGTTCAGTTACTGGAAGTTAGTTGTGCTCAAAAAAAGTGTGCATAGCTGATAAGAAATTGCATATTCAGAAAAGTTTACAGTTGGGACTTAATTTTAAAAATTTTATTTGTCCTTTCTTTTGAAGACTATGTGTGGTGAGGGCACTATGTTGAGCTTAGTTACTAGTGAAGGTAGGTTCCCTGAGCTGCTACTTAATGTGCTTTAATTTAATCACATATAGAATCTGTATTATGTCTTTCTACAAACTAAATCTATCAGAGTTTGGCAGCATCTCTTGGATCATGAAGCTTAAGAAAAAAGTTGCCGGGGTCGGTGGCTCACACCTGTAATCCCAGCACTTTGGGAGCCTGAGGCAGGAGGATCACGAGGTCAGGAGATCGAGACCATCCTGGCTAACACGGTGAAACTCAGCCTCTACTAAAAAAAAAAAAAAATACAAAAAATTAGCCAGGCATGGTGGTGGGCGCCTGTAGTTCCAGCTACTTGGGAGGCTGAGGCAGGAGAATGGCGTGAACTCAGGAGGCGGAGCTTGCAGTGAGCTGAGATTGCGCCACTGCACTCCAGCCTGGGCGACAGAGGAAGACTCTGTCTCAAAAAAAAAAAAAAAAAAAAAAAGTTAACTCCTTGATAGTGTCAGATTTAGAAGTTCAGGACTAAATTAAGTAAAAAAAATTTTTAAAGAGGTATATTGTACACCAGGGCATGAGAGATGTGCCCATTTTGTAAGCCAAAGCCAAAGTATATTAATCTTGTTGATCTGATCAAATCTACTTTTTTTTTTTTTGAGACAGGGTCTCATTTTGTCACCCAGACTGGAGTACAGTACGATCTCAGCTCATCTCAACCTCCACTTTCCCAGGCTCAAGTGATTCTCTATCTGGGACTACAGGTGGGCACCTCTATGCCCGGCTAATTTTTGTATTTTTGTAGAGACGTGGTTTTGCCATGTTGCCCAGGCTGGTCTTGAACTCCTGAGCTCAAAGTGATTGCCCACCTCGGTCTTCCCAAGTGCTGGGATTACAGGCGTAAGCCACTGTGTCCAGCCCAAATCTACCTTTTAGCTTCAAGTTAGTTACTTCCTTATATCCTTTAGGCTGCTAATCATAATGGGATAGAAAACTGTTCAGGTATTGGAACAACCTGATAAACTACTTTTCAGGTATTGGAACAACGTGATATACTACTTCAAGTAAGACTGGTCACTAATCTGAATGTTTAAAGAAGCACTGGCTCTACAGGTTGATGTCTGTGGTGGTGTCATAAATTTGAGATATCAACCTGCATGTTTTTTTCTTCTTCGTTTGACTATACCTCAAATTGGGTGGGAGATTTGGGGAAGTTATCAGAACTGTACTTGGGGACAAAGATAGCAAGTTCTTAATATTCCAAGCTTAAGAGCTACAGGTCCAAGTGCAAGACAGAAAGCCTTCCAAAGTGTGTCTACTTCTGGAGTGGTTTCATTCCCCGGGGTGGGAGTGAGAAGAGAATTTGGCAATGAAAGGGTGAGATCGAAATTGACGTATTGTGGAATACCTTTTTCTATTTGAGGATCTGAAAAAAACAGTAGACCTGGGCGTTAGTTCCTGGTCAGGGCCTGAGCACTGTGGGCTTTGTGGAGACTCACCCTCGCCATCCCCAGTTCCTCACAAATTGGCTGCTGTATGTACAGCTGATAGCAAAGGGAACTTAAGCTGGAGAAGCTACCCAAGGTTCGAAGCTCCAGAGTAGGTGGGATGGTGTCTGGAAATTTCTGGGGCACTTGGGCAGCTCCATAGAAGTGAGTGGGAGCACAGTTCAAGCCCAAGTTCTTGATCCTTGAGATATACAGTTTACATAATAAGTGATCAATGACATTGTGATAAATCTGATCATCAGACAGTCTTGTCTTTGGATTCATTCTCCAGGGCTCATAGAGTACACATAAACGTTTACTGCCTCTGAGAGAATTAGCTAACACCAATGATAGAGAAGCAGTCAGAAAAACGGAGTATATTTGTTTTTGATGTGTAATGAACCCTCACTGAGCACAGTGTCAGGAGATTGCTGTTTATTTGTCATGTCTGAGGACCTTGTGGAAAGTTCATGGTGTTTCTGGACTGTTGCTGTCTATATTGCTGGTGGGTGGGAAGTGGTGAGCTTGAAATTCCCCTTTTCAAGTGTGTAAGGTAAAACCTAAAATAGTCCGCGTAATTTATAGTTTTAATAATTCCAAATGGGAAACATTTTGGCACTTATGATTGTTTCCTAATTGGTTTTGACACATACAAATTATAGAATTTCAGTTAGTACTGTCCAATAGAACTTTCTGGGTTGATGGAAATATATCTACACAGCCCAATACAGTGACCACCAGCCACATGTCACTATGAAGCACTTGAAATGTGACTAGTGGAACTGAACTTTTAGCTTAATTCATTTTAATTTTAATTTTTTGTTTGTTTATAGACAGGGTCTTGCTCTTGTGTCCAGGCTGGAGTGCAGTGGTACAATCATCGCTTACTGCAGTCTCACACTCCTGGGCTCAAGGAATCCTCCTACCTTGGTTATGGTTATAGAAGTGAGCCATAGAGCCAGGCTTTAATTTTAATAGCCACAGGTGGCTAATGTCTATCATAATTGGACAGTGCAGATCTAAATTCTTTTTTCTCCTTCCAAAGTCTATGTAAAACAATTCATGAAATAGCTATAATGGGAGTAAACTGTAACTTTTATAAAACTGTAACTTTTGGCAGGGCACGGTGGCTTGCGCCTGTAATCCTAGCATTTTGGGAGATCGAGGCCGGAAGATCACCTGAGGTCGGGGTTCAAAACCAGCCTGGCCAACATGGTGAAACCCCGTCTCCACTAAAAATACAAAAATTAGCTGTGTATGGTGGTGCATGCCTGTAATTCCAGCTATTCGGGAGGCTGAGGCGGGAGAATCGCTTGAACCCAGGAGGCGGAGGTTGCAGTGAGCCGAGATCATGCCACTGCACTCTGGCCTGGGCAACAGAGTGAGACTCAGTCTCAAAAAAATAAAATAAAATGAAATAAAATAAAAGTGTAAGTTTTAAGAACTTTTATAAAACGTTTACTGTATAAAACTGTACTTTTGTATAAAACATACATTATCTTCATCAATCTAGTCAATGTTAGCTTTCTCCTGGCTTTACTTGTTATCATTTTATACAAATGCTTTGACCCCCTGATAATCTATGCATTCCTTGAGGAAAGCTATTGTGAATTCTATTTTTTGTACCCTTTAAGCATCTACCATAGAACCCTGCAGCCAATAGTAGGCATCCAAAAATATGGATTGAATCATAATGTGACTATCAAGTGATGATACTGATTTTATATATTTATATATATGTAGTTGATACTCATACTTTGCAATACTGTAATTGTGTACTTGGCTACTCACAAAAATTTATTCATAACCTCCAAATCAACACTTGCATGCTTTTGTTGTCCTTCACGGACATGTGCAGAGCAGTAACGGATTTGAGATGCTCATTGTGCCTGTTCCCAGCTGAAGTCAAACAAGGTGACGCTCTTGTCTTCTTGCTTTAGGTCTCATATGTAAACACATGTCTATTTTGTGCGACATTTTCCACATTTTTGTGCTTTTTGGTGACTTCAATGTTTAAAATAGCCCCAAGCATAGTGCTGAAGAGCTGCCTAGTGTTAGAAAGCCCACAAAGGCTGTGAGGTACCTTACAGAGAAATTACATGTGTTAACTTCAATCAGTTAGGAGGTATAGTGCTGCCGGCTGTGAGTTCAATGGTAATGCATCAGCGATATATATTACATAAGGTGTCTTTAAACAGACACACACATAAAACAAGGTTATATGTTGATTGGTTAACAGACATTATGACCAGAGACTTGCAGGAACTTAGGAGCAATGCTTTAGTAGTCACTAATTCAGTGTTTGCAGAGACTTTGTAGAGCATAAATGCTATAAATGACAATTTATAGCTTATAGACACACTCTCTCACACACACACACACCAAATCTGGGGCATGTTGAACAAGTGCATTACTTTACAAGCCCACCATGCACATTATTCCAAGGCTGCAGAAAGATTGATTGTAGTAGATAATTTTTTTTTTCCTTTGAGATGGAGTCTCTCTCTGTCACCCAGACTGGAGTGCAGTGGCGCAATCTCAGCTCACTGCAACCTCTGCCTCTCTGGTTCAAGTGATTCTCCTGCCTCAGCCTCCTGAGTAGCTGGAATTCCAGGCACCTGCCACTATGCCTGGCTAATTTTTGTATTTTTATTAGAGAAAGGGTTTCACCATGCTGGCCAGGCTGGTCTTGAACTCCTGACCTCAGGCGATCCACCCGCCTTGGCCTCCCAAAGTGTTGGGATTACAGGCATGAGCCACCACACCCAGCCTGTAGTAGGTGATTTGTAATTGTAATGACACTGATGAGAGGGGAGGTTCTTTTTTTTTTTTTTTTTGAGACAGTCTCTCTCTCTGTTGCCCAGGCTGGAGTGCAGCGGCGCCATCTCGGCTCACTGCAAGCTCCGCCTCCCAGGTTCACGCCATTCTCCTGCCTCAGCCTCCCGAGTAGCTGGGACTACAGGCGCCCGCCACCACGCCTGGCTAATTTTTTGTATTTTTAGTAGAGACAGGGTTTCACCGTGTTAGACAGGATGGTCTCGATCTCCTGACCTCGTGATCCACCCACCTCCGCCTCCCAAAGTGCTGGGATTACAGGCGTGAATCACCGCGCCCAGCTGAGAGGGGAGGTTCTAATGGAAGCCAGGGTTCCTATTTCTGGTGGCCTGTAATCACTGTCATAATTTTCATTTGTATCTTCCTTCTCATTCCTTGGACTCCAGCTCTGCGTGTTTTTTCACCTAGGCTCTGCAATGCAATGGGGAATCAATTGAAAGAACGCCTCATAGTGGGTACTGAATACAGAAGCAAGGCCAACCTTCCATAGTTTAGGTTCATCCTAATAAGGTGTATAATAAAGGGAAAAATGTCACTCTTCAATGGTATCACTTTTCCCAATATAATGCTTATTCTTTGCGGAGGGGGAGGGAGCAGGACTTACTTGTGCTTTTTTTTTTTTTTTTTTTTGGGACAGGGTCTTGCTCCATCACCCAGGCTGGAGTGCAATGGCATGATCACAGCACAGCTCACTGCACCCTCGATCTCCTGGGCTCAAGCGATCCTCTCGCCTCACCTTCCCAAGTAGCTAGGACCATAGGCACACACTACCATGCCTAGCTAATTTTTAAAAATTTATATATTTATTTATTTATTTTTTGTAGAGACAGGGCCTCACCATCTTGCCCAGGCTGGTCTCAAACTCCTGGGCTCAAGTGATCCTCCTACCTTGGCCTCACAAAGTGCTGGGATTACAGGTGTGAGCCGCCACACCTGGCCTTACTTGCTCTTATTTCAGTAATTATAGTTGTGCTGGTCAATAGCAGATGAAATAAGGGCCCTGTAACCTTCAGTCTGTGCTAGTTTAGCAGCATTGGCAGTGACACTAGGTCCCCTTGAATAAGTCATGTTGTCATTTTTATCTGCCCCAGAATACCTTGTCTTTGAAAGGAATAGGGGTAAGAGCCATGAGTGGCTTTAGTAGTTGTGAATCCTTCAGCCATAAGTTAAGATTTCAAGGATCAAAATGAAGAAATGGAATCTCTAAGAAGCTATAGGACTGTAGCAGAGAACAAAATAGCTATTCTCCCACCTCAGTGTTAAGTAACCTGTGTGACACCCAAAAGAAATTTGGACATAAGCTTGCTGCTTCTTGAGGAAGTACAATCAGTTTTAACCAAAATTAACTCCCAGTCTCAGGTAAACCGAACTTTAAATCTGTCTTTTATTTATATAAACATAAAATGTATTAGCCAGGAGACTTTCTGGAAACGTAACCCATTCTCTTGATTGCAAGCATTAAAAACAAGACACCCTCATTCTCTACCCCACGGCCTGCATTTATCAACACCCACCTGGTGTGAATGGTTATATTTGCTCAAGCAACTTTGAAGGCAGCTAATTTAGTGCCCTTCTCCAGTGTTAGATGCAGTCATGTTATGTATCTTCAGCTTTCGTTTGACTGGAAATTGACAATGTGCCAGGATTGTAAGCAGCTGCCATTTTATTTGTATCTACTAACCATATTTTATTTACTGAGGACATTTTTGTGTCTTTGTAAAAATGCATGTATCTTTTTTACTTGTGACTTGTTTTTATTTTAGGAGGGCATCTGCTACTTCATTTAAGTCTGGACATAATTTCAAAAGTTAGTTGTCAAAATTTGTCAGCATCCCTCATTCTCCCTTCTGTTTCTCTCCCTCCCCCAACACTCTTAAAGGTAGATAAGCATTGAACCAGAATTTTGTAATTTCATGTTCTTTTTCTTAAAAAGTATCCCCCCACACTCCTGCCCCTCCACAATGGTCTAAGCCTCAGGCCCCTCAAAACCTGGGTCCACCTCTGTCCCCATGGCTATGTGGGTGGGTGGTCCCCAGACCTGTCTGTCCTTCTCCCCCATAATATAGGCAATCTCTCCTGGCTTTGGAAGCTAAGGCTGTCTCAAGTCAAACCTGAAGTCTGCAGGTTGTTGCAGATGCAGGAAGAGCAGGTGTTCCAGTTTAGAGGCCCATCAGGCAGGAGAATGCTCTCCTACTTGGGGGAGGGTCAGCTTTTTGTGCTATTCAGATTTTTGACTGAATAGAACCCCCACATTATGGATGGCAATTTACTTTACTCAGTGTACTGATTTATTTATTTAATTTAATTTAATTTTGAGATGGAGTCTCGCTCTGTTGCTCAGGCTGGTGTTCAGTGGCACAATCTTGGCTCACTGCAACCTCTGCCTCCCAGGTTCAAGTGATTCTCCATCCTTGGCCTCCCGAGTAGCTGGGACTATAGGCGTGCACCACCACGCCTGACTAATTTTTGTATTTTTAGTAGAGATGGGGTTTCACCATGTTGGCCAGGCTGGTCTTAACTTCTGACCTCAGGTGATCCACCCTCCTAGGCCTCCCAAAATGCTAGGATTACAGGTGTGAGCCACCACGCCTGGCCTCAGTGTACTGATTTAAATGTTAATCTCATCCAAAATATCCTTACAGAAACACCCAAATATCTGGGCACACTGTGGCCCTGTCAGGTTGACACAATGATACGGTTTGTCTGTGTCCCCACCCAAATCTCATCTTGAATTGTAGTTCTCATAATCCCCACATGTTGTGGGAGGGACCTGGTGGGAGGTAATTGAAGCATGGGGGCGGTTACTTCCATGCTGCTCTCGTGATAGTGAGTTCTCACAAGAGCTGATGGTTTTATAAGGGGCTTTCCCCCCTCACTTTGCTCCGCACTTCTCCTTGCTGCCACCGTGTGAGGAAGGATACGTTTGCTTCTCCTTCTGCCATGATTATAAACTTGTTGAGGCCTCCCAGCCCTGCAGAACTGTGAGTCAATTAAACCTCTTTCCTTTATAAATCACCCAGTCTCAGGTATTTCTTCATAGCAGCGTGAGAATGGACTAATACACACATAATATTAATCATCACCCTCTACCAACTGAATTAACTGTTATTTCCATGACTGGCCTACTTATATCTAGGTGCATAATAACCATTGTTATTTTAAGATATATACACGCAATTCTATTTTAGCAAGCATTATTTGAAAAGTTATTGTGTATCTTATGAATAAAACGTAGGGAATAAAGGGGAAAATAGGGTTTTATCTTGGAGAAATTTGTCATCTAGGTATAATCCTGTGATTAAACTACTCACTGAAACACCTCGAAGAGAATTCAAAGGGAAGGCAATGATTTAGGTCAACTCAGTATATAGATTCTAAGGGGTCTTAAAGCGGGGCAGTAAGAAATCCTCAGGAAGAACTTCAGGTACATTTTGAGGCTACATTAAAAAATAAACCCCATAGCAAGTGACTTGATGGGGACCAGGAGGTGGGAATTCCCATCAGACATGAGCAATATCTGTAGAGATGTCCAAAGCATAGTGTGGAGGTCTGGTTGATGGAACAGGTGGGGCTGTCTTGGAGGGAGAAGCTGCTGAGAAACAGGCAAGGTGGGCCATGAGCCAGCAACATGGGAATTCAATGTAGTTGCAGAGAGGTTTTAAACTGAGAGGTGGCTTCTCACAGTAGAGAACTGACATTCACTGAGGACTTCTAATTGAACGAAAGGGAAGAGCAGCTGTGTCCAATAAACAGCATTCTTACTGCAATAGTTTTTCTTTTAAAGCTCTGAGAGCTGTTCTTCCTTATAATGTTAGCCTATGTCTGTCTTTGAAAACTATACATTTTTTTCCTGAGGGTAATTGAGAATCTGCTATATATAAAGGTAATCATTTTAACCTTAAAATGTTTATATCATTATGCCTCACGTTGTCTATAGTAACATGCTTAATTCCCTTTCCTATGTCAGTGGCTCCAAATTGCTTCAAGAATACCTCTGGGGGTGGGGAAGAATCCTCCTGTTTCACAAGTTGGGCTTCTATCTAAAACAGGGCTTCCATCAAAAAGCAAAAATTGGACCAGCTTTAACATTATTTAGTCTGAAATTTAGATTTGGTTATTATTTAGTTCATGGTTTAGTCTAGAAGACAGTGTACCTTAAAAAGAACAATTTATTTCATTATTTCACATAAGTCAACATAAAACATTGTTTGAAGAAAGGGATTCCTGATTTTTGAAAATGACCACAGGTTGAAATTAATAGTTATAGAGAAAATAAAAACCAGCTTAATAAAGCTCAGAAAATTTGTGCATGCATGTGTTGAGGGGTGAGGAGAGAGGGAAGGAGAGAAAACTGATAGAGATATTTGATTTACCAGAGCATTTGGCTAGATAATCTTATCTATTATATCTATAAAACACAAAAGGAAACACAGCTGTACATTTTTACAAGTGGTATATACTCAGAAAGGCACAAACTAGCCATCAACTTCAAGGGGTTAGAGGGAAAACCTAAGAAGTTAATGTTTTAATTTTTCTGATTTCTTTTTTTTTTTTGAGACAGAGACTTGCTCTGCTGCCCAGGCTGGAGTGCAATGGCACAATCTCAGCTCACTGTAACCTCCGCCTCCCAGGTTCAAGCGATTCTCCTGCCTCAGCCTCCCAAGTAGCTGGGACTATAGGCACGCACCACCACACCTGGCTAATTTTTGTATTTTTTTTTTTTAGTAGAGATGGGGTTTCACAATATTGGCCAAGCTGGTCTCGAACTCCTGACCTTGTGATCCGCCTGCCTCGACCTCCCAAAGTGCTGGGATTACAGGCATGAGCTACAGTGCCCGGTCAATTTTTCTGATTTCTATCAGCAATATGTTCAAAAAGCAAAACTTGGACCAGCTTTAACATTATTTAGTCTGAAATTTAGTTTTGATTATTATTTAGTTGATGGTTTAATCTAGAAGACACTGTATCTTAAAAAGAATAATTTATTTCATTATTTCACATAAGTCAGTTACTCCTTTGGGAGCCTGCAAAATAAGGTTGTGATGTGTTAACAGAGACCCTAGGTTGGAAACTCCTAACTTTCTAGCCAAATCTCACTATCTTTTTGTTCCTATAATTTAAAATGTTATTTTAATGACTAGAAATCCATTTCAGATACTCTCGCTGATTGTATATATTTTTTTTTTTCCAGACAGAGTTCTCACTCTGTCGCCAGGCTGGAGTGCAGTGACGATCTTGGCTCACTGCACCATCCGCCTCCTGGGTTCAAGCAATTCTCCTGCCTCAGCTTCCTGAGTAGCTGGGACTACAGGTGTGCGCCACCATGCCGAGCTAATTTTTGTATTTTTAGTAGAGACGGGTTTCCACCACGTTGGTCAGGATGGTCTTGATTTCTTGACCTCGTGATCCGCCTGCCTTGGCCTCCCAAAGTCCTGGGATTGCAGGTGTGAGCCACCACCCCAGCCAGCTGATAGTATTTCTAACCCCTCTTTTCTCCCAAAAACTTTATGTAGTCAGTGGTTGTCAATCGGATGCTTTTGCCCCCTAGAAAATATTTGGCGTCTGGGGGCATTTTTGCTCGTTACAGTCAAGAGAGTTGATATGGTTTGGCTCTGTCCCCCCACTGCCCCAAATCTCATCTGGAACTGTAATCCCTATGTGCCGAGGGAGGGACCTAGTGGGAGGTGATTGGATCATGATTGCTGTTCTCATGATAGTGAGTTCTCATGAGATCCAGTGGTTTAAAAGTGTTTGGCAATTCCTGCCTCGCTCACTCTCTCCGTTACCACCATGTAAGACGTGCCTTTCTTCCCCTTTGGCTTTCACCATGATTGTAAGTTTCCTGAGGCTTCTGCAGCCATACAGGGCTGTGAGTCAATTAAACCTCTTTTGTTTATAAGTTACCCAGTCTCAGGTAGTATCTTTATAGCAGTGTGAGAATGGACTAATACAGGAGTGCTACTGGGATCTAGTGGGAAGAGGCAGGGAAGCGGCTAAATAGCCTACAATGTACAGAAGAGCCCCCGACAAAGAATTATCCAGCTGAGTTCTAAGGATGGGAAATTCTGGTCTAAATAGATCTGTCAGGTCCCATTTTGTATTAGGTGTCTGATTGGTTGTCCATTTTTCAATGCATTCTTTGCTGTAAAAAAAAAAAAAAGGCAGCATCTGTGATCTCAGCAGAAAAAAAAAAAATTGCACGCAAGTATTCAGCCTACTTTCAAATTATAAATGTCATGCTTCTTTTAAATAGTCTTAAAATAAATCATTTCTGGGATTGCAAGTAACATTAACAGAGGCCTTCTTTCCCCCAAGAGAGAAAATCCTGATTAAGGAATTTCTAAGTAGTGAGAATAGCAGATTCATGAATTCCACATTAAAAGGCACTTTGGTGCTTAATACGTTTCCTCTACTGAACTTTAGTATGGGATTGTTGACAATTCTCATCTGATACTCAGTAAAAAATGATCACTCTAATTCTTTGAAAAGTGGAGAGCAGTTTATGTAAAACTCCCCCATCTGCTCTTAGTATCACCAGTGTAAATGATAATAACCCACCCATAAACCTCGTTCTTACTGGATTCAAGGAGAAACTTTGTGTTTTGGCCTCCAAGTGGCAGCAACAGCCTCCCTGAAGGCAGCAAATTGAGTGTCAGAGTGTCAGTGGGTGCTCAATGACATCTGACCTGGATGAATTGCTTCCCTAACTCTCAGTATGTCAGAGGGAAACCTGCACCCCCATGTTTATTGCAGCACTATTCACAATAGCCGTGATATGGAATCAACCTAAGTGTCCATCAGTGGATACACAGATAAGGAAGATATGGTACCTATCCACAATAGAATAGCACTCAGCCATAGAAAAGAATGCAGTCCTGTCATTTGCAGCAACACGGATGGAACTGCAGGTCATTATGTTAAGCCAGGCATAGAAAGGCAAGCATTACATGTTTTCACTCGTGTAGGAGCTAAAAAATGTTAATTGCATAGTGTAGAGAGTAGAATGATTATTACCAGAGGCTGGGAAGGGTGTGTGTGGGGTGGGTGATGGGAGAGATGGGAATGAAGAAAGGTTGGTTAATGGGTACAAACATACAGTTAGATAGAAGGAATAAGTTCTAGCAGTCTATAGTACAATAGAGTGACTATAGTTAACAACAATATATTGTATATTTCAAAATAACTAGAAGACTTGGAATGTTCCCAGTACAAAGAAATCATAAATGTTTGAGGTGATAGCTATCCTGATTACCCTGATTTGATCATTATACATTGTACACATACCTCAAAATACACATGTACCCCATAAACATGTACAAATTATGTATCAATAAAATTTTTTAAAGTTTCCTTTATTGTAGCAATGATCAGCATTTTCTCCCGGTCCACCTGGGATGCTCCAACTGATAAAAGCTCATGAACGTAAGCGAAGGGGGTGAGATTTTCATCTCTGAGCATTTGCAGTAAGAGCATGCTTAAGAAATTAAAAGTTACATTTCTTACAAGTAAAGAGAAGGGATGTCCAAAACAGCCCACTGAGAGCTGTTTGCTTAACTTCAAGTTCGCTTGACCTTGTTTTGACATCATCTGTGTGCTCTTATCTGCCTCATGATGATAATTTTTTCATCAGCTCCTGCAAAATATTTTGACTACAATGAAAGCTGACCTATCTTGTTTTGTTCAAATGGATTGGGAAACAAAACCATTAGGAAATCTCGGGGATAGAAATGAAGCCGAAATGGATTAACATTTGTTTTTAATTCATGAGTTCTATCGGTCTGGGTCACTGTGTATCAACTGGAAATGCAAGCTACATTTATTTAATCCCAAAGGTAGTTTAAACGTGTTTATATGTATATTCTGTGATTCACAGAGCTGTTTCTGAGCTTTTACAGTGTGCTTTGAAGTTTCAGTGCTTGAGAGGTGATAAAACAAGGTGACACCCAGCTTTAAGAGGAGGTACAGTATGTACAGTAGGCCTCTTGTCCCTTTCAAACTGTGCTGGGTTGGAACGTGACCTCACTGCTATCAGCCTCAGTACCATAAAAGAATGAATGTCCAGAGATCATCACTGGGACCTTTGATAAAGAGGGCTGATTTAGAATAAAGAAATCCCAGTCAGCCTGAGTAATCATGTAATCAGAGAAACCACATGGGCAAGGAGAGGGAATTCTTAGCTACCGGCATGAGAGGCAAAGTCCACTCGGGTGACAACACAACCTTTCCTAGACCCTCAAATAGGGAAGTGCAGCAAGTGACCCATAAAAGTGGAACCTAACACTAGGTCCATTTTATAATTAGCTTGCTCTTACTCAGGTACCAGTCACACAGCTTATGTTTCATGCTCTGCCTTCTCCTTCCTGTGGCTTGACTGTTAGCCAGCTTGGAGCTTAATGCCTTCAGAAACATGGTGGTTTTCCTGGAGAGATGATAGAATGTTCTGCCCCTGTGACAATTAAAAAGGAAGGGGCCAGGCACGGTGGTTGACGCCTATAATCTCAGCACTTTGGGAAGTGGAGGCGGGTGGATCGCCTGAGGTCAGGAGTTTGAGACCAGTCCGCCCAACATGGTGAAACTTCACCTGTAATCCCAGCTACTCGGGAGGTTGAGGCAGGAGAATTGCTTGAACCCGGGAGAAAGAGGTTGCAGTGAGCCGAGATCGTGCCATTGTACTGCAGCCTGGGTGACAAGAGCAAAACTGTCTCAAAAAAAAAAAAAAAAAAGGTGATAAGTACACCTTTGTTCTTTAATCTCTATTGCTACATAAAAGAATACTTTCATATGTATCTGTATTTATTCATTTAGAGACAGCGTCTCGCTCTGTTGCCCAGGCTGAAGTGCAGTGGTGCAATCTTGGCTCACTGCAACCTCTGCCTCCCTGGTTCAAGGGATTCCCCTACCTCAACCTCCCGAGTAGCTGGGACTACAGGTGTGTGCCACCACGCCCAGCTAATTTTTTTGTATTTTTAGTGGACATGGGGTTTCACTATGTTGGCCAGGCTGGTCTTGAACTCCTGACCTCAAGTGATCTGCCCACCTTGGCCTTTCAAAGTGCTGGGATTACAGGTGTAAGCCACTGCACCCAACCTTTACTTTTCATATTTAATCCTGTCTCTGCTTGACTGAAGACCAGTGGCTTTCTGGAATTTTTACTCAATTCTCAGACCACTTATTGATGAACGGAAGCTCAGTGGGCCAGAAGTCACCACTTGCTTTTCCCTTCCTGGACCTCAGTCTGAGTGTGGGAGCTTATCCCAGAGAGGCTTGATTTTGATGCTACATTCTCACATAAATTCATCAGTCAGAGAAATTCTGGTAAATTCTTAGAGCCGGAGGAGTCTGGGGGATTGTCGTTGTTCTACATTTGAAGAAGTTCAGGACAAATAAGAGTAGTTGTCTAAAGTCACAAGGACATTGAATGAATGAGTCAAGATTTGCTTGAGGTGTTTTGGGTCCCAGTGTATCAGTCTTTTTACCACACTGCCTGAACAAAATTATGTAGTCTCATGTTTGGGCAATGCAAAAAAACATCATAGTGAAACAAATATTCACAGTGAATTATATTCAGGTGCCCAGAAGACTCAGCTACAAAATACAAATTTATTTTAGCATGGTTTCCATGAACATATATCTTCAATAGGCTTTTCTGAAACTAGACCCCTAATTGTGTCACCGAGATGGGCGGGCTGTTCCCCATCAGTGCACCATGGCTCATTGGCTGCTTGTGGGAAGTGTCCTGAAGGTCCAGAGGTTGACACTGCCTGCCTTCTGTTAACTCACGGCTGGTCATGTTACCCTACTTCTGGCTATAACCTCCTCCCTTCCATGCTGCGATTCTCCACAAGATCTCAGGGATTTGAGAAACCAATACAACATACTTTTGTTTTCTTCCAAATTGAGAATGAGTTTGAGATGTCTTTTATTCTGCATTATTTGTTTCTAAGTGCAATATTGAGGTTTACCCCCTTATAAGCAATTAAATAGCATCTCTCAGGCTAACAGATGACTCCGGGATATTTTAAAGCAAGAACCACTGGCGGGGCACGGTGGCTCACGACTGTGATTCCAGCACTTTGGGAGGCCGAGGTGGGTGGATCACTTGAGGCCAGGAGTTTAAGACCAGCCTGGCCAATTTGATGAAACCCTGTCTCTACTAAAAATACAAAATAATTAACCGCTGCTCGTGTGATTTAAGCCCATGGGGATTCTTAACTGGGCCTGTTATGAGTTTTACAAAGGGTTTATCATTTCATGAAGCTTCTACTGTAAGTCTCCTTCTATAGGTCAGGTCTGAAGGAGGGAGTCTCCTAGCAGGGGAGATTCGTAGTCAGTAATGAGACTTAGTCGTCAGGGTACTCTGCCAACCTTTGTGGAAAATGCGGAAGGGGGAGGCTGGAACAATAGGCCTGCTGCTCTGCATCTCTGTTGTGTTACGTGGGATGGAAAATGAACTTCAAAGCCTAACATGTTTCAAAACCCGAATCAAGCTGAGCCTCCTCCTGTCAGCCCACTGAGAGGCTGTTACCACAAGCAGATGCAGCTAATGCTTTATTATTTTGCAGGGAAGGGGTGGAGGGATCCTGTTATTTTGCTTCCAAAGTGTAAAGCTTTCTTTTATGGTTGTGTCATCCTCACAAAAGGCCACATATTTGTATGATTCCATGTATATGAAGTGTCCCAAATAGGCAAATCCACAGGGACAGAAAGCAGACTCATGGGTGAGAGGGGACGGCGGAAGGGGTAGGGAGTGATTTCTATCGGGTAGGGCTTCTTTTTGGGGTCATACGGAACATCCTGAATTAGATAGTGGTGGGGTTGCACAATATAGAAAATATGCAAAAAACAATGAGCTGTTTACTTTTAGATGGTGAATTTCATGCTTTGTGAATTATATCTCTAAAAAATTAATATATAGTGTGCCATCTTAAGATGAGAACGGGTGAAAAGTGACGGCTCTGCAATGCTCTGGATGACAATCGTGGCAGCTCGTGTTTATTGTGTACCAATCACTGTTCTAAGAGCCTGACCTGTGCTCACCCATTTAACCCTCACAGCAGCCCCTGAGGTGGATACTATCACTACTCCCATTTTACAGATGAGGGGACCAAGGCACAGAACAGTCCTGTGACTCATTCAATGCGACACAGCAGGAGCATGGCAGAGTCAGGCGCCTCACCTGGCAATCTGGCTCCCAGGTCTGCCTCTGGCCTGCAGCGCAGCACCCCTTCTGGATTCCAGCAAGGTCACTGCAGGCAGGATACTGAAAAGACCATCAGAGAGTTCGCATGAATGTGGGAGCTTAAGGTGACCCAGTCTTGAGTGTTGGCATGGGCTTCGTCTGCAGCAAAGGTCATTTGCACAAACAGATTAGCCCACCTAACTGTTGTGCCATCACAGTGGCTGACGTCAATGTCAATTCACCCTATTTGTTCAGAGCTGGGGCACACAGGTGTTTCTCACTGCAGATTGGTCTGTACCCATAAGCCTCTACCTCTCCAGGAGACCTTCCAGTGGGTGGGAGGGACAAACAAGCTTGGCACTCACTTCTGATGCAATATTGGCAGCTGTCTCAATGCATGCTGACCTTGAAGGTTATTATGAGCACAAAATACCATCCAATTTAGGTCCTCTGTAAGAAATAGACTAAAGCAATTTTGCAAATTGTTTTATGCTTTAAAATCAGACATCTGATCTCTGGGTGCAAGAAAAATGAGTCACTTTGAAGATCTTTAAAATGACCTTCACTTTAAGTCAATAATGCATAGAAATAATGATCTAGCTACTTTCTATTTTGTTGAATACTTCAAAATATATAACATCCAGTCTTCTAATTCATCCTTAGATTTCCCTTCTTTCTTTCCTCCATCCCCCCTCCCCCCTCCCCCCCAACAAGTGAAACATAGGTACATGCTTGGCACCTGGTGCTCTAAGCCATGTGAACTGAGAGGTGAGACAGGGTACTGGGTAAGAAGAGTACAAGGACTAGCACAAACCCATTGCGTGGGTTTGAAGCCCTGTGTGGCTACTCATCACCCGTATACCCTTGGGCAGGTTTATTTAGACTCTCCCTGCTTCCATTAGAAAGTGGAAGTGTGGGCCGGGGGCGGTGGCTCATGCCTGCTGTAATCCCAGCACTTTGGGAGGCCGAGGCAGGTGGATCACTTGAGGTCAGGAGTTCAAGACCAGCCTGGCTAACATGGTGAAACCCTATCTGTACTAAAAATACAAAAATTGGCCGGGCATGGTGGTGTACACCTGTAATCCCAGCTACTTGGGAGGCTGAGGCAGGAGAATTGCTTGAACCTGAAGGCGGAGGTTGCAGTGAGCCGAGATCACACTATTGCCTTCCAGCCTAGGCAACAGAGAGAGACTCCATCTCAAAAAAAAAAAAAAAAAAAAGGAGGTGTAAAATGGTGACAATCACAACACCTACCTCAGAGTGTCTTGAAGTTTAAATGGCCCAGCAAGTACAAAACACTTAAGGTGGGCATTAAGGCCTTCATTATACCTGCGATTTATCTTAAATCTAGATACTTCAGTCTGATAAATGAACAATTAAAATGGCAACAGTAAGTCAGACATTTATTTGTGCCAGTCCTTGTACTCTTCAGAGTGTGTTCCATTCACGACGTCATTTGATTATAATATAGTCCCCATTTGACCTATGGGGAAATCGGAAGAGTGAGAGGGGTTTGTTCAACATCACACAAGGAATTCATGTCTTAGCTGCTCCAGAACTCAATTTTCCTTATTCCTCAGCCAGTTTTATTTATTCTCAAAAATATTTTTATATAATTTTCATTAATTTCTTAGTGAGAAATTTACAAGAAAAAGAGAGTGTGTTTCAGGATTCAAAAATATTTGAAGATCAAACAACAGAGGCACATTGTTGGAGGGACAGAACTCAAGTCCAGAGCTCCAGCTTCTCTGAGTCCACAGCTGCTAGAGAAAGCCCCTGTTGGGCCCTGTTTGTTCACGGATTACAGATTGTTGGAGCTTGTAGCAGTATCTGGTATAGTCAATCTTAACTTTTCATTTTATGGATTCAGAAACATTTCTAGGGAGCTGGAATGACTTTATTGAGGTTGCTAAACAGGTCAGTATAAAACCTGAGAATCAGACTTATTGGTTTACTTCCAAGTCTGTTTCCTTTCCATCTGAACACATTCCCTCTCACGGAGAAGAGAGCATACTCAGAGCTCCCAGGATGGCATCAGAACCAGGAAACGGCCTCCCTCTCAGCCTCCTTGTGCGTTCCTCTCCTGCTTCCTTACATACTGCACTGTGAGGCCCCGTCTCGATGGAGAAGCCTGCTTGCCATACTTTATAATGTCTGATGTTCATGTACACATAGCAAGTTCACTGCAGTCCTCTGTTCCTGGGTTACAGCAAAGCCCTCTCTTCTGCCTCCAGTTCTCTCATAGCACTTTCCTTCCATCTAACCACCAGACTTGACAAATCATTTAATGTTTCTGTGAAGCAGTTTTCCTACTAGTAAAATAGGTACAATTCCACACATTTCATAAAGTTTATTGAGAGGATAAAATGAACTAATAAATGTACATGCCGTGGCACAGTATCTGGTATAGAGTTAATATTGTTTCAGTATTATTATTATTCAGGACTGTTCTTCGGATTCATCTTACTAAGAATGGATACTCTCTTGGTGGGAGTGGGGACAAGTGATTTGCTCTGGGCTCCATATCACACAGTCTTGCATCTCTGGCTTCTGGTTTACCCAACTTCTGTTCTTAGTATTCTCAAGGGAAGCTTTACTAACCCTTTTTTGATGAACCCCTAAAGGTACTGGCTAGATTTCTTTTCTGATTAGAAGGTATGATCAGAGACATAATTTATATTCATCCAGAATGCTAAAGAGAATTGTGCATGCCTTCTGTCGAAAAGAAACATGCGCACATGACATTGAGAAGTCTCCAGGAGCAGTGGCGGGGTAGGTTCCATTTTTCCTGGCTTCGCCCAGGCAGTGTGCTGCCCCTCCGGACTGAGAGCCCAGCGTCAGAAGAGTGTGTGCTGATGCCTTTTCTCAGGAATGGTGCACAAGTCTTTGCTGAACTCTCTGCATTCTCTTGGCTGGCATCTCCATCAATAACAGCACACAATTATTTAGTGCTGGGGGCTTAGCCTAGCACAGACTTTTCATACACAATTGAAGACTGGCTTGCTTGCCTTCATCTCCTGCTCAACTGTGCACCCCTTAACAGTAGAGATTATCTTGTTCATCCATCCTTTTCAAATAAATCACTGAATGGACAAACTTCAAAGCAAGGGAAATATCCATGAACAGGGAACAAAAGGTGTAACTTACTGAACTCTCCAGGCTTAGAAGACGAGACTTGGCATGACCTGGCCTTACCTTATCTTGCACTGCTCTCTCCTTTGCCCTCAGTGTGACCATCACTCTGGCCTCCTTTCATTTCCCCGTGCTTGTCATGTCCAGTCCTGCCATGCAGGGTGTGTGGTATTGTCTGGCAGGTTGTGCAGCACCCAAGGCTGCCCTATCAAAGGGTGCACTGATGCTGTTGAATACAAATATCATTCAAAACACAAACCACGAATGGAATTTTAAATTAAATTTTCTTGTAGCCTTTTTTAAAAAGTAAAAATAAAACTAAGCAAAAACCAAGTGAAATAAGGAATATGTTTTATTTAACCTAATATATCAAAATAGTATAATTTCAACATATAATCAATGTAAAAATAATTGAGATAGTTTATATTTTTTACACTAAATATTTAAAATCTAATGTGTATTTTGTAGCATAGCACATCTCAATTAGTCACATTTTAAGTGCTCAGTAGCCACAGGCATCTGGTCACTATGGTATCAGGTGGCATAGGATTCTGCCATGAACACTCCAGATGATGTATTACAGAATTGTCTAAACAGTTTTCTGGAAGCTTGCAGTAAAAAGTCTTGCTCTAACACAAAATTAGTAAATTACGACAATTTTCCAGTAGAGGCAAAGGGATTGAGGAGTTGGTAACTGTTTTCTAATCTGCACACAGTTGCTGTCTGGACCAGTGGCCTTGCTACCATGAGGCTTTCGTACATGCTGTTCCCTCTGCCTGGAAGCCACCCCCGCCCCTTACCATTTGGTTAATGTCTGCTGGTGTTTCTGTTAAATTGTCACGTCTGCGACGTCTTTATTCTGTCTTGTTGCAGAACTCTATTTCTTTGCTTATAGCACTTATGAGGATTTGTAATGATACATTCATGTGTGAGATGATTTGATTACATTCTGTCTCCAACACAAAATGGTCAGCTTTAAGAGGGCAAGTTCACATCTGGTTTTGCTCATCATGAATCTCCAACTTAGAGCATAGCACTTGGTGCAGAGAAGCTCAGCAAAGATGCCCTAAGCAACTGCTTGGCTGGACACACGAGTCAATGGCAACCAGCCTGAGCCTCCTGTCATCTCCTGTGACTCTGGATATAGACGCCTTCTTCTCTGGCACCAGGAAAAGGCACAGACGAGGATGTCATCCAGGCCTTCTCAAGGGAAGAAAACTGACTGTCCTCTCTCTCATGGCTCATAGGTGTTTCTCATTTGATATGTGTTGAATGCATCTGGCTGGTTTCATCTGAAGCTATTCCCTGTTCTCAGGTGCCCTATGTCTCTTTAGAGTTGAATAACCTTGAGTTTCATCTTTGACTCATTCAGGAGATTAAATCTTTAATGGCCACTTAAAACAAACACATTTTTAATGTAGGTCAGTTGGTTATAGGGAAAGCCAGCAAGTCAGCCGATAAAACACTCTAAATCTTGAAATCTACAGGATTGTGTAAGTACTTATTTGAAATCTTGGAGATGGCAAGCTGGAAAATGTACTTCATTGCTTCATATACTATCTTCTTCCTTCCCATCCTTGTAGGATTCCCATCAAGTAAAATCCAGGCCGGTCGTGGTGGCTTATGCCTGTTATCCCAGCACTTTGGGAGGCTGAGGCAGGCCAATTGCTTGAACCCAGGAGTTTGAGACCAGCCTGGGCAACATAGTGAAATTCTGCCTTAAAAAAAAAAACCCTCAAAAATTACCTGGATGCACACCTGTAGTCCCAGCTACTTGGGAGGCTAAGGTGGGAGGATCACTTCAGCCCGGGAGGCAGAGGTTGCAGTGAGCCGAGATCTCGAATCTGTACTCCAAGCCTGAGTGACAGGGTGAAATTCTGTCTCAAATAAATAAATAAAATCCACACACAGGTCAGTTACAAATAAAAGCTATAAAATAAATATGGACACTAGGCAAATTCTTGTTAATTAGCATTAATTATGTGTTTATAGTGTTTAATGGTTAAGATTTGGAGCTCTAATGTCATTAGACTAACTGGGTTCAAATTCACTAGCTGTGTGACCTTGGGCAAGTTACTTAACCTCTCTGGGGTTCAGCTTCCCATCTGTAAAAATGAGAATTTACCTCCTAAGTATGCTCTGAGGCTTGCATAATGTGTGATACACAGGGTGATCCATCCCAGAAGTTATATTTAACTTTTCAAGAAGTTTGTATCTATATGACATAATAGAGCTGGTTAAAAATGGACACTCCGACTGAGCCCAGTCACTCATACCTGTAATTCCAGCACTTCGGGAGGCCGAGGTGGGCAGATCATGAGGTCAAGAGATCGAGACCATCTTGGCCAGCACGGTGAAACCCCTTCTCTCCTAAAAATACAAAAGTTAGCTGGACGTGGTGGCACATGCCTGTAATCCCAGCTACTCGGGAGGCTGAGGCAGGAGAATCGCTTGAACCCGGGAGGCAGAGGTTGCAGTGAGCCAAGATCGTGCCACTGCACTCCAGCCTGGGTGACAGAGTGAGACTCCATCTCAAAAAAAAAAAAAAAAAAGGACACTTCAGATAATTGTGCAGAAACAGCCTCAATTTGAGGGGAAACAAGCCAAGCCAAGTCAAGAACCCACTAATATTTCTATTTCTTTTTTTCTTTTTTTCTTTTTTTGAGACAGAGTCTTGCTGTCACCCAGGCTAGAGTGCAGTGGTGTGACCTTGGCACATGGCAACCTCCGCCTCCCGGGTTCAAGCGATTCTCGTGCCGCAGCCCCCCGAGTAGCTGGGATTACAGGCATGTGCCACCACGCCTGCCTAATTCTTGTATTTTTTAACGAGAAGGGGGTTTCACCATGTTGGCCAGTCTGATCTCAAATCCTGGTCCAAGTGCTGAGATTATAGGTGAGCCAGTGTGCCCGGCCTAAGAACCCACTAATATTTCGATTGTTCCTTGAGTTCTTGGTAAGGCCTTACTGAAAAAAATGTTTCAACCAAAAAAATGCCTTCCATTACTAAAGTGAAAATAGAACTGGTGACTTTAGGGTGTTGGGCCAGATCTCAGTGAGGCCTCTAAATTTCAGGCCTGTCTCTGAAATTTAGAATTCTATATCTTATGGCTAAAATAGTCAAGTAGGAAAAAATAGTTAAGACATATAAAAGGCAATAGAAGTATTTCATAAGTTAGGAAATGCTCAGTGCTCATATTAGCCAGTTTATTCCAACCAGGCTCTAATGATCTTGGAGGATAATTTGGCTCAGCTGGGGAGGTAAAGCAACACATCATTAATTAAACACTTTCTACTCTAATTTCTACCAGGCTTGGCAACACGCATGTAAGGTGGTTTCTTACATAGTAAGATTAAAAGGAAGCTGCCTTGAAGTGTCTTGATCAAGACTGTGTCTTGCACAAATCTGCCTAAGTGCCCATAAGCCCCAGAATTGAGATATACTCCTTTGTATTGAAGTATTAAATCTCAGGCAATATCATGTTAAAATGGAAATTTTCCTCCCCACACCCCTCCCTTACCCTAAGAGAAAGTGTGCAGTCAGCTATTCTCAGCAACAGCCTCCTTGGGTTGTCTTTGACAGGGGTCCCCAACACCAGGCCACTGGTCCATGGCCTGTTAGGAGCTGGGCTACACAGCAGGCAGGTGAGCCAGCATTACCACCTGAGCTTCGCCTCCTGTCAGATCAGTGGCGGATTAGATTTTCACAGGAGCGCGAACCCTATTGTGAATTGAGCATGCGAGGGATCTAGGCTGCCTGTTCCTTATAGGAATCTAATGCCTAATGATCTGAAGTGGATCAGTTTCATACCAAAACCATCCCCTCCCCTGACCCCACTTCCATGGAAAAATTGTCTTCCATGAAACCAGGCCCTTCCATGAAACCAGCCAAAAAGTTTGGGGACTGTTGTTCTTTGACACTTGGTAATGGTAATTGTGGGAAGGACACATAGGCTTTTAGATCAGAGCCATGATGTAGGAAAAACTCTCTTAAAGCATGTTTTCCTGCTCCTCTCATACTAGCACCACAGTCATCAACACAGAAGACTTCTGTGACCAAATGTGTGGGGGTTTTTCCTCACACACCAAGCAGTGGACAACAGTGGGGTGTCTTCCAGTTCAATTCCGACACTATCTACCTGGAGATATGTCAGATCCCACAGGCTGGGGGCTCAGTCCCATAAGACTGCTTCCCATAACCCCAGACACTAGCGGTAGCAAGTCCAGGCTTCCTGAACTTCTAACCTACTGGCTTCGAGTTGGGGTTCCCACAACCCCCTCTTTGGGTCCCATTAATTTTCTGGAGTGGCTCGCGGAACTCAGGGAAACGCTTACTGGTTTATTATGAAGGATATTGCAAAGGATACAGATGAAGAAATGCATAGGGCAAGGTATGGGGGGAGGGGTGAGGAGCTGCCATGCTCACCCTGGGGCACCACCCTGCAGGAACCTCCACATGTTCACTATCTGAAGCTTATTGACCCCTGTCCTCTTAGGTTTTTATGGAAGCTTCGTGATGTCAGCATTCCTTCCTCCAGTGTATAGGGCAGGACCCTCTTTTGGGAGGGTCTTAGGACCTACAATCAGAAAGGTGGGGGAAGATTAGAGTCCTGCCTTGGGGCCAGTGGAAGGAAGACAGGAGAGAGATTCTGTATCCTGAGGTCTGCCCGTGAGGCCCAACACACCCAACATGATAACAAAAGACGGTAACAAGGACTTTGGGAGTTATGAACCAGGAACCGTGGATGAAAAGCAATGTATAACATAAACATCAAAGCTTAAAACTGGACCTTTATAAACAAAATTGTATTCTTTTTTTTTGAGATCAAGTCTTGCTCTTGTTACCCAGGCTGGAGTGCAATGGAGCGATCTCAGCTCACTGCAACCTCCGCCTCCCAGGTTCAAGCGATTCTCCTGCCTCAGCCTTCCAAGTAGCTGGGATTACAGGCACCTGCCACCACACCCGGCTAATTTTTGTATTTTTAGTAGAGACGGGGTTTCACCATGTTGGCCAGGCTGGTCTTGAACTCCTGACCTCAGGTGATCCGCCCGCCTCAGCCTCCCAAAGTGCTGGGATTACAGGTGTGAGCCACCGTACCCGGCCACAAAATTGTATTATCTTTACAAGTTCTTCAAGTTTAGGATTTGTTTTCTTGCTTATAATGAGGGGTAGTATTAAAAGACTACTCATTAGGGCTGTTATGAAGATTGAATTATGTGATGGCTGTAATGCAGGGGGTACATAGTTACTCAAAATAGTTGTCAATACACAGAGAAGTGGAGAGGTAAATTATGATAAAGACGGAAGTTCAGATTAGGGGCCCTGCCTGGATCTGCTGATCCAGAAGACTGGAGAGAGCATGAGGCCATGGGTTCGTGAGTGTTTGGGGGAGAGGCCTGGGGAGGAAGAGAGGAGGGAAAAGTAGAGCATCTGGCAAGGGAGAAACATGCCAGCACAATTATCACCGACTTTAAGCTTCACATTTATCACAGCACCTAGGTGATGTATGTGAACTAGGATTAATAGAACGATGATGATGTCAATATATCACAATTAGGACAGGAAAAAAAATGTACTGCATATACAGAAAAGAACTGTAGCATGTAATCCAAATTTTATGTAAATTCACTGACTTATGCAACCTGCTTTGCCCAGCATCGAGCTTGCTAGGTACTGTTCTAAGCACCGGGGGGTACAGCAGTGAGAATAACAGCCTGTGGCCACGGAGCTCACATGCTTACGGGGGAGGCAGACAGAAACCAATAAATACAGAATCTATCAGGTAGCGATGAATGTTAAGAAGAAAAAAGAAGGTAAAGATACAGGAAGTGTTGAGGGATGGTGTTTTAGATAGGGTGACCAGAGAAGTCCTCTCTAATATGGTAAAACTTATTAAAAAACAAAAACTCTCTTCATTTGTTCAACTTATTGAACATACCCGTTTGGAGTACCAACTGTGTGCTAGGTTCTTTGCTAAGAGATGGTAACACAGTCATGGAGAAGAGTCACAAATTCCTTCCCTTTCATGGAGCTTTCATTCTTATGGAGAGGAGGAGAAATAAATATATAAACAAATAAATAACTTCAAACGGTATAAATGTGTAAAGGCAGTAGATAACAATGGGGACTATGATAGAACTGTTCTTTGGAGGTGGGGGCAGGGATAGGGGAAATGGGTGAGCAGTTGTAAGGCAGAATTAACAACTCTAGGCTGGGTGCAGTGGGTCATGCCTTGAGCTCAGGAGTTTGAGACCAGCCTGAGCAGCATAGGGAGACCTTGTCTTTATTCAAAAAGTAAAAAGAAATATAAAAAAGAATTAACATCTCTAGAGGACTTTAACAAATGCATGATAAAAATTATAATTTAGACTGGGTGTGGCGGCTCATGCTTGTAATCCTAGTGTTTTGGGAGGCTGAGGTGGGCAGATAGTTTGAGCTTAGGAGTTCAAGACTGGTCTGGGGAACATGGTGAAACCTGTCTCTACAAGAAAATACAGAAATTAGCCAGGTGTGGTGGTGCACGCTTGTAGTCCCACCTACTCAGGAGGCTGAAGTGGAAAGATCACCTGAGCCCAGGAGGCAGAGGTTGCAGTGAGCCAAGATCGTGCCACTGCACTCCAGCCTGGATGACAGAGCCAGACCCTGTCTCAAAAAAAATTATAACTTTATTTTAACATGTAATATGTATATTTGTAGTCCTAGAACATCTTTAATACATCAGAATATGTTAATAAGAATTTGGTTACAATTAATTTCTATGTATGGGAGTATGAAAAAAATTACTGGGATATTGTATATATCCCCACACATTTTTTTTAAACCATCTCCCTATTGATGGACCCGATTTTCCCTCTTTATGGTTCCCCATGACTTGAGTATTTTAAAGGAGTGGCTAACATTCTCCATACTCTTCACTTACTTGAACCATCTCAGCATATCCACCATGTGCTGACATCTCTAGCTAAATGAGGTATGCTTAATATTGTAGTTTAAGGCACTCTGGTTATTTCTAGAGTAATCTTGAGATCTTTACACGGCCCAGTATGGCTACCCTTACTCTCCCAAAGTGAAGCTTAAAGTCAGCTTTTCAGATCTACTTTCTGCTACTGAGACAGTGTTTAACAATTTGTAAATGATCCCAGACACAAAAAGCCTTATGATGTCTTTTTTCAGTGGTTCCGGCTGGAGAACTGCAGGATGGATTCCTTCCAGCCATTTTGAAATTGAGTCAAAGTCTCTTCTTTAGAGAGTTCATTCTTAAGATATTTTGTCCCCATGACTTAGTTACCTAAAAACGTAGTAATTTGCTCTCCTCAGATTTTAAACTGCTTTTCCAGGTAAACACTTCTATTTCTATAGCTTGAAGTGATGATAAATAATATGCTATTGCTTTCCTTTCTGTAAGTCCAGCCCGCACCACATTCACTTATCAATAATTTACTGGCAGCTCTGCCTAGATATGCCATAGGGTGAGAAGCTTACCATCTAAAATGAAACTCTTCTTTCCCCTCCAGTTGGTTTTACCTCCTGTGTTTCTTCTCTTGGTTAATGATTTCCCACTTCAGCCACTTCAGCCAGAAATCTAAAGGTCATTGTCTTTCTTTTACCCACCCCTCTCACCACCTGCTGGTGGGTGAGTCCTATTGTTTCTACTCCTTAACGTCTACAAGATCTGGCCTCTTGGCCGGGCGCAGTGGTTCACGCCTGTAATCCCAGCACTTTGGGAGCCCAAGGCAGGTGGATCACCTGAAGTTAGGAGTTCGAGACCAGCCTGACCAATATGGTAAAACCCCGTCTCTACTAAAAATACAAAAAAAATCAGCCAGGAGTGGTGGCGTGCACCTGTAGTCCCAGCAACTTGGGGGCTGAGACAGGAGAATCACTTGAACCCAGGAGGTGGAGGCTGCAGTGAGCAGAGATTGCACCACTGCAATCCAGCCTGGGTGACAGCAGGACTCTGTCTCAAAAAACAACAACAACAAAAATCTGTCCTCTCCTCACCATGCCCCAGCTGTTGTCTCAGTTCAGCCCTCATTTATTCTCTTGTGCTAGTTTTAAATTCATCCTTCACACAGTTAACTGAGAGATCTTAAGACGCAAATCTGATTATTTAGCACCGTGTTACTTAAAATTCCTCCTAGGTTTTCAGTCAGTGATTACAGATTAAAATTCCTTGGCATGGTGCAGAAGACCTTTCTTCACTGGGGGTCAGGCCAACCTCATTTAGACTCATCTTGTTCTGTTCCTTGTTGCTGTAGTTCCAGCAACCATCCTCGTGATCATCGTGCCACACATACTGTGCCAAGGGCCTCCCGGGTAGGATTTCACTTACTTTGCAATTAATTTTCACAACATTCTTATCAGGTAGGCGCTATTCTTACCTCCATTTTACAGTAGGTATAATATTCCCAAGGTTACACATGTGGAGAATTGAATTTTCAATACAGGTCTGCTTTCTGAAGTCTGGGCTTGTGACAATTTTGCCTTACATTATGTCCATTTCTCTTACCTGTGGCACACTTCTTTAGCCCCATGGCATTCGCACCTACCATCTCCCTTGGTCAACGTGCCTTCTGCCACACTCACCTTCAAGGACACTCTTTAGGCAGTACTTCCATAGGGCAGTGGGATACACCACACTCTCCTTCAACTTGCATTATGCCCCCTCCTCTCTTGTGGCTCCCACAGTTCTGTATGGCACTTATGTTTTGCATGTCTAGTATGGTTTGGCTGTGTCCTCACCTAAATCTCATCTTGAATTGTAATCCCCATAATCCCCACATGTTGTGGGAGGAACCAGGTGGGATATAATTGAATCATGGGGACAGTTTCTCCCCATACCGTTCTTGTGATAGTAACTGAGTTCTCACAAGACCTGATAGTTTTAGAAGTGTCTGGCATTTCCTCTGCTTGCCCTCATTCTCTCTCCTGCCGCCCTGTGAAGAGGTGTCTTCTGCCATGATTGTAAGTTTCCTGAGGCCTCCCCAGGGATGTGGAACTGTGGGTCAATTAAACCTCTCTTCTTTATAAATTACCCAGTCTCAGGTATTTCTTCGTAGTAGCACGAGAACAGACTAATACAAGTTCTGACCCCTACCTCTGGGCTATGTATTCCTTGGGAGCAGAAAGAGTATTTTATTATTTGTAGAACTCTAGTGCCTAGTACAGTATCTGAAACATGGCAGGCTAAATGCCCATCAGTGATAGACTGGATAAAGAAAATGTGTGTATATGTATGTGTGTGTGTGTGTGTGTGTGTATATACATATATATATTCGTATATATATATATAGCATGGAATACTAAGCAGCCATAAAAAAAAATGAGATCATGTCCTTTGCAGGGATGTGGATAAAGCTGGAGGCCATTATCCTTAGCAAACTAACATAGGAACAGAAAACCAAACACCACATGTTCTCACTTATAAGTGGGAGCTAAATGATGAGAACACATGGACACATAGAGGGGAACAACACACACTGGGACTTATCAGAGGGTGGAGGGTGGGAGGAGAGGGAGGATCCGGAGAAATAACTAATGGGTACTAGGCTTAATACCTGGGTGATGAAATAATCTGTACAACGAACCCTCATGATACAAGTTTATCTATGTAAAAGAACCTGTACATGTATCCCTGAACTTAAAAGTTAAAAAAAAAAAGAAGTATGGTAGACACTCAACAAATATTTGTTAAATAAATGAATGAGTATATGAATGAATAATTAAGTCTGGGAACAGGATCAAGGCTGAGCTTATCCATCCTCTTTACTAAAGTGAGTTGATAGAAGTCTTTACCTTTTATCTGTTAAACTCCCTCCCTGAATTTTCCCAGCATCTGTATTCTAGGTTGAACGCACATGCGTTTATTCCCTCATTCATTAATTCCTTACACATGTATTGAGTGGTACTAAGTCCCAGCTAAACTCTATGACACAAAGATGAATAACAAGAATCTCTGTCCTCAAAGAGCTCACAATGTAAAAAATGAAAACTAGTCAGTAGATGATTATAATACAATGAGACACGCTTAAAAGAATTGTGTAATATGTTCAGATTGCATAAAGAGGAAAGTTTCTACTTCATTTAAGGAAAGAAGAAGGGATTTAAAAGACCACATAGGAGCTGAGTCTTTTTTTTTTTTTCCTGAGACGGAGTCTTTCTCTGTTGCCCAGGCTGGAGTGGTGCAGTGGTGCAATGGTGCAATTTTGGGTTCAAGTGATTCTCCTGCCTCAGCCTCCCGAGTAGCTGGGATTACAGGTATGTGCCACTATGCCTGGATAATTTTTGTATTTTTAGTAGAGGCGGGGGTCTCACCATGTTGGCCAGGCAGGTCTCGAACTCCAGACCACAAATGATCCGCCCACCTTGGCCTTCCAGAGTGCTGAGATTACAGGCGTGAGTCACAGTGCCCAGCCTAGGAGCTGAGTCTTAAATGATGGAAAAGGTAGGAGGCAAAATGATTTCAGGGTTGTGGAAAGGCTTGAAATGAAGGGCACTGGAAGCAGCAAGCAAAGTACGAAAACATGGAGGCAAATTCGTTCATGGGATGATGAGGGTGGTCTCCCTGTATGGGAACATGAAATTGAGAGGTAGCTGGGATCCAGGTCCACACAGATTTTGGGTGCCCTAGGAAGGAGTGCAGACTTGATTGTAAACACAGGAGCACCCGTGGAGGAGTTCAAGCATGCCAGTGAAGCAATCCATATTTTTGGCTTTTAGAATGATCACCCTGGGATCTACATGGAAAACTGATAAGGTCATAAGTTAGGACAGCTGCTGTGGGAATGAAGAAGGAGGGATGGAACTGAGAGGTGTTTGAGATCTAGAACAAACAGAACTTGACAACTGAAGAAATGTGGGTAAGCCCTATAGAGAGATGTGGAAGAAGAGGAGTGAAGGTTGGTGCCACTAAGTGAACTTGGGATATGTGGTTCTATCTCTTTAAGAGAAAAAATGCTCCAGATACAATAGGAGGCTAAAGGATTTTTTAAATATTCATTTAATTGAATAAAAATATTCTCTTAAAAACTTTTTATTTGGATGGAGGACCATATGCTGCCTTTAAATATTTAAGTACTTTTGTGTCAGGGATATGTTCCAAAAATCCATTGGTAGTTAATCTCTCTGAATTAGTGGCTCTTCAACTTAGGTTCTTTAGGCCCCTGGGAACAAGAAGGACCTGGGCAGGCAGAGCTCAAGGCCACTTCCAGGCTGCAGCAACCACAGCACCACCCTTATTTGTTGTCACAGTGAGCTTACATGTGGAATTTCAGAAATGGCTCTGGGGCTGTAAAATCTTCAAAATCACTAGTCTAAATATCAGTTACTTATGCAATATGTTTTATTAAAGTGTTTGGCTGTAGTTCTGCGTTATGGGGTGTTTCTTTTGTTTGTGTTTATTGTTTGTTTCTATCTTGGAAAATGGGGCTCACATCAGGGGAGCTATATTCACAAATCTGGTATATTGTGTCTGATTGTCTTTAATGGCAGAGAAAGGTTGTCTTCCTTGCTACATTTTCTGTTTCCTAATAAACACACAGCCATCTCAGGCCACAACGAACGGTCCATGTTTCTCTAAACAATGGCATTAGAATAAAACATCTGTCACCAGAGCAGGCCACAGGGCCCTTGGTGTTTTTTCCCATCAGTCCTACTGAAGTGAAAAAGTGAAAACTAGCCACAAATCAGCTGAGAATTAGCACAAGCTGTTGTTTTTTGAGTTTTCCAAATATTTTCCAACTCCCATTGTGTGTTTTTGTGTTTTGCACTCAAAACCCTTGCCAAAACCTCCTCCAACAGCATTCCTTCCTGGATTCCTAAGTCATTTGGAGAGCAAACAAAACTCCTCATAGGTCATTAATCTCATGGATATATTTATATTTGTTAAAAATGAGGAGATGACTAGAATACATATTTTTGTTACCTTTGGATCCACAAATTCATTTTTTAAAATTAAGACCTTTGCAAACTGAATTTATATAATCTATGTTTGATTTGCATTTGGGGGATAGTTTTCAACTGAGCGAATACTTAAAATGTATTTAAAATGAAAATCACACCCTCGTGGAGTTAGTAGGCATAGAAATTGAAGAAAGCATAGATAGAACAAGAAAAGACAGAAAGCTGGGTGACTTACCTACAAAGCACAAGCACATCCATGTTTTTCTTTTTCTGATATATGTATTTTACTGCCCATGGACAGACTATTCTTGGAAAAAATCTTCTGCTTATGTCTTTTTTGTTAGATACTTTGAATTTTCAGTATGACCTTTCCCCTGCAACCATCATTAAATTCTCTAAATAATAGCAAGACAGTTTTCCTTTTTTCTACTTATATTTATGGGAACTGTATTAAAATTGATTAAAATAAATCATGTGTGTTAGGTACTAATCTCATTTTCTTTCTTTTATTCCCATGGCCAATGTTACAGTGTCGATATGGATGTCTTTGTGCCCTAGGGAGACAGAAAACAGAGGTTATCCATCTTTGCCAAGGAGATTGATGTCTTAGTCAATATCATCATGGGACACCTGGAAAAACTGGCCTCTCTTCTCCCTACAACTCCTTCCTGATTTTCAGCTCACCAGGGGTCCTGCTCTTGTTCCTCCCATTATTATGGCCAGAGAATATCAAGCTTTAGTAACTCCCTGTACAAAATGCCCTTGAAGAAAGATAAGAAAGTGTCAGAAAAGAATATGTCCTCATTATAATTCCTCCACCTCCTTGGAAAGTGTTATTTGACTCAGTTTCCCTCTCACTTGGGGATAGTGGGTGTTCCAGGCATCCTAGGTCTATTGCTTTTGATTCTTATTGCAGTCAACACAATAGTAAGGTCTTTTCTATGATGTTCCTTTTGCATCTTATATTGTCTCACTAAGTTTCAAAACATCTAATAATGACCATTTCCTTACATTATAATTTAAAGTCAGCTCTCTGCTTTGTAACAAGCCAATTAGTTCCACCTTGCAACAGATAGGGGGAGAAGCTGTTGTTCTAAATGTTAGGCCATTTTTTTCTATTATTTTAAATCAGTGTTCCATTTTTCCCTGTTGATTTTTAAACTCAAAATCTGTTGTGTGATTTTGAAGACTATGAAAATGTTTGGGAGGAAAATGAAAAACATCTCCAAACACACTAATATTTTAAACCCCTTTGGTACGTACACACAGAATCTATTGTAGTTTGTATATGGGATCTTGATTGTGTTGCTATGAATTATTTAAACACAGCTTATGCAACATAGAGAACTAGTGTCTAAAACTATGAATAATCATTTCCTTACTTTTGAGGTCGTGTGTTTATTGGTTCTGCCGATGTCATCAAGGGATATTTTATTTTCTATCGGCCTAGCTTTCAGACTTGCTTCTGGCTTTGACTGCTAGTCTATTAACAAGTTTTTCTAAATTCAACCTGTTGTGTGTGGAAACCGTGTCACATGCGACAAAACAATGACCCACATACCACAAACTTCAGGTTGGCATCTATGACGTTCAGGCTGACTCCTGTTTCAAAAAATGTCTAAAATTATAGCATCTATTTGATTGCTTTTCCACAAGGGAAACAGTCTAGGAAAATACCCCCGGGCTCTGAAAGTTGTTAGAGCTTTAGCTTTAGTTACCTTTATTTTAGGGTCCAGCTTAGCTCTCTGCAAATATCATCTTATGTTTTTGTTTTTCCCTTATGAAATAACTCACTATATCCGTGAGCTAGTTAAAGGTCCTTTGAATTTCTTTACTGTACCTAGAAAAGTCTCCTGGGGTGAAATAAGTGCACAGTAATCTCTGTTTTTCTCTTCCTCCCTCCCTCCCCTAACCCACCCTCCCTGCCCCTTTCTCTCTGTGGACTTGAGGAGGGGTCCCTCCATTAGTGATAAATATTAAATCCTACACTGTGCTTAAAAGGATAACTAGGCTGGGTGCAGTGACTCACGCCTGTAATCCCAGCACTTTGAGAGGCCCAGGTGGGTGGATCACCTGAGGTCAGGAGCTCCGAGACCAGCCTGGCCAACATGGTGAAACTCCCGTCTCTACCAAAAACACAAAAATTAGCCACGTGTGGTGGCAGTCACCTGTAATCCCATCTACTCGAGAGGCTGAAGCTGTAGAATCACTTGAACCTGGGAGGCAGAGGTTGCAGTGAGCTGAGATGGCACCATTGCACTCCAGACTGGGCAACAAGAGTGAAACTCCGTCTCAAAAAAAAAAAAAAAAAAGGATAACTAAAAATACACATATAATGGGGTAGATTTGATTTAATAAACATTTAATATGAAAAAAAGTCCCCTGGAGCAGGGGTGGGTGACTAGTTGGCTCTGAGTTAGCAGTGTGGCATGGCCACGAGTCCTGCAGAAGGCTTTTAGGTCTAGGTCAGCACCAGAGAAGGGTCCACAGTTGTGGAGCAATCCTTGAGGCCTCTGACACTATCTTTGTCTCCAGGTCCTGCATTTCAAATGAAATTTTCCCCAAAGTTCACCCAGTGAGGAGTAATCAGAATCATTGGATCTTGAAACAGGGGCATTTGAGTGATGAGCCAGGAGCCAGGAAAAATATGATTCAGGATGGTGCATAATTACTCTTCCAGATGTTTGAAGGGTGTTAAGAGGAAGACAGAGTCCATGTCTTCATGTGGCTTCAAGAGCAAAATTCTGGCCAGCAGGTAAAATTATAGCAAATATATTTCAGGCTGGGGGCCGTGGCTTATGCCTGTAATCCCATCATTAGGCAAGGCCGAGGTGGGAGAATCCCTTGAGTTTAGATGTTTGAGACCAGCCATCATGAGATCCCTATCTTTACAAAAATCTTACAAATTAGCTGGCATAGTAATCCCAGCTACTTGGGAGGCTGGGGTAAGAGGATTGCTTGAGCCCAAGAGTTCAAGGCTGCAGTGAGCCAAGATTGGCCACTGCACTCCAGCCTGGGCGACAGTGAGATCCTGTCTCTAAGAAAAATGAAAAAGAAAAAGCCCATTTCAGCTTAAGGAAAGAAAGCCATTTCCAATGGTCCCAGCTCTCTGAGATGGGAGAAGAGTGCTACAGGATGTATGTAGTGAGTCCCTGTTCCTAGGTTGAGGACAGAGAAGATGGCTGCTCCCCTTGAGGGGATGTGGCAGGGATTGGACCGAACGTCTCTGTGGATCCTATCAATGCCAAGATCCTCTGGTGCTGTTAGAAAACACGAATTCTCTGTTTCTAAATAAGTGAAGTTTCAGCCTATGACAGGCTCTCTACAGAAACAAAATGCAAATGTACATTAGGGACAAATGGGCTAAGTTCTGGGATCCTGGAATGAGGCTGCCTGGGTTTACCGTTTATGAGACAATATTGTTACCTTCTCAATTTTCCCATGTGTAAACTGGAAGTGTTAGTAGCATGTGTCTCTTAAGGTTGTTGTAAGGATTAAGCAGGTTAGTGTATGTAAAGATGTTAGATGGGGGAAGGCACAAGCAAGCTCTGGGTATGGGTTAGCTGTTTCTAGCATTACCAAGGCACTTTCTGCATGAAAGTACTAAGTTAATGTTGCATCTTCAAAAATCAAAGTAATCAGATATTCAGATAGTGGAGTCCCGATTAGTGAGATTCCACTGGGCAGTCTGGTCCAAATTCATCCTCCACTTTTTCAACTGAATACAGAACATGAATCTAGAGAATTTTTTTTTTTTTTTTTTTTTTTTTGAGACAAAGTCTTACTCTGTCGCCCAGGCTGGAGGACGGTGGCACGATCTTGGCTCACTGCAGCCTCTGTCTCCTGGGTTCAAGCAATTCTCCTGCCTCAGCCTCCTGAGTAGCTGGGATTACAGGCATGCATCACCACGCCCAGCTAATTTTTGTATTTTTAGTGGAGATGAGGTTTTGCCATGTTGGCCAGGCTGGTCTCAAACTTCTGACCTCAAATGATCCACCTGCCTCAGCCTCCCAAAGTGGTGGGATTACAGGTGTGAGCCACCGTGTCCAGCCCCAATCTAAATTTTTTGTACCATTAGTGGACAATGATTTTTCTTTTTTACTTTTTTTTTGTTTTTTGAGGCAGAGTCTCGCTTTGTTGCCAGGCTGGAGTGCGGTGGCACGATCTCGCTCACTGCAACCTCTGCCTCCCAGGTTCAAGCAGTTCTCCCGCCTCAGCCTCCCAACTAGCTGGGATTGCAGTCGCGCACCACCACGCCTGGCTACTTTTTGTATTTTTAGTAGACACAGGGTTTCGCCATGTTGGCCAGGCTAGTCTTGAACTCCTGACCTCAGGTGATCCGCCCGCCTTGGCCTCCCAAAATGCTGGGATTACAGGTGTGAGCCACCGCGCCTGGCCATGGACAATGATTTTTCTAACTCAAACAAATACCAAAATGCATCATATAGTTGTTCAATGAGTAGCTTTCACCATGAGACAATAAATAATTTAGTTAACATTTCTTGGTCTTCTCTAAAATATCAAAAGCTTTCCAATTCACTTAAGCTGGCTAAACCCCTAATTATTATTCTAGCAACAAAACTGGGGCCAGTTCCAGGCATCAGTGTGAAATGACTTTCTCTGAATTGTAGCATAAATGATAAATAAATAAATAATGCCTAATATTAGAGGTAACTGAATTAGAGTATGTTTAGTGCAAGCGTCTATTGCGGCAGAAAAAAGATTCAGCAGAGAGAGAAGAGGACATTTTGGATCAAGAAAAAAACACAATAGCATGTGTAAGAGGTTATTAACTCTGCACCATTTGCCCACTCCCTTAGTAATGTTTAACAAGGCTTTATTGATTACAATAGCCTTGATTTGTAAATGGGAACAGAAGATCACATTGTTGGCACTAGACCAGTCCTTGCATACAGCATCTGCCAGCTGAAGACTTCATTAATAATTGACTTTAGGGGGATTATACGCGCCCATATGGGCCTGTCTTTTGCCAGCATGCTTCATCACAATATGCAGCTTGATTTATGAATAATTGTAGGATATTAGTTCTGGAAGACACCACAGACTGGAAATTGGAGAATTTAATCAGTGGCAGAGCCAGAGTCAGATTTTCTGACTCCTATTGCAAAGCCTTTTACACTAAATATATGTGGACTCTCATCAGCAACCTGAAATGTTGGCTGCAGATTTAAAAAATCTGACAGCTCAATAATATAAAATATTTCTCCAAGCGGCTCACTACAGGTGACCTCCAGACACTCTTGACTTCATCATCTTACCTTCCCCTTGAGGCTGAATCTCTATGTCAGAGATCATGAAGATTGGGGTTAGAAATTGCTTGTCCCTGGTAAGTAAGAAATGGACTCAAGTGGCCCAATTCACAAGCCAGAACTCTGTCCAACCTTGCATAACATACTCAACTGGAAACTACAGTTTTTGCTTCTCATTAACACCCAGGATGGCTGGTAGTGTTAACAGGCCATGATTCACCAGGTGCCTGGCCTGCCCTGCCCTGAGAGCCTGCCCACTGACCTACAGAGAAGGCCACAGCTATGTACCAGCAGCTCTGGGGGTTCTTTCTTAGCTGTAGCTTCTAGCACTCATCTAGCATTTCTGATTTCTAACTTCCTGCCTGCAATATTTATGGATCGTGTTTCTGCGTTGTCCTTGGCAGTGGCTGTTTCATGTGGACTGCCTGCTTGGTGTTCAGTCTGGCCTTGCTCATCCTCAGCTCCATGATCAGTTGGCCAGCACCAAATCACTCTTGGTCCTACTTGGCCTGTGTCTGACAACCCAGGCTCTTGTTTTTCTAGGAGGGGAGTTCAGAATTCAATCCCTTCATTGCCAGTAGTGTGAATTTATCGTTAACTTCTTGTCTGTGGCTGTGGCTGGAACATGGTCCTTGCCGGGGAGTCCACCATCAATCCTGGCTGGTTTCACAGAGCTGAATGTTCTAAGTTCAAGAGAACACGACGGATGTGCTTCCCACCCTCCTCTGTTGGATAGTGGCCACTGCTGGCTGGAGATGAGGAGGGGAGAGACTCTGCCTGTGGCTTACAGGAACTTTCTAGTTATAGGGCAGACAGCCACTTCCTAGCATCACAGAACACCATGGATCCCCCTGGCAAGAGATGGCCAGCAATACCAGCCAGAGGCTCGTTGGGGAGGATGGATGCACTACCAAGTCATGAAACCTTGAAATAAAAATACAATGCAAACTGGCATTACAGGGAATGCCCTGGAAAGGTCTCCTGAGAGAGCCCCAATGCCCTGAATGCCCCAGTCTTCCTAAAGCTCACATTATGAGAATAAAACCCCTCTTGACCATTCATTCCTGCCCCCTCCAGACATGATGATTCCCTTCTTTTCCTCCTCTCACAGGGGGATTCTCTTTTTGCCTATAAGTGTCCACAACCTTCTGACACCCACAATATGGGCCCATTGGCATATTGGGTGGCCAGCCTTTGCTGGGTAAAGTTCCCGTTTTCAGTGCCTAGTCCTGGGAGGTTCTCCTATCTCACTGCTCCTCCCTGCATTGTACCCCAGCTCTTGGTCTCAGGAAGAGGTGATTACCATTGCACTGAAGTGCTAGACTTGGAGATGTTGGGTTGCTTCATGGACCAAAGTGTGGTCAGTCAGCCTCCACTTCTACTTCTTGGGAGACATGGACCCCATTTCCTCCTGCTTGAGGAAACCAGTGGTCTGTAGGAAAACCATGTCATTGTGTCTTATCTCGAGCTGCCCCTGCTGCAGTCTGAATTATCCTACCATGCAGCTATCTTTCAGAGAGGCAGTCCCTCAGCCTCTGTCAGAAGCAATGGCTCTGTCTCCACCAGCTTCCACCTTCACTGTAGCCATCATGCCAGGGGTTCCAGTCCAGCTTGTCCATTGTAGGAAGGCATTTGCAGTTGTAGAAAAAGAAAAATGGACTCATTGATTGGAGTGTTACTGTGAAATCATGCTGGAGTGGTGGGCTGTTTATTGAAAGGTGGATATAATTTTCTGAGCCTGATATTGGTGCCCTCCACAAATATGCGGATGCCACCTCGTGGAAGGGTTCATCAGGCTCTCCATCTCTCAGGGCCAGCATGTGACCCTGTGAAGTTGCTTATCCTTGACTGTCTTAAGTATCTAATGTTTGGCATGAGGCCTAGTTGGCATGGCTGCAATCTATTCAAGAACCCTATCCTAACATTTCATGAACTCGGTTCCTGCAGTCTCTATCAGCTGCGGCAGGGGATGGTGATATGGTTTGGCTGTGTCCCCACCCAAATCTCATTTCAGATTGTAATCCTCATAAGGGATTGTCGAGGGAGGACCAGGTGGGAGGTGATTGGATCATGAGAGTGGTTTCCCCCATGCTGTTCTCATGATACTGCATGAATTCTCAGGAGATCTGATGGTTTTATAAGTGTTTGACAGTTCCTCCTTCACACGTGGTCTCTCTCTCCTGCCACCTTGTGAGGAAGGAGCCTGCATCCCTTTCTGCCATGATTGTAAGTTTCCTGAGGCCTCTCCAAGTCACGTGAAACTGTGAGTTAATTAAAACTCCACTGTTTATAAATTACCCAGTCTTGGGTAGTATCTTTATAGCAGTGTAAAAATGGACTAATACAGATGGCAAACTTTTTCTATACAGAGCCAGATAGAAAATATAGGTGTTATGGGGCACACTTCCTCTCTGGCAGCTACTCAATTCTGACATTGTAGTACAAAAGCAGCCATGGAGAATATGTAAATGAATGGCCATGGCTGTATTTTCATAAAACTTATTTACAAATTCAGGTGGTGAGCCATAATTTGCAGATACCTGAGATATCGTAATACCCCTTCTAAGATGCTCCTGAGACATATACTAGCCAAACTCGAATGAAGTTTTGGGACCATATTTTGTACAGTTCAGCAGCCTGTATAATGGCATAGTGGCAGACAGAATCTCAGCTCTTCAGAACAGCAGCCCTGTCTAGGTCAATCAAAGAAGTCCGATGCTTTCTGGGATTCATCTCTTTATTCTTGTGCCTTAACAATTGTGGTTCCTTCTACCTCTTTTTTTCTTAGTCTCTATTTAAATACTACTTCCTCTAAGAGGCACTTTCTGATTTGGACTCTAGACTAGATTATTATTATTATTTTTGCTCTGTCACCTGCAAGTTTCATAAGAACAGGACCATGATCATTGCCTAGCACAATGCCAGGCTCATGGTAGGTGTCCATTTATGTTCTGATTTTTTACAATTGTTCAGTTGAACTTGTTTCCCATGCATGTTTCTCCCCGAAGGTGGCTCTGATGAATGTGATCAGTTTTCCCTGGTAACGGCTCCTACCTTGTCACAGCCACCTGAGGTCCAGCAGCTTTGCCATGTAGTGTACTTGCATCTAAGCCAGGGCTCTCAGCAGACCCAGAATCTCAGTCCACTCAGACCCACCCTCTTTTCTAAATGTGTAGAGTTTTCACTTCTTATTTGTTAAGCGGTTAAAACCACAGAGCCAACACTCTCTCGGAAAGCCAAGTATGGAGACCAAGTTCTCCAGCTTGTGGGTTCCATGGTCATCTGGCTCTGTTGACAACATACAGAGGTCCAGTGTGGATGTTGGAGATATAATCTGGGCTTCCAAGAGCAGTAGAGTCTGCAGAGGTGATTCAGAGAAGGGCAGGGTGCCAGGGTAGCTGGCTGCATGGGAACAGAAAGCTGGGGAGGCAGCCCAACCTCAGGTCATTCCCACCTCCCTGCGGTCAGCCTGGGCTACTACTTTTCTGGGAGAATTTGGAAAGGACACACCCATATCTACGAGTTGACTCTTGAGCTGTGCCAAGGAGAAGCTGTATAAGTTTGGTTGTCCTTTGTGGTCTGGCAGCTTCAGAAGCATGACAGTCCGTTTTGTTCCTTATCCCACTGGGTGTTCACTTGATGAATGATGAATGGAATGCTAGCCTTGACATGAAATACTGCAGTAACCACATTGGCCAGTGCACCACATCATATGATTTTAGCTTTTAGCTCTCTGTGAAATATCTGGCATTCATTTGGATAAAAATGTCAGCCCAGACACATATCTTGTATTATCTATTGCCAAGGCCTGGAAAATGGAATAGAGCTTTGCAAGACCTGGCAATTGAATAAATATAGCTAATAAGAGAAACAAGAGCAGGAGTGGCTGGGTTGCCTTTTGAGTCAAGATTTTAGCAAGGAGATACTCTGCTTGTATAAGCAAAGCAGGAATAGGAAACACTGACCAATTTCAGAAACAGAACGTTCTTCCCCTCCCCCCTCTTTCCCCCTTCCCTCTCCTTCTTTTCTTTCTTTCCTTCTTTTATTTCTTAGAGACTGGGTCTGTTTCTATCACCCAGGCTAGAGTGTAGTGGTGTGATCATAGCTCACTGTAGCCTTGAACTCCTGGGCTCAGGCCATCCTCCTACCTCAGCCTCCCAAGTAGCTAGGGATACAGGCATGTGCTACCACACCTGGTTAATGTTTTTGTCTTTTTATTTTTGTGGAGATGGGGTCTCATTTTGTTGCCCAGGTTTGTCTTGAACTCTAGCTTCAAGTAATCTCCCCCGCCTTGGCTTCCCAAAGTGTTGAGTTTACAGGCATGAACTACTGCACCTGACCTGGAAAGCTCTTACAAAGAAATGTTGACCGGGCGCGGTGGCTCACGCCTGTAATCCCAGCACTTCAGGTGGCTGAGGCAGGTGGATCATGAGGTCAAGAGATTGAGACCATCCTGGCCAACATGGTGAAACCCTGTCTCTACTAAAAATACAACAATTAGCTGGGTGTGGTGGCGCACCTGTAGTCCCAGCTACTCAGGAGGCTGAGGCAGGAGAATCACTTGAACCCGGAGGCAGAGGTTGCAGTGAGCCAAGATCGCACCACTGCACTCCAGCCTGGAGACAGAGCGAGATTCCATCTCAAAAAAAAAAAAAAAAAAAAAAAAAGAAAGAAAGAAAGAAAGAAAGAAATGCTGGCCTCTAAATAACCAAGTTAGAGTTGGTTGCCATGATTGTCTTTTAATGACATCTACGTACTAATTTCTGACATCGAAACTGACCCTGGCCGGGCGCAGTGGCTCACGCCTATAATCCCAGCACTTTGGGAGGCCGAGGCGTGCGGATCACGAGGTCAGAAGATCGAGACCATCCTGGCTAACATGGTGAAACCCCATCTCTACTAAAAAAAAAAAAAAAAATTAGCCAGGTGTGGTGGCGGGCGCCTGTAGTCCCAGCTACTCGGGAGGCTGAGGCCAGGGAATGGCATGAACCTGGGAGGCAGAGCTTGCAGTGAGCGGAGAGCTCGCTACTGCACTCCAGCCTGGGTGACAGAGCAAGACTCCCTCTCAAAAAACAAAACAAAGCAAAACAAAAAAACTGACCCAATGGTCCCATAGACAGTTCTTTTTGATAAACATAGAAATTGACCTTTCTAGTCTTAAAGCTTGAAACTAATATTTGTTTTATCTGAGTTCCTTTCTTATGAAAGGACTTTCAGACCTCTCAAAAAAAGTATCAAAGGACTGAAATTCACGAAGTCACCAGAACCAGACAATGAGATGCCTGACCCCTCATTCGTCATGATTTCTTCTTTGCCCCTCCCTAGTTCCTGTTTTCTTACACATTGTTACATTTTTTTCCCTGCTATATAAACCCACGTTTCAGTTGACAAGGGAAATGGATTTTTTTTTTTTTTTTTTTGAGATGGAGTCTTGTTCTGTCACCCAGGCTGGAGTGCAGTGGTGCAATCTCAGCTCACTGCAACTTCCGCCTCCCAGGTTGAAGCTATTCTCCTGCCTCAGCCTTCCAAGTAGCTGGGACTACAGGTGTGTGCTGCCATGCCCAGCTAATTTTTGTATTTTTAGTAGAGATGGGGTTTACCATGTTGGCTAGGCTGGTCTCAAACTCCTGACCTCAGGCAATCTGCCTGCCTCAGCCTCTTAAAGTGTTGAGATTACAGGCATGAGCCACCATGCCTGGCCAGGGAAATGGATTTGAGACTGAGCCCCCATCTTCTAGGATGTAGCACCCAATTAAAGCCTTCTTCCTTGGCATGTCATCGTCTCAGTGATTGGTTTTCTGTGCAGCCAGCAGCAGGACCTAGACTGAACCCTTGGTGTTTCGGTAACAACATCAGTGTGACTGATGTCCTCATGAAACCAATGGAATCAGAATTTCCTAGAAATCTTTACAAAGCTTTTGCTTCTCTCATGTTGTATTCTTCAGTCCATGGTGGTTTACATTTGCCTCTTTTATCATCTCTTTTAGTCTGAAAATTTTCTGTTTCTCGTATTAGTGCTTTCAAATAGATTGCCTATTGGATTATTTTCTCATTTATATAGCAGACTCGGATTGGATGGGGGGATATGATTAAAAGACAATTACATATATTTAATACTTTTAGAGGATTTATATAGGAACAAAAATCAGAGGAAGACTTACAAGATTTTCTAATTTAAAAATTTTTAATTATTCTAATAAGCATTTCATGCACTTAGCTAACTCTTTACTATGAAGAAATGGACTGGGAAGCCAACAGATCTGAGTTCCTGTCCCTGCATTGACAAATAATTCATTTTCAGAGCCTGTTTCACAAGCCATGAAATAAGGGAACCATTTTATGTAGAAAGTAGCTTCAAAACAGCTGGGATGAATAAAGTACTTTATGACCTGGAGACTTCAAACACAGTTTTTTTGCTGTGGCCCATAATTTGATAGTGTCTAATTGCATCTAAAATCCAAGTTTTCGGCCAGGCGTGGTGGCTTACACCTGTAATCCCAGCAATTTGGGAGGCCAAGGCGGGTGGATCATGAGGTCAGGAGTTCGAGACCAGTCTGACCAACATGGTGAAACTCCATCTCTACTAAAAATACAAAAATTAGCCGGGCCTGGTAGTGTGTGCCTGTAATCCCAGCTACTCAGGAGGCTGAGGCAGGAAAATCGCTTGAAACTGGGAGGCAGAGGTGGCAGTGAGCTGAGATCGCACCATTGCACTCCTGCCTGGGTGACAGAGTGGGACTCCGTCTCAAAAAAAAAAAAAAAAAAGTTTTCTGCGATGGCATCTAAGCATCTTTCTGTTACAGTCCTGAACTGCCTTCCACATCACTTCCCACCCATCTTCTTGGGCCCTGATCCTTTATCACATGCTGTACTCTCAGGACTCCTGACCTTTGCTTCTGCTGTTCCCCCTGCCTAGCATACCACACCCATTTCTTTAGAAATCAAAGGCCCATCTATCTCCTTCAAAACTCAGATCTAGTGTTTCCTCTTGCATGCAGCTTTTTCTAACCTCAGCAGAATGAATTTCCCCCTTCCCTTTGTGCTTTCTCATAATGGAACGTTTATCATATGGGATAATTACTTGTTACATGTTTTGTTTTCTATTTAATACCTCCTAAGTTTTGACTGAAGCTTGTCTACATGCTTGGTCACAGAACTGTCCTGGGAAATTCCCTGATGAATTATTTCAAAAGCAACCAAAGTGTCCTAACTTGATGGTAGCAGGGGAAAAACAAGGGATCATCTCAGTGTGGCTGAATGAAAAGCAGTATCTATCTGGATCTTCATAAATGATGGAATTGATTTGCCACACCATTTGGTAAAGGCCTGAAGCCATGGTTAACAGGGTTATTTTGATGAAAACTTGAAACAAAAAACACTCAAAGGACAACAGCCCCGGTGGCCCTTGAGGCAAATGATTGATTCCTGGGGCTATGTTGGAAAGTTTGGCAGAGAAGAGACTGAAATATGCTATGGGGTGAGGAGGTTGTAGGAGGGGGCCCCACTGGGAGATTCTTGGGCTTTGGAAACATGGGGGAGAGAAAATGGTCCGGAAATGTTGTCTTGGGAAATTAGGGACAGCAGAGCTAGGGATAACAGCATGTCTAGAATACGCTGATAAATTTCCACTAGATGACGCTGTTTCCTCATTTGGCGAATGAGATTTATTACCTTACCCCTCCCCGCCAACCTAAGCCCCGGACCACCGACCACAGAGGCGTGAGAGCCTGGAGGCCTGGGCTCTAGTTCCAAATCTGCCCCTCCCTGGAACGAGGCCTGGAAGGAACAGACCTCCGAGATTCCCTGAGATTCCTCATTTGTAAAACAAAGAAATCCTCAACCAGGTGCTTTCTAAAACTTCTCCAATTACTTTTTAAAATACGTTTTATTTTTCCATTTTAATGAAAACTGTGGAGATATGTATTGCCTTTTATGTAAATATATACTTGTCATACAGAAATATCAATTTTTATTTAACCAAATCTCATTTAGATAATTAGACTCTGTAAAGCATACGGGGCAAGAATCAAATGAATAACAGTATACTTGTACACATTGGTATGCCTCCTGGGCCTAAACATTTCCCATTTATGTATGCAGTGAATTGTAGAGCTGGAAAGAATCTTAGAGGTTATACAAATAGTTCAGTCTTTTACGTATCTAATATCTAAACATAAGCTTCTCCAGGGGAAAAATTCTATTATTTTTTTTTCCATGATGAATTTTTTTTAGGGTCTGTAGTTGTAGAACTATGTCCTTGTGCTTGAGGCCAGCTCTACACTGCATTCTCTAATGCAGGTTATCATTTGACGCACGACTTCCAAAGCTCGCTTAAGTCATAACTGAATCATTGAATGACATCAAACACCTAGCTGTTGTGTTTGAGCTGCTTTTTTTTTTTTTTTTTTTTTTTTTTTGCCTACTCTTGTGATATGGGTCTGTCCAGCAGTGCTTCTCTCTGTTTGCTTCAGATGTTTTCAGTTATATGGAAATTAAACTCCAAGGGAAGAATATGGGGTGGATCAAATTCTGTAACTGTGTCAATCCCTGCCCCCCCCAGAGGACACATCCAGATCCATGTCTCTGCCTCGTGTTTACCATCAGTGGAGCCCAGATTGTTTCAACACATAGAAAGACCCACTGCTTTTCCTGGCAAGTCCTGAAGGTCATTTGTTTGCTGCTTTTTACAGTAATTGTAACAACCATTTATCCCTTGTAAACAAATAGTGTGCTTCTAACCTATATACCACAGTTAAAACGTTATCCCAATAGGACAAGAGAGTTGCTGACAAAGAGAACTGGCAACATAGGGGGGAAAAAGAAGCAAGGCGTAGTCTGTCTCTTACAAATGTGGGTCATATATCTTTCTATCTGAAGGAGACGATGGACTTCAATTTTGTTCTTCCAATTCCTTTCTATACCCCAGTGAGAACAGTTTTTAGTAAATATTTAAGTTCTTTTGCTTTAAGAAGAAAGATAAGAATGATAATAATCTCTGAGTGTACCAATCCGCTGTTAAACCCCCTCCACCACCCACCAAATAACTCCTCTCACTAGATCAGTTCAGCCCCAGGGTTCATAGTTAACAAGGCTTCATTAGGGCTGAAAAAAAAATTGCCTCTGCTTCCAAACACGGGTTGAGCTCTGATACGGCCTCAGCAGGGAACAGATTTCCCCCTTTTATCTCTTTGCTTCACTGGTGTGTAATCTTGTCTTTTGGAACAGTGGTAATCAGAACAAATTACCTAGAGTGGGGAATGAAAAGACTTCACAGTCATTGTGGGTAATTTTTCGTTTTCTTTAACAATTGGTACCTTCCTTTAGTAATTGAAAATGATCCAAGAAATCTCTATGTACTTCGTAAGACTTTCCTAAGCGTGCCAGCTAATGCTTTTAAGGTGGTAGAGATGGTTTCAGCGAGGGCTTGGAAGCTCCAAAAAACCAGAAACTTGCCTTGTTGCCTGGGTCCCTCAACAGGGACGGCCAGAGTTTCTTGAGACAGTTGCTGCTGTGGTCTGGAGAGAAGCAGAGCCATAAAAGAGAAGGCTTTGTGGCATGTCTAGGCCCACATTCCAGATGCAGAGTTTAGTGTGAACAGCGTGTCCCTCCCAATCTTGAGAAGAGGATAAAGAATGATGCTCCTCTAGGATCTGCCCTCAGTTTTTGTTGGGGGCTCCAGTCCCACTAGACCTGAGTTATTGTCAGAAAGGCAGCCTCACGGTACCTCTGCCGCTCAGTGGGGGTCTCTGCGCCTGCTGCTTCATTCATCATCCCCTGCCTCTCCCATGTGCACTGGAAAACGTATTTGCTTCTTGAGGTTCAGAGAGATGAAGAACATGCCTGAGTTCAGTAGCACAAAGCAAGTGTTAGAACCTCTGAGAGATTGAAGGGTTGGGGGTGAGAGTTTATGACATCCATGGGGGTGCTTAGAGGAACATCTGCCATGTCAGGTGTCATTTCTGAAGCTTCATACTTGATGAATTTGAGATGTGTGGAAATAGTAACAGCCTATTTGTGAGGTTACCTTCCTGGGCAAAGCAATGTTATCCAAGATTCACTCAGAAAGCCGCAAGAAGCATGCTGGAGCTAGGTGTCAAGAGGAGGTTTATGGCATGTCATTAATGGAAAGTCAGGTGGAAAAGAGCTAACACTTCTCAAGGTATCATCCTTCTGTGTCAAAGTCTCTGCCTCTACAGGACTGTAAGTATGTGGGTTGATAACAGCTTCTAGTGCCTTGAACATGTTACCAGTGGTTGAATGAACACAAATGAGCAGAAGTTGGAGATACCCTCATTAGGACATAGGATGTTCTGAGCCTTAGGTTATCTAAGACTAAGGAGTTTATGAGATGGACTATATCTGCAAAGTCCTGGAGGACTTTAAGAGGTGATAAAGGCTCAGTTGTGTGTAGTAGTAGGGATTTACATGAGAAAAATTTTGGATGGCAACTTAAACTAGGTCAGCATTTTTTAAGAGGGGGTAAGGACATGTGTATGTTAAGGAAAGTGGATGTAGTCTCAAATCTGGGTATGTCTAAGTGGGAATCAGTGCAAGCCGTCTCTGCAGGCATACTTAACCAAAATGAGAAATTAGGGAGCTAGGAGAGTGTAGGGTCTGAGGTGTAACCTTCAGCTGAGACACTGGGTGCCTGCCAGCAAGCTCAGTCATTAAGGGACTGAATTCAGGATAGAAAGTCCAGCCATGGGTGCTGTGGACTCCAAGTTCAGAGCAGAGTAACCACTTTTATTGTGGTTACTAGACCAAGTTCAACATAAGTTCCAATGTCTCCTCTTTTCCCTTGGAACAATGCAGAAAGTCTATTTCCTTCTTGAGTTACTCTAAGGCTTGGTGTTTCTTATATTCATTTCTGGCTTCCTTTAGTCAAGCCAAATTGTTAATATGCTTGACCAAAAATGATGGAAAAATCAAGATAATAGCCAGAGTTGAATAATTTCTAACATGAGTCAAAATATAAAAATTATTAGACTGCCCATGAACATAAAAACAGTAACATTACCAACATCAGTTCAAACACAGCATCACAAAATAGAAGTATATTTGTAAATCTTAGCAGCTGCGACTGAACTACATTTTCCATGTATTGATAAAGCAGCCTGGGCAAAAAAGAAATTATGAGTCACCGGGATGTCTGTATCAGACTCAGAGTAGTACGTCAATTTCTAAAATTGATCTTGAATATATTTATGTCAGAGTCATCCCAAGATGCTTCTGATACGAGTCTTGTGCTAGAGAGTAACATGACTTTGGAGATGTCCTAACCAGGGTTGTGAGAAACCCTTTTCTATTTGCCATGGTGATTGTTCAAAGCACAGTTCATCTGGTTCACAAAAAGCAGTTGATCCCTGGTTGGGTCAGAGAAGGGCTGGTGGAGGAGATGAAGAAGAATGGGGGGGGAGATTGTCTTGGGCAACTCTGCTGAGCAACTCCTTGAATTTGACCTGTGGTTCCACCCTTCTTAAATTTCTTCTGAGAAAAGAATACTGGCAGAATGTTGACAATTACTGAAGCCTGGTGGCAGGTGTAGGAGGTTCATTAGGCTATCTTTACTTTTGTTTAACAATTTCTGTTATGAAAGTTAAAACATTTCTTCAAAATAGTTGGTAGGAATTTTTTTTTTTTTTTTTTGAGATGGAGTCTCACTCTGTTGCCCAGGCTGGAGTACAGTGGTGCGATCTCGGCTCACTGCAACCTCTGCCTCCCGAGTTCAAGCAAATCTCTGCCTCAGCCTCCTGAGTAGCTGGGATTACAGGCGTGTGCCGCCATGCCTGGCTAACTTTTTGCATTTTTAGTAGAGACGGGGTTTCACCATCTTGGCCAGGCTGGTCTTGAACTCCTGACCTCGTGATCCACCCGCCTCAGCCTCCCAAAGTGCTGGGATTAGAGGCGTGAGCCGCCGCACCTGGCCAGAAATTTTTTTTAAATGGCAAAACAATTTATGAGATTTCTGTATTCTTACTGCATTTCTTGATTAAAAAACAACTAAAAATTGAAATATAAATATATTGTTATATATGACTATTATTTTGCCTATTTTGCACACTTATATATGCCTATTATTTACACTTCTGGTATATAGGAGAGAGAAAGTGAGCAAATGGGTATTTTCCCTAATGAGACGATATATTTTTTCTTACCATGCTAGTGTTTATAGTCTGGAAAATTCTGTTAAGATATGGAAAGTGACAAGTAGAGCCCACTTTCCACTTTATGGGACAGGCTTAGGGAATGACTGTTCATTGAATCCACTCCCAAAACATAGACTTGTCTTTGATTATATTGGCCATCTTTTATGTTGAGGAACTCTAATGAGCATTTTTTTTTTTTTTCTGGAGATGGAGTCTCGCTCTGTCGCCCATGCTGGAGTGCTGCAATGATGTGATCTCAGCTTACTGCAACCCCTACATCCTGGGCTCAAGCGATTCTCCTGCCTCAGTCTCCCAAGTAGCTAGGATTACAGGCCTCTGCCACTATGCCCAGCTAATCTTTGTCTTTTTAGTAGAGATGAGGTTTCACCATATTGGCCAGGCTGGTCTCGACCTCCTGACCTCAGGTGATCTGCCTGCCTCGGCCTCCCAAAGTACTGGGATTTCAGGCATGAGCCACCGCACTCAGCCAAATGAGCATTGATTCGGGCCCTGAGGTGTGCTCTGAAATATGTGGAGCAACTAGGTTTCATGATAACTCACATTCACATGGGGATGGCACTTGGTTTAGCCACATAGATGTCATCTTCATTTTAATAATTAGGCCTAGCTTGTAAGTTACAAATCACAGTGTGACATGTCTGGTTATATTTTTTAAAGACTTGTGTGAAAACTCATTAAACCTGGTGTGTGTGTGTGTGTGTGTGTGTGTGATGTGTGATGTATTTGATTGCATTCTTTTTTGGTACAGGAACTATAAGTACTTGGGGAACCACATTTGTTATATTTTATGAACATTAAGTAAAACATTAGACCCGTCTATTTATTAATTTAATATGTTCAGTGAGGAAATATTTATGAAGTGCTTTCATGAGTCAGGCACTGCGTTGGGTGCTGGGAATTCAGTAAAGACCAAAAGCCCTGTGGTCATTGTCCTCACGGGGCTCCCAGACTAGCATGGGAGCAAGCATGAATCTAAACAACCACACATGTGACCCATGTAATTATGCATGCTACTAAGCGGTGTGACAAAGGCTAGGGTCCTTCACGCGTGTGTAATAAGGCGTCTGCACCCAGCGTGGGGCTCAGTGAAAGCATCCCTGAGGAGGTGGTATCTGATTTGCTATCTGAAGAGGAAGAAGAGCACCAGACTGAGGGAAATGCACTTGAGAAGACTCTGATTGCAGGGAGGACACTCGACAAGACCTGGTTTCAGGGAGAACACTGCACTTTGGAAGTCCTAGGAGGCTAGGGTAGCTGGAGAGGAAAGCGCGGAGGGAGACTGGTGTGCAGTGAAGCCAGAGAGGCAAATGCAAGCCGAATCCTGCAGGGCAACGTATCCCATGGAAAGAATTTGGTCTTCATCGGAAGAGCAATTGGAAAGTCTATTAAGGGTTCAACGCAGAGGGATAACATGATCTAATTTATACTTTTCAGGAAATCACTTTCACTGCAGTCTGGAAAATGGATTAAAGGAGGGCAGTAGAGGCTACAGCCCCTGGGGAGGGGGTGGTGATGAGTCAGCTGTGAGCCAGCTTCTTGGCCATGCACTGGGAATGTGCCAGGAGGTGAGCGGAATGTTCTCTTGTCCTCTTCAAAATCGTGAGCTGTGGAGAGCAGGACTAGTAAACAGATGATGATACGGTGTGATGAGCTTCATATTAAAAGTGAGTAAGACACATTATGTGAGCACAGTAGAGAAGGCAATTAATTTTGATTTGGAGGATCAGGGGAGGCTGCCTGAGGAGGTATCATCTGACCTAGGCCTTGAGGAATGAGTAAGAACCAAAGAAGAGATTCAAAATTATCCCAATGAAAGGAATAGCAAGAGTAAATTTCAAAGTAAGTTTGAAATGCCTTGAGCTTCAGGGAATGGTCAGTCATCTGATGTGGCTGCCTCACTGCCAGTCCACCCTCCCTCCAGCCCAGATCACATGCTTCAAGATTATGGCCTCTAGTACCTTGACTTGAGTAATTATTTTATCATATCAGGGCCAGGAATTCCTCAAACCCTCCAGCCTCTCACTGTGTCTCACGTCCTTTGTAACCTTAGTTGCCCAAATTAAATCCCATGAGTCATCATTAACATCATTTTCTGGTAAAGACCCTCAATGTCCTCACCCTTCTCTAACTTTATCTTAAAGACTCAATAACCCTCAACTCTGATTTGCTGCAGCCTGTCTACTCTGCCTTATGCTTGAGCAGCTGCCTTTGGTTGCACAAGGGGACATATCCATGTGCTCTGGTCTTATTTGGGACCACTAGATGCAAGGGAGCTCTCAGGGCAGCCAGGCCATCCTACAACACTTTCCTAGTCCATTCATTTCCCCATGCTCCTAAACCATTCTACACTTTCTACTCTCTCCTCAAAACACCAAGATCGGCACCCTCACTCTCAGATGACAGCTTAGCCTCTGAGGTCAATGAGAAAATAGAAGCAGCCGCAAGAGACTCCACACTGTCTCACACTGCATCTTTCCACAAGCCTGCATCTGAGCCCATAGACTCTATGTTCCCTCCCACTGCTACGCATGAGCTCTCCCTGCTCCTATCAAAAACCATCTTCTTTACCTGTGCATATTGTCTTTCCCCTCTTCAAGGACATGGCTCCAGTAGTCTTTTTCTGGTCCTTTCCTCCATCATTAATTTCCCCCTCTATGAAATTATTTCCATCAACCTGAAATATATTGCAATATCTCCTATCTTAAAAAAAATCAACTCTCTCTTGACCCCACATACCTAGAGACATCCTTGTTACCTTACTCCCAGTTATAGCAAAACTTCACTAAAGATGTGTCTTTGTCAGTTTTAGTTGAGCTTATTTCCATTCTTTCTTAAACCTATTCTAATCAGTTACTTCCCCAATCACTTCCCTGAAATTTTTCTTATCACTAACCAAGACCTGTATGTTGTTAAATCCCACAGGAAATCCAATCTTCATTTTACTTACCTATTAACAATATTCGATATAATTGATCATTCTCCTTCCTTGAAACACTTTCTTTATTTCCTTCGGAGATCAAAATTCTCCGAATGTTTCTTCTTTTTCATGGGCTCCTCTTCCTCAGTCTCCTTTGCTCTGTCCTCTTCTCACCAGCCTCCAAATGATAACAGAGGGCCTCAGGGCTTAGTCCCTGGACCTGTCCTTTATGTATGTATATTTATTTCTTAGATGATCTTACCTAGTCTCATGGATTTAAATATCATAATACACTGATTACTTCCTTTTCCCTCCTTTCTTTTCTAGCCTGGATCTCTTCACTGAACTCTAGGCTCAAAAATCTGCCTACCTGATGTTTCCATTTGGATCTCTGAAAGGTACCTCAAACTTAGAACTGCTTATCATTACCTTCAAGCCTGTTCTTCACATTTTCCCACCCTCACATCTAATCCATCACCAAACCCTGTCATCTTCATACTCAATAAATGCCCCAAATCTGACCATTTTTGTCATCTCTATTGCCAACACCCTAGTCCAAGCCACTAGTTCCGCTTCCTGGATTATTATATCAGCTTCTTAACTACTTCCACTCTTGCATCTCCACCCCTGCACAGCATAGTCTCAACTCAATATCAACAGTAATCTTTTTTTTTTTTTTTGAGACAGAGTCTCACTCTGTCACCAGGCTGGAGTGCAGTGGAGCGATCTGAACTCACTGCAACCTCCACTTCCCGGGTTCAAGTGATTCTTCTGCCTCAGCCTCCCAGGTAGCTGGGACTACAGGCACATGCCACCACGCCCGGCTAATTTTTTTTTGCATTTTTAGTAGAGACAGGGTTTCACCATGTTGGCCAGGATGGTCTCGATCTGTTGACCTCGTGATCTGCCCCCATCGGCCTCCCAAAATTCTGGGATTACAGGCGTGAGCCACCGCGCCCAGCCTATCAACAGTAATCTTCTTATAAGGTAAATAGGAATATGTTGTCATTCTTCTGCTCAAAATCCCCCACCAACATTCCATCTCATTCAGAATAACATCCAAAGATCTTACGATGGCCTAGAAGGCACTGGGAGATGAGACACCTGTTTGCTCTCTGACCTCATCTCCTATAAGCCATCTCATTGTTCACTGCACTCCAGGCGTCCTGGCCTCTTTGATGTTCCTTAGACATAGCAGGCATGTTTCCTTCTCAGGACCCATAGGTTCACTGTTCCTTCTTTCTGCAAAGTTTTACCCAACAGTTTTCACTTGGCCTGCTTCCTCACTTCCTTCCAGTCTCTGCTCATGTCAATGGATCAGTGAGGTCTTCTTTGACCACTTTGTTTAGATTAGCAGCTCTCCCCACCCATCAGATTTGTCATTACTCATCTATGTGTTATTTTTCTCCATAGTGCCTATGGCTATGTGACATACTATATTAGTTAGGTTAGTGGTAGAACCTGCAAACATCAGCTCCAACATTTCTGCAGTTGAATACATTGTACATATTTTACATGCTTCCTTACAGTTCAATGCTAATGTTCCTAATTGGGGTTGGTTTTCCTTCCCCTGGGATTCAGACACTCAGATCCTTCCATCTTGAGGCTCTGCCTTCAGGGCTTCAGAGTCCTCTGTGTCTAGCAGAAACCAAGGAAAGAATAGTAAGTGGAGGAGGCACATCAAGCTCTTAAAAAAGCCTGTCCTGTAAGTGACACACACTTCTACTCACATTGCATTGGTAAGAATTTGTCATATGGACACAACTGGTTGCAGTGGAAGCTGGAAAATGCAGTCCCTATCTGGGCTACTGCCTGCCAGGGACAACTCCACTCTGGAAATTTGGTGCACAGAAGGTCATCCCTGCCATACACACTATGCCTTTACTTGTCTAGTAACAGTGTTCCTTCATTAGAATGTAAGTTCTATGGAGAAGTGATCTGTTTCCATCCCTCTTATAACTCTAGGACATAGGACAGCTTCTAGTGCATAGTAGGTATCCAGTGATTATTTGCTTCAATTTTTATTTTTTTTAAAAGGTCCTAGTCTGGAAGGGGGGAAGAGTTATAGTAGTGTGGGAGCTGAGGCTAAAAAGATAGAGTCAGGTAGTGAAAGGTGTACGTACTTGCAGCCATCATGAATACGGGCTATCCTAATGCATAAATGTGCCCAGATCACAGGCAAATTGGACTGGAACCAAAACATTTGGCCACATTTTTTTTTCCATAAAACCATTTGGACAATAGTTACACAACAGGAATTTCTCTATTGCCATCCTGTGGCTTTGTAGATAAGCAGCAGTGGATCAACCAGGACCAAAAAATGTAATTCTGTTTGATTTAACTGCACTTGTATACACATGGCCTATGTTCCTCCATGGGAAAGTTTTACTATGTTCAGTGAACTGTGTGTTAAATCTGTGGCATAATTCCAAATTATTTCTCTGGCTTTTTCCTCTTCATGTTCTCCTAATTTAGGGTTGAGCTGTTATTAAACAAGTAAGTGTCAAGCATGAAATACTATCAATGCACTTTGGGTTCCAGTTGTATGTCTTAGTCCATTTAGTGTTGCTATAACAGAGTACTCAAACCCGGGTATTTTGTAAAGAAAAGAGGGCTGGGTGCAGTGGCTCAAGCCTGTAATCCCAGCACTTTGGGAGGCCAAAGCAGGTGGATCACGAGGTCAGGAGATCGAGACCATCCTGGCTAACACGGTGAAACCCCGTCTCTACTAAAAATACAAAAAATTAGCCGGGCATGGTGGTGGGTGCCTGTAGTCCCAGCTACTCGGGAGGCTGAGGCAGAAGAATGGTGTGAACCCAGGAGGCGGAGCTTGCAGTGAGCCAAGATCACGCCACTGCACTCTAGCCTGGGCAACAGAGCAAGACTCCGTCTCAAAAAAAAAAAAAAAAAAAAGGATTATTTGGTTCGTGTTTCTGCAGGCTAGGAAATTCAAGAAGCCTGGTGCTGGCATCTGCTGGGCTTCTGGTGAAGGCTTTTGTGCTTCATCATAACATGGTGGGAGGTCAAAGGAGAAGCAGATACCAGTGGAAAGGCAGAACCAGAGGGGCATCCTGGCTTTATAACAACCCTCTCTTGCAGGAACATTCCCATGAGAACTAATCCAGTCTTGTGTGACTGAGAACTCACTGGCTACCAAGAGAACAGCACCAAGCCATTCGTGAGGGATCTGCCCCCCTTGATCCAAACACTTCCTACTAGGCCCCACCTCCCAACTCTGCCACATTGGGGATCCAATTTCAACATGAGTTTGGGTAGAGACAAACTTAACCATAGTGTAGTGTAATGGAGATAACTTCAGACTTCAAGCCAAGCTCTCAGGCTCCAATACAACCTTCTCCAGTACAACCATTTGAGACCAAACACTGAATTGCATGTACTGTGTTTTTGATTTAGAAATACATGTTAGGTTCTTTTAAAATATAGCTTGACTATTATATATCAAACTGAGAGAAGATACACATGTATATGTTGACATAATCTTTGTGTACTTGAAGATTTGTTGTTGTTGTTGTTGTTTTTGAGACAGGGACCCACTGTGTTGCCCAGACTGGAATGTTGTGGTGTGAACATAGCTCACTGCAGTCTCGACTTCCCAAGCTTAAGCAATCCTCCTGATTCAGCCTCCTGAGTAGCTGGGACCACAGGCAAACGCCAACACAACTGGCTAATTTTTAGATTTTTCTGTAGAGATGGGGTCTTGTCATGTTGCCTAGGCTGGGCTCAAGCAATCCTCTCGCGTTGACCACCCAAAGTGTGGGATTACAGGCGCCAACCACCATGCCTGGCCTGCAGGTATTTTTTGTTGGTCACATAGCTTATCATTCCATCATAAAAATCACCCATGAGATGTGTCCCCAAAACAGGGTATATAATGTCAATGATCAAAATATGCATAAAATGTTGGCTTTACAAAGCCTTTTATTAAACATTGGAAAGTATGCTTATTATTTGGAGAGAAATCAGTCCAAAGAACTTGTCAAGCAAAACAGTGGGCATGTGTTTGCAAGGAGGCCATACAGAGCTATCTGAGAGACAGACTTGGCAAATGCCTCACAAACCCCTCATGCTCTTACCCAGAAGTATTTTTGTTTGAAAGACCAAGACATGTTAGGGTCAATTTGCTAATTAAATAATTTGCATCTCTAGGCAACGTTCTTTTGGAAACATCTCTGTGACTTTGGGATCCATCATACGATGTTTCCCATATAGTTGAGACGTAGCTACTTCTATACCTCAGATTAGGAGATGGGAACAAATAGGAAGCACCCTCATCTCAGAAGCCTGGGAATTCCAGGACATAACATTGGAGTAGGTGGAATAAAGTTTTGATTCTGGTTTTTTATATTATACAACTCCCTTGATTACAATTGGAGACATACAAATGATGTATTTATACTAAACAGTAGGTAGAAAAAAAGCTAAGGGTAGGATGTGTGAGGATTCTTTTCCATGTTTCTCTTTCTTTTGCTAGTATTTCTTTCTCCAGAACACCAAAAAAAAATTTGCATTGAGCAAGCTGTTTCTCTGAGTTAATTTACTGTAGAGTTGCTTGCAACTCCTAAGACCTATGACTATCACAATTGCCTTTCAGAAACCTGTTGATAAATGAACTTATTTGTTGATTTTTTTTCCTCTAACATAAATGGTAAATAGTAATCTGATCATCTATGGGGAGGTGTTTCCTATCTGTGTCCATTTTCTGGGGTTGGTGTAACAAAGTACCATGAGCTGGGTTGTTTAAAGAATGGAAATATATTATCTCTCATTTCTGGAGATTAGAAGTCTGAGCTCATGGTGTCGGCAGGTTTGGTTCCTTCTGAGGGCTGTGAGGAAGGATCTTTTCCATGTCTCTCCCCTAGTTTCTGGTGGTTTGCTGGTAATCTTGGCATTAATTGACTTGTAGACAGAGATCCACCCCATCTCTGTCTTCATCTTCACATGGTGTTCTCCCTGTGTGTATCTGTGTCTGAATCGCCTCTTTTTATAAGAACACCAGTCATATTTAGTTAGGGGCCCACCCTATTCCAGTATGATCTCATGTTAACTAAGTACATCTGCAACAACCCTACTTCCAAATAAGGTCACATTTTGAGATACTGGAGGCAAGGATGTCAACACATGAATTTTGTGGGGATACAATTCAGTCCCAAACAGTGTCCATCCAGTTCTCCCAGAGAAAGAAGAGGAGGGAGGGAAATCTAACAAGTGACAGAGGGAAATTTTAACAAGTGACATATACATTCTCAGTGCTGTATATCTAAACCCAGTTTGTTTTTCCCTAGGTAGTTCATTTTCACTTAAGAAGGTGAAAGAGGACATTTCAAGTTTCCTTTCCCCATTGAACTTGGTTTCTACTTTCATCTAAGGAGGATAAAAAATTCCTACCCCACATTCTGCCCAGCAGGTGTATATCAAGTTGAAATGAAATAAAGAATGTCACAATACACTGAAAAAATATACTGCATTGGTAGTGTCGATTTTTCATCACTATTTTCAGAAGTGTCAATGGTTACCTAAGTGGTTGATTATGAAAATTGCCTTGGGAGCTCTGTATTTATAAAGACTCCTGGGCCCATCCCCAGAGATTCTGATTCAGCAGGTTTGAAATAGAGCCTAGGAAATCTCTTTTTAAGTGTTTTCCAGATCATTCTGGTGATTAGCCAGGTTTGGAATTACTGGTCTTGGACAATTTCTTAGGAGTGAGCACTGTCAGTAATGTCTACTTAATTAGATTACTCACATGACAGGAAAAAATATTGATTAGTGGTTTCAATAATGGCATCATCAATTGGTTTTAGAAAGGCAATATCCATTTAGTGGGAAAGTTTCAGTTTGGGTGTTTCTGGATTTGAATCCTGTTGTGATATATGGTGTATAATGCTTATATATTCATTTAATAAATGTAAATTGGGGCAAGTAACTTCTCTGTTACTCACTTTCATTATCTATAAAGTGAAGACAATAATGCCTACCTCGCAGGGCTGTTGAGAGAATTAAATTGGATAGTTTATGAAAAATCACTGGAACTAAACAAGTCTTCATTAAAAGATCATTTTTTCCCTGACTCATCTAACACTTTGATTTATTTTGAGTCACGTAGTGGGAAACAGTTAAAATTGACTAATAGAACTACCCACAATGTACTAATCCAAAAGGATAAAATCTTGGATTGAAAAGTTGAAATGAGGAATTTTGATTGCTGGATATTTTCAGAGTACACCCGGTCCTAATAGTGCTATATTAATTTTATGGAAAAGTGAAAATGTTGGCAGGAAATCCTGAATTCTAAAGAGGTGAGTGAGCTAAGAAAAATCCAGTGTGATGAATGACCCATTAACTTATAAGAGGCTTGGGTACATGCTGCAGGGCAGGTCAGAACTGAAAGAACTGGACCATAATGTGGTTAAGCATTAAACTTTGAGCAGGGTCCAGCGGCGGTCCCCATAGCATACCCGTGGAATGGTTTAAGTAAGCATCTAGCTTTTTTTTTTTTTTTTTTTTGAGACAGAGTCTCGCTTTGTTGCCCAGGCTGGAGTGCAGTGACATGATCTCGGCTCACTGCAACCTCTGCTTCCCAGGTTCAAGTGATTCTCCTGCCTCAGCCTCCTGAGTAGCTGGGACTACAGGCGTGTTCCACCATGCCCAGCTAATTTTTTTTTTTTTTTTTGTATTTTTAGTAGAGACGGGGTTTCACTGTGTTAGGCAGGATGGTCTCGATCTCCTGACCTCGTGATCTGCCCACCTCGGCCTCCCAAAGTGCTGGGATTACAGGCATGAGCCACTGTGCCCGGCCAGCATCTAGCTTTTAACAAGTCACTATTAATGAATGGCTGGGCTTTGGTCTTTTCCTCCTTAGAATGATCATGTTACTTACCCTCCAACAATGCCACTGGTGTACCAAGAGTTTTCAAAGTTGGAAAGAAAATAGTGGAAAACAAGAGAAATGCAAAGTTTATTTTGCAATTGGTTGGGTCTAGACAGAGCCATCAACTTTTTAATTCCTGAATCTATTATTCTCTTTCCAAATCAGTTCAGGCACACTTTAGGATGCCCAATCTGAAATTCTAAGAGAATCTATTTTATTTCACTTTCCTTCTATGCACATTAAAGGCAGATGTTAGCACCTGTTTTGATTCCAAAACTTCTCTTCAGAAGATTTTTCTGCCTCTTGAGGTATTTCACATTCTTGCATAAGCAAACAGGAAGCCTATCACTGTATGGACTAACTATTTTATTATTGATCATGAATTAATTATAACTTGGCAGGACAACCTCAAATACTGTAGAAACTTCCATTTTTTTTGAATGGTTCTAGTGTGTATTTCAGAAGTTATTGCTCCATCTTCTTATGTGTTATCATTAATAAGAGATGTGGCCGGGCGCGGTGGCCCACACCTGTAATCCCAGCCCTTTGGGAGGCCGAAGCGGGCGGATCATGAGGTTAGGAGATTGAGACCATCCTGGCTAACACAGTAAAACCCTGTCTCTATTAAAAATACGAAAAATTAGCCAGGCGTGGTGGCAGGCACCTGTAGTCCCAGCTACTCAGGAGGCTGAGGCAGGAGAATGGTGTGAACCTGGAAAGCAGAGCTTGCAGTGAGCCAAGATCACACCACTGCACTCCAGCCTGGATGACAGAGTGAGACTCTGTCTCAAAAAAAAAAAAAAAAAAAGGTGGTATGGCAGCACTATGTTGATGAATATTAAATGTGTAGTCAGGTTTTTCTCCATCTATGGACAGTCTGTGATGGCCTTTCATTCCCACTGGCAGAAAACAACTAAGGGATAAGTTTTGTAAAGGAAATGCATAAGTAAATAAGTAAAACCAAAGAGAAGGGGACCTGTTGTTTTCAGGTAGACGATCTTTGTAAGAAGACTCTGAAGTGAAACAATATTTTCCTCTCTAAACCCATGGAGCCAAGATAAGTAGCACCTCTTGATATGTTTCTAGCCAACACTTAATCTAAGAGTTATTATGGTAGAGTCTAGTGGGTTATCAGGATTTAGAATCTGGAGAAGGTGTGGATTAGTTACTGACATCATCGGAGATTGGAATTGTCAAGCCAGAAGGTAACACTCTGTATGAGACAAATGTTGAGATCGTTGTATGGTATCTGTGCATTTCAACCAGAATGTTTGGAGTATTACCAACAAAGGAGAGAAGGTTGATCACTGAAGAGCTTGATCCACTGGGGTCAAGGGTGGGGCTTCTTGATTGACCAGGTGGCCTGACCTCTGTCTTTAGATGAGATGCAGCCAAAGTCAATGCTTCTCAGAGAAGAAAAAAAGAAGAGAGCATGAGGGAGCCTGAGCCCATCATAGAGAAACAAAATTAGTGTGAGCTGAACTGTTGACCTGGCTAGAGGCCAGAATAGCAGAAGCAGAGAGCTTTTAAGGTCAGGCTCAGACATGGAAAATGGGGAAACTGAGACCCTTGCACTTACCCACAGATTGATAGCATAGGTTGGAGAAGAAAGATAATAATGTCTAGAAACAGGTCCCAGAATGTTGCTTTTAGATACTCACTTGCTTAGTTAGCAACATCAGGGCTCACTTTTCTTGATTTCAGAAAAATGGAATTACTGATTAAACAAGACCATGGTTGTCCTACCACTTGGAGTGAGCAAATACTGGGAATGCTGCAAATGCAACTCTTCTGCAAGGTATATTGGTACCTTGGGTGCCTTTTGCTCAGATGTCTGCTGTAAAATGCCTGTGAATGTCTGTGAAATTGCACTGTGGCTGGTGAGGGAGAGAGACTTTCTATAACTTCTTGGCTTTATGTGTGGACATAATAACTCTTAGATTAAGTGTTGTCTGGAAAATCATCTCTTATTATTCCCAAGCAAAATATGTTTTCTGCTGCAACAGTTAATTGCTTCACTGTTGAACTAATTCATTCAGCCAGTAACTGGGTACTCACTGTCTAGCACGCACAGTACTTTTCATGTACATGCAGATGGCATTTACACTGATCGTTGTCCTGTTAGTGGACATTTGGTACCATTTAGACAGGGATAGAATGTAAATGTGGGGGTACATTACAGATGAAGCTGCTGCTTCTTAGGATGAAGGATTCCTAGAGATATAATAACATCAATTATTTCTATGAAAAACCACAACATAAAAGGCTGACTTCCATCAATGTGATTTGAAGAAAGAGATTTATTTATAGGTTACCAGGGCTCATGCCCTGGCTGGACGATTCATCTTTTCACAAAGAAATTCCCAGGAGAATCTGCCTGATTTCTAGTCTCTTCGTGTTCACAATGGGAGGATCCATTTGACTTTATATTTACTTTGTAAATGTCTTTCAACCATGCATAGCTTTTCTAGAGCATAAACCTCAAAATACTTCTCATGCCTCCAATGCAACATTAAACTAAAAGAAAACTTGAGAGCTGTATCAAAGACAAATCAAGAATTATTTAAGTTCTAGTTTTTTTTGGCAGGGGGAGGGGGAAGTAGCAACTTATTTTTATTTTTGAGATGGAGTCTCGCTCTGTCACCCAGGCTGGAGTGCAGTGGCATGATCTCAGCTTGCTGCACCCTCCACCTCCTGGGTTCAAGCGACTCTCCTGCTCCAGCCTCCCAAGTAGCTGGGATTACAGGTGCACGCTACCATGTCCAGCTAATTTTTGTATTTTTAGTTGAGATGGGGTTTCATCATGTTGGCCAGGCTGGCCTCAAACTCCTGGCCTCAAGTGATCCACTTGCCTCGCCCTCCCAAAGTGTTGGGATTACAGGTGTGAGCCACTGTGCCCAGCCCATGTGAAGTCTTTTAATCCTTGTAACAACCCTCTGAGACTGGTACTGTTGCTTTCCTATTTTACAGATGAGGAAGTAGAGGTGCAGAGACCAGGGAAAAAGGTCAAGATCTCAATGCTAACAGTAAGTGCAAATTTGGGGTATGAACTTGTACAACATGGATTCAGAATGGGTGCTTCTGTCTACCACTCTAGGCAAGGAGAAGCGACGAGAGCAAAGTAGGTGGTTATTATGTGCGAATTCTGCTCCTAACTTTGCATCTTAACTTATTTCCAGTCACTATATCTGCCTTGTTGAAAATGACAGCAAGTTAAAATATGAGAACTAAAATGATACCCGGTGTTCTGTTCTTCGGTCAAGGGCTCTTGTGTGTGAGTGTGTAAAGGGCTGGAGGAGGGAGAGGGCAGAGGCAGAAATGGGAAGCTTTTTAGGCCAGATGCCAGCTCCAGAATGTGATCTTATAAATGTGAGTCCTGTAAATTTAATAAATAACAGGCCTGGTTCTTAGCTCATTGACTTATCTCCAAATGCGCCTCAGACTTTACCCTGGTATCGGTAGTGGGGGTCGGGGCAGGGGGAGGGATACAAGAGAAAGACAACTGATATCTGGAGATGGATTCAGATCAGATACCTTTGAGAACAGAGATATGGAAAATCTAGGTGGAATGACAGAACTAAATAATGATTTTTTTTTTTTTTTCACATTCAGGGGAGTTGGAACATTGGGCAGGGGAATGTCTCTGGCATTAGAAAAAGAGAGAGCGGGCAGTTGGGGTTTGTTTGGAGCCAGGTTTGGCTTCTCAACCTGCTACAGGCCAAAAGGATCATAGCCAGAAATGCTTCCCCCCAACACCTCCCCCAGCAGAAGGCTTTTTGAGTTTTGCTGTGGAAATAAGGGGAGGAAAGCTGAGAAAAATGCCTCACCAAAATGAGACTTCTTCTTGGCTTTCTGAAATATCCATGCCAGTTGGCAGGTATGTGAGCTCCTGGTCTGTGCATCCACTAAATTAATGCCTTTAAAGCCACCGCCTTCCGAGGTTTCATTGCCTTGCCTAGGTTAGCAGGGCTGGACGTTTACATTCAGGGCTCTGAATGAAAATGAAAGCATTGGCTGTATTACATTTATTTATTTGTTTGTTTGTTTGTTTGTTTGTCTCGCTCTGTCGCCCAGGCTGGAGTGCAATGGCATGATTTTGGCTCACTGCAACCTCCGCCTCCTGGGTTCAAGCGATTCTCCTGCCTCAGCCTCCTGAGTAGCTGGGATCACAGGCATGCGCCACCATACCCAGCTAATTTTGTATTTTTAGTAGAGACGGGGTTTCACCATGCTGGTCATGCTGGTCCCGAACTCCTGACCTCAGGTGATCTGCCCGCGTTGGCCTCCCAAAATGCTGGGATTACAGACGTGAGCCACTGTGCTTGGCCTATTTATTTATTTTTTTGAGACTGAGGGTTGCTCTGTTGCCCAGGCTGGAGTGCAGTGGCATGAACCCAGCTCACTGCAGCCTCAACCTCCTGGCCTCAAGGGATTCTCCTGCCTTAGCTTCCCGAGTAGCTGGGACTACAGGCATGCACCACCATGCCTGGCTAATTTTTTTAATTGTCTTGTAGAAATGGGGTCTCACTTTGTTACCCAGGCTGGTCTCAAACTCCTGGGCTCAAGTCATCCTCCTGCCTTGGCCTCCCAAAGTGTTGGGGTTACAGGCATTAGCCACTGCACCTGGCCCAGCTGTGTTACTTTTTGTTACCTGTACAGTACACAGGCCTCCAAGAGAGAACCTCTATACATCTGCATCTCACCTTTATTCCTGCAAAAAGGACATTTTCATTGCCTGGAAGGACCTACATGGAACCTACAAGAGATTGGCCTCAAATCTGGCAAGCAGGCCCCTGAATAAGCTTCATATCATTGAGTAAAGAAAAAAGTCAACCGTTTGTTTTATTCCTTCATTAATATCTACAATGTTTGCATTTTGCCATTCAGGTTTTAAATAAATATACCCAGTGATGGACATTTATGTCAGTCACTTAAATTTTCCTCCGAGTATCTCAAGCCTGTGAAAGGGGCCACAAAGAAAGGCAACTGTTTATCAAGGTCTTTCTTCTCCGATTGTCTCTGACTGTCTCTGATCTGAGATTTGCTGTGATATGAAAAACCAACTCACAGTCATCCAGGGGTGCCGTGCCTCACTTTAAGAGAAAGGAGATGTATTGATCTCCTGACCTCGTGATCCACCCGCCTCAGCCTCCCAAAAGTGCTGGGATTACAGGCATGAGCTCCGTCTCTACTAAAAACACAAAAAGTTAGTCTGGCGTGGTGGTGGAGGCCTGTAGTCCCAGCTACTCGGGAGGCTGAGGCAGGAGAATGGTGTGAACCTGAGAGGCAGAGCTTGCAGTGAGCTGAGATTGCGCCACTGCACTCCAGAGTAAGACTGTCTCAAAAAAAAAAAAAAAAAAGAGAGAAAGGAGATGTTAGAGCATTTCCAATAGACATCTTTGCTTTAAAGGTATTCAGGACATATCTGTTCTAAATAAAGCTTCTCTTTTGCCTTTAGAGATCATTTGCTTATGCTTTTTCATAAACAAGTTTACTTATTGTGTGCTGCCTAGACTCTAGAACTTCTGAGAAGAAAGAGACTGTACAAAAACTCTTTGGTGAATTCTAAGGGCACCCTTGTTGGGGACCTTGTGGCTTAGTAATAAAATCCCCACGGCTCTGATGACAGCATTATCCTGCCCTCCTTTCTGGCCAGACATTTCCATCCTGACAGAGGCTTCTCTGGGAGCCTAGAGCAGGTGAAGTGGGGAGGTGCAGCCAGAGAGCTGGGTTAGTGGTGCAAAGAGTCAGCCCAGCCATGGGCTTCGGCTGTCCTGAGGACTGAGCCTGCATCTACCACAGGCTAGATTTGTAGCCTTGGATAACTTTTTCAACCCCTATGAGTCTAGGTTACCTTACTGGGAAAGTAGACCTGGTCACACATACTTCACATGGTTGTGGTCAAAAGTCAACTTCCCCCTCCCTCTCAATCCCTGGTTTTGCTTGGATAACCCCTCCCTAGCCTGTCTTCCCCAGCTGAGATGTCACTTCTTCCAGAAGCTCTAACTATCTGGATGAGGATCTCTCCTCCTAAGGGCCCCAACTTGACTTTCTCCTGTCATAGTTCCTTTCAGACTATCTTATATTAAGTCTCTTGCCCATTAAACTGTGTGAAGACAGGAAACAGGTATGTCTTGTTTGCGGTTCCTGGCATTGTTGGCTCTTGATATTTGTAGAATGGAGTTGAATGGACGCATGTGAAATAACCTAACAAACATGTGGCCTATGGTGGTGATCCCCCTCCTATCCTTGCTCTCTCTTTAACAGGTTACAACCCTAGGCAGATGATTAATACTCTAGTAGTCACTTGCTCACACAGCTGGATTTCTCTTCTGACCAAATCAATACCTAAAGCTAGAACTTTCTGGTTTCTGTGTCTCTATAAGCTCCTGTCTGTATAAAATTCCTTCCTGTTTGCATCAAACAGCTTGGTTTTGGAGGTTTTCTGAAACTTTCTTAAAAACTGACCATTTGGGCTGGGCACGGTGGCTCATGCCTGTAATCCCAGCATTTTGGGAGGCCGAGGCGGGCGGACCACTTGAGGTCAGGAGTTCGAGACCAGCCTGGCCAATGTGGTGAAACCCCATCTCTACTAAAAATACAAAAATTAGCTGAGCATGGTGGCGGGTGCCTGTAATCCCGGCTACTTGGGAGGCTGAGGCAGGAGAATTACTTGAACCCAGGAGGCAGAGGTTGCAATGAGCCGAGATTGCACCATTGCACTCCAGCCTGGGAGAAAAGAGTCAAACTCCATCTCAAAACAAACAAACAAACAAAAACCTGACCATTTGATGTGCTCCTCTGAGAGTGCCTGTCTTAGGAACCAAGAAGGAGCTGGTTGTTTGGAGATAAGAACCTGGATAAGTCTGTCACAGTGATGGGAGAGGAGAAGAGAGGAGCAGGGCAGGGGCTGGGGGAGACACCATGTTGGATTGTCGGGGAGACACCATGCAGAGGGGAGGTGAAGATATTTGGCACAAGGGATACTGACCTGGCACTCCTCATACACGTTTGACAAGTGGAAATATTGAAAATAAGATGATATGTGATGGTTCATCACAGCTGTTTTCTTCTGAATAAAAGGGGTGGGACTAGGAAGAGGTAAAATAGAAGAGTTGTGATCAGAGGGAAGTGAAAAACATTGCTCTACCACCATTTGGCCTTAAAACCAAATGGGACCTGTGCTGGAATAACAGTGGTGCTTATTTTTACCATACTGCTTGGCCTCACCTGGGCCCGCCCATTCTTGGCTGCAATGGCTCACCTGGCTCCCATGGCTGCAAAACTTGGCTGGGTTGGAAGAGTTTAGAGTCAGTTCTATTGTCAATTCTAAAGTTATACTGATCTTCTTTAATAGTAATGATTAACTTCATGGCTAACTATCACTGAGAGATGAAAATTCAAGTAATTCTCAGGCTAGTAAGGTAATCCCTACCTTTCACTGTGGATTACTGGGAAAATTCAGTGAGGAAAGGTAAAGGGAAAAATGTAGATAAGTCAAAATGCCCTCAGAGGATGGAAAATGGAGGAGTTTCCCTGTTGCTGCAATTAATAAACACCACCTACACTAAGATCTACGTGTTAAGAAATGGTAGAAGTTGAGAAGCAACTTTCAGGTTTCAGTGACCTGGATTTAAGTGAGCAGTGGCTGAGGGTTGGGTGGCGGGTACTCAGTTGTTGACTGCGTATAAGCAAAGTGGCTTCATTTGGCAACATGCCCCTTCACTCCCTGATATAAAAGCATAAAGGAAACAGCTTTCCTTAGCTTTCTTCACTCATGTTTCCCATATACTTGTTTCTATCTCTGTTTTTGGTTGTTGTCTCACCAGTTTTACATGTACTGCCAAGTTAACTGATTTTCTTATATTTATTTGTGTATTCCAAGGACTGTGGCCACCCCCATCCCAATATTCATTGTTATTCTCTCACCTTCACTGACTCAGTACAATTCCCTACCCTGTACTGGTTGAGATATCTCCTTTAGAGGCTTGCCTCTCTGTGCTTAAGGCATTACATCTGGTTTCCAGTGCAAATACTTTCAGTGACCAACACCTCTAGCTCATTTCACTCATCTTCACCATAAATGAGCATGCTGGATAACCCAGGTCTGCATACAGAGAGAAAGGATGGGGACGAAGGGAAAGGGGAAGGTGATCCGAGACCCTGGAATTCTTCATATGACAGGTGCAGGGCAGAGTGGGCAGAACATGGTGTGCTCAGCATAAGAACTGGGTGCCAGAGGTGACCTGAAGCTTGGCCAGAGAGTACTGAGTGGGTAATGTGGGCCAGCCTAGCAGGAAGTGACTCTGCCTTGCTGTCACCCCTGTGGACGGCCCTTCTCCTTTGCATTGGGAAGGGTTAAATGAACATTGCTTGTCTGACGACCTAGCTGCATTGTTTATCCTCCTGTGTTGAGAAAAATGTTCTTATGCCTTTGATCACTGCATCTTTTTCAAAAATACATTACTTAAAATGTTGAAGAGGTGTCTTCAGTTCAAGGGGATTCTGATTTATTTATACTTGAAAAACAATCCAAAGGGGAAAAATGTCAAGGTTCCCTGTGTAGAGATGAAGACAGGAAAGCAGGAAAATACGATGGATGTCTTCTAAAGGAATATCCCATGTGATCCCGCAGCTCTCCACAGTTCTGGCTGTAAGGAGATAGATAATGAGGAGAGAGAAGATTTAAGAAGAGAAAAAAGATCAGAGGGAAAAGTCCATGCCATAGACCAGGGTGGGCACAATCCCAAAACAAAAATGCAATTCTCCCATGTACTGGGATATGTTGGATATGATTTCATTGAGAGGCCTAATGTCCCATAAAGTCCTGTAGCTCCTATAGGTTGGGCTTTGCATCCTAGACAACTGCCTTGTTGTCATTTCTTAGTGTTATGGACTAAGGAATGACAGCATTCTGCATTCCTTAGCATCGTACAAAGGTTTGTTCATATTCATTGTTTACCAATTAGTGGTAAATGCACTAATTGCTTATGAAATCAAAGCACACCTTTCTAAATAAAATATTCTAACCAATATATGATAAAGAATATAACTAAAAGAGTTTAAAATATAAATGAGAATTAGGTTCAAATCTCTCTCAGTTTCCACCATTTGGATTAAGGGTGAGGTAGGCATCATGAAGCTTGTTATTGTATCCCCCAAGTTAAATTTTCATTTCTTCAGTCAACAAATATTTATTATGTGGGTAAGGGCCTGACACAGTACAAGGCACAGCGGTGTGCAAGCTGGACCCTGTGTTTACCCTGGACCCTGTGTTCACCCTTTTGTCACATACGTCCTGTTGGATGAGACAGGCATTGATGAAATAATCACACAAGTCTATGATTACAAATGGGAGAATGAGCTATGAAGGGAGGTGCTATCCACTTATTTACTTCGCTGCAGAAACAGGTGCTGATGTTTCAGCAATGCCAGCCCTGAATGGAAAAGGCTGGGCTCTGAGGAGACCTACATCTAATGGTTACTCTTTTTGCTGCAAAGTTGGAAAGAGGAATGAGGATGAACTGAATTGCTGAAGACCTGATTGGACAGTAAGAATTTTATTACACTCAGGGCAATATTCTTTTGGCTAATAAAGCTGCTACTGGAATAAAGAAGTATTCCTCTTCTTGGGTCGCTGAGTGTTCAAGTTAAACTGACATTACTTTGGCTATAAATCTATCAGGTGGAGGCATTTTTAAGATCCATCCTTGCAGAAAAATTAGCTTTACAAAGGCTCCACAGAATTTCAGATGATATTAAACTACTTTCCATTCATTAAGTATAATATTTAATGCATTGAAATAAGCACTAGTGATAAAAATTTAATTAAGATAATTAGTGTCACAGCCAAAATAAAAATATATAATTAACATTGAAGTGACTATAAAAACATATTTTGACACTTCAGCGGGATTTTAAAAAATGTCTTCAATAAATTCTCATGAAATTAGATTTCCAAATTTATGGCAAAATGATACTTTATTTTTTGAGATGGAGTCTCCTTCTGTGTCTCAGGCTGGAGTGCAGTGGCATGATCTTGGCTCACTGCAACCTCTGCCTCCTGGGTTCATGCAATTCTCCTACCCTAGCCTCCCAAGTAGCTGGGATTATAGGTGCCTGCCACCACACCCAGCTAATTTTTGTAGTCTTAGTAGAGACAGGTTTCCCCATGTTGGCCAGGCTGGTCTCAAACTCCTGACCTCAAGTGATCCACTTGCCTCAGCCTCCCAAAGTGCTGGGATTACAGGTGTGAGCCACCACACCTGGCCCCGCAAAATGATACATTCTAAGTATATATAATTGATGAAATATTTTGCTTAAGTGCCAGAGTTTATACAGTAACTTTACTATAAATTGAAGTGGCCATCTGGAATTTTTCATACCTAAAACAAATACCAGAAAGTTAATTTGAAGGCTAAAATCTATTGCTTCCTTTATGATCATATTCTCATAGAATTTTAGAAATTTAAATTTGTTATGTCTATATTTATAATTAATTGTTACCCCATGTCAGTTTTCCTATTTGGACTGTTAAAACTTTATTTTCTCTTTCTCCTGATATAAGACCCCCATGCCTGCTACATCTTCACTGTTTACCATCCCCTTCTGGGACTTCATGCACTCATCTGAATAACTTGATTTCAAAGGTCTTCAAAGTATTAACGCAGTAAAGGAATTTTGTAATTTATTCCAGTGACAGAGTCTTTACAGATATTTCTGTCTGTAAGGGGCATTAGTTTAGCACTCAAATGAGGACTTAAGTCATAGCCACACGTGTCAGACTGGGCTCATTGAGTAACGTCTCATGGTTCTGTTTTAATAACTTCTTAGCCTTAGTAGATTTACGCTGGCCAGGCTGACGTTTTATTTATAGCCCGAGTCATTTACACTAAGCCAGAAGGTCTGGACATTCTCAGGAGGCCATCAGTCACTCTAGTGACTAGGGCAAGTTTGACAATGTCTGTCATCTTTCACGTTATCCAATCTCTAGTCTGTATATAAAGAAAGGAATGACTTGCTTTGTAAAAGATGAAAGGCGAAGGTGGTTTCCAATCATATAAGTAAGAACAGGTTATAAGGATTTGGCCTTAAAATGGGATCTGGTTTCTTTAGTCACAGACCATGGCTATGAATTTTCTTTCTGTTGCAGTTTGACAAAGTGTTAGATAAGCTGTCAACAGTAGGCCTTTTCTCCTCAAAGAGTTTGTACATGCTTACCAGCAAGTCCTGGGTTCTAGAATTCTGGGTCCATCTACTCCCTTCCCAAGCCATTTCCCAGCTTTGGAAATACACATACCTATACTCATCACCAAATATGAAATTGATTCAGAGGAATGAATTGAATTGACAGAAATATAGATATATTGTTTCTGTTTTATTTTATTTTATTTTATTTTTTGAGGCAGGGTCTGTCTCTGTTGCCCAGGTTGGAGTGCATTGGCACAGTCTCAGCTCACTGCAACCTCTGCCTCCCAAGTGATCCTCCTGCCTCAGTCTCCTGAGTAGCTGGGACTATAGGCAGGTGCCACCATGCCCAGCTAAGTTTTGTATTTTTTTTTGGGTAGAGATGGGGTTTTACCATGTTGCCCAGACTGGTCTTGAACTCCTGGGCTCAAGCAATCAGCCTGCCTCAGCCTCCCAAAGTATTAGGATTACAGGTGTGAGCCACTGCCCCCAGTTATTTATTTCTATTTTTTATTTGTAGTAGTGCTTTTGCCTATTATTGAAAGAAGCCACAAGAAATAGCCAATTAAGAGCCCTCCCCAACTAATATTAGGGGGGAGCCATCCATCATAATCCTCAGCATCAGATGGATAAATACTGAAAATATTTTGCTTTGTTTGGGAAACCAGGGCTTTTCTTCTGATGAACAATGTGGGGAAACAATGACATTGACAATATTTCCATTTTTACTTTGGGTCACAAGGAACTCAGACAATTTGCAAACCAACCTTTGTTATCTCTCTGGGCCTTTTGGCTTATGAAGTGGAGTCCTATTTTTTCCCCCTCTGATTCTAACAATATAGTCTGACTTATATCTTTCTTGGTGTTCATTTTTATTGTACTCTTGTGTATATATTACTTTTAAAGTCACCTCAGAACCTTTGTGATTTAAGAAAGATTATCAATCAATAAGTAAGTAAGAAAAGGAGTTTCCAATCATTCTCCTAAGTCCCATTTTCTGACACCATTTCTTTTTTTTTTTAATAATTGTATATATTTATGGGGTACATGTGCAATTTTGTTACATGCATAGATTGTGTAGTGGTCAAGTCAGGGCTTTAAGATATTAGGCCTGGCACAGTGGTTCACGCCTATAATTCCAGCACTTTGGGAGGCCGAGGCGGGTGGATCACGAGGTCAGGAGTTCGAGACCAGCCTGGCCAACATAGTGAAACCCCTTCTCTACTAAAAATACAAAAATTAGCCAGGCGTGGTGGCACACACCTGTAGTCCCAGGAAGCTGAGGCAGGAGAATCACTTGAACCCGGGAGGCGGAGGTTGCAGTGAGCCGAGATTGTGCCACTGCACTCCCGCTTGGGTGACAGAGAGAGACTTCATCTAAAAAAAAAAAAAAAAGATATCCATCCCCTGAATAATGTACATTGTACCCATTAAGTAATTTCTCATCACCCAAACTCTTCCCACCCCCTCCCATTCCCTCTCACTTTGATGCCTCCATTGTCTATCAATCTACTGTCTTTATCCACATGTGTACATTTTTTAGACCTACTTATGAGTGAGAACATGTAGTATTTGACTTTCTAGTGACACCATTTCTTACAAATGGTCAGGTCCTATGTGTTTTTGGATCAGTATGTCAGGAGGAGGAGGCTGGGAGGAAAAAGTTGGATTTCCTTCAAGTTGGCTTCTCTTGACACCTCCCACTGTTTAAAGAGTCAGCTCATTTGTCTCAGAGCCAAACTGCTGAGATTCTCAGAGCCATTCCTCATTCTCTTGGAAGTAAAGGGATTCATGTTTGAAAGAGGCAATTTATCTCTAAAGGGGAAGCAAAAAGACCTAACTTGTGTAGTATAAAATCTTGGGAAGTTTTAGGATTATTCCACATTCCTATTTCTACCGGCACCCAAATTCAAAAAGTATGTTTTGTTGAAAATAAGGTCAGACTTATATTCATTGTTTTGTGTCTTTGGTAGAGTTCCAGTTTCTTTTTTCTTTTTTCTTTTTTTTTTTGAGACAGAGTCCTGCTCTGTCACCAGGCTGGAGTGCAGTGGCGCGATCTTGGCTCACTGCAACCTCCGCCTCCTGGGTTCAAGCAATTCTTCTGCCTCAGCCTCCTGAGTAGCTGGGATTACAAGCATGTACCACCACACCCAGCTAATTTTGTATTTTTAGTAGAGATGAGGTTCCACCATGATGGCCAGGATGGTCTCAGTCTCTTGACCTCGCGATCCACCTGCCTCAGCCTCCCAAAGTGTGGGGATTACAGGTGTGAGCCACCGCACCCAGCCGAGTTCTAGGTTTTACAACGTAAAAACAACTGAAAGTATATTGGGTTAAGTGACATCCTTGAATGTGCCAAATTCCAGGGCAGCCTCTCTTTTGCCTGCGGAAGTCCCTACTCAACCTTGAGTATCTTTCCCCAGCCCCTCCCCCACTCCATTCCCAGGGCCTGTTGCCTCAAATAGCAAAAAACACAATGACAGGTTGAAGAGAGACTACAGAAGAAAGGAGAAAGTGTTATATTTTACCAGTCTTGAAGGCACTTTTTCCCCCTGCTTGATAAACATGGGGCCCTATATTTTCATTTTGCACTGGGCCCCACAGATTACGTAGCTGTCCAGGCCTGAGAACTTATAAGAAAATGCTATCTACAGCCAGTGACCCATCAGCCCTGTATAATCATCCTACTGAAAAAGACCTCCTAAAAAATCAAGAGCAGAAACTTTAATTAATTAATTAATTAATTAATTTTTTGAGGCAGAATCTCACCCTGTCGCTAGGCTGGAGTGCAGTGGCACGATCTTGGCTCACTGCAACCTCTGTCTCCCAGGTTCAAGCGATTCTCCTGCCTCAGCCTCCCAGGTAGCTGGGACTACAGGTCCTGCCACCATGGCCAGCTAATTTTTGTATTTTTAGTAGAGACGGGGTTTCACCATGTTGGCCAGGATGGTCTTGATCTCTTGACCTCATGATCCACCCTCCTTGGCCTCCCAAAGTGCTGGGATTACAGGCATGAGCTACCACACCTGGCCATAAATGTCATCTTTTGAGAAATGTCTATTCATGCCCTTTGCCCATTTTTTTTTAAATAGGATTGTTTGTTTTTTCTTAAATTTGTTTAAGTTTCTTGTAGATTCTGGATATTAGACTTTTGTCAGATGGATAGATTGCAAAAGTTTTCTCCCATTCTGTAGGTTGTCCGTTCACTCTGATAATAGTTTCTTTTGCTGTGCAGAAGCTCTTTGGTTTAATTAGATCCCGTTTCTCAATTTTTTGCTTTTGTTGCAATTGCTTTTGACATTTTCATCATGAAATCTTTGCCTGTGCCTATGTCCTGAATGGTATTGCCTAGATTTTCTTCTAGGGCTTTTATAGTTTTGGGTTTTACATTTGAGTCTTTAATCCATCTTGAGTTAATTTTTGTATAAGGTGTAACAAAGGGATCCAGTTTCCATTTTCTGCATATGGCTAGCCAGTTCTCCCAGGACCATTTATTAAATAGGGAATGCTTTCCCCATTGCTTGTTTCTGTCAGATTTGTCAAAGATCAGATAGTTGTAGATGTTCAGTCTTATTTCTGAGTTCTCTATTCTGTTCCTTTGGTCTATATTTCTGTTTTTGTACCAGTGTCCTGATGTTTTGGTTACTGTAGGCTTGTAGTATAGTCTGAAATTGGGTAGCATGACACCTCCAGCTTTGTTCTTTTTGCTTAGGATTGTCTTGGCTATATGGGCTCTTTTTTGTTTCCATATAAATTTTAAAATTGTTTTTTCTAATTCTGTGAAGAATGTCAATGGTAGTTTAAGGGGAATAGCATTTAATCTATAAATTACTTTGGGCAGTATGGCCATTTTCATGATATTGATTCTTCCTATCCATCAGCTTGGAATGTTTTTGCATTTGTTTGTGTCCTCTCTTATTTCCTTGGAGCAGTGGTTTGTAGTTCTCCTTGAAGAAGTCCTTCACTTCCCTTGTTAGCTGTATTCCTAGGTATTTTATTCTCTTTGTAGCAATCGTGAATGGGAGTTCATTCATGATTTGGCTCTCTACTTGTCTGCTGTTGGTGTATAGAAATGCTTGTGATTTTTGTGCACTGATTTTGTATCCTGAGACTTTGCCGAAGTTGCTTATCAGCTTAAGAAGCTTTTGGGCTGAGACGATGGGGTTTTCTAGATATAGGATCATGTCATCTGCAAACAAAGACAATTTTATTTCCTCTCTTCCTATTTGAATATGCTTTATTTCTTGCTCTTCTTGATTGCTCTAGCCAGAACTTTCTGATACTATGTTAAATAGGAGTGGTGAGGAAGGGCATCCTTGTCTTGTGCTGGTTTTCAAATGGAATGCTTCCAGCTTTTGCCCATTCAGTATGGTATTGGCTGTCAATTTGTCATAAATTGCTATTATTTTGAGATATGTTCCCTCAATATCTAGTTTATTGAGAGTTTTTAACATGAAGGGATGTTGAATTTTATTGAAGACCTTTTCTGCATCTATTGAGATAATCATGTGGTTTTGTCTCTAGTTCTGTTTATGTGATGACTTACATTTATTGATTTGCATAGGTTGAACAAGCCTTGCATCCTGTGGATGAAGCTGGCTTGATTGTGGTGGATAAGCTTTTTGATGTGCTGCTGGATTTGTTTGGCCGGAATTTTATTGAGGATTTTTGCATTGATGTTCATCAGGGATATTGGCCTGAAGTTTTCTTTTTTTGTTGTATCTCTTCCATGTTTTGGTATCAGGATGATGCTGGCCTCATAAAATGAGTTAGAGAGGAGGCCCTCCTTTTCAATTGTTTGGAATTGTTTAATAAGAAATGGTACAAACTCCTATTTGTGCCTCTGGTAGAATTCAGCTGTACATCCACCTGGTCCTGGGCTTCTTTTTTGGTTGTTAGGCTATTTATTACTGCTTCAATTTTAGAACTCATTATTGGTCTATTCAGGAATTCAACTTCTTCCTGATTTAGTCTTGGGGGATTTATGTGTCCAGGAATTTATCCATTTCTTCTAGATTTTCTAGTTTACTTGTGTAGAGGTGTTTATAGTATTCTCTGATGGTTGTTTGTATTTCTGTGGGGTCAGTGGTGATATTCCCTTTATCATTTCTTATTGTGTCTATTCTGCTCTCTTTTCTTCTTTATTAGTCTAGTTAGTGGTCTATCTATTTTATTAATTTTTTCAAATAAACAGCTCCTGGATTCAATGATTTTTTGAAGGGTTTTTTTGGTCTCTAGCTCCTTCATTTCCTGTTCTGGTCTTGGTTATTTCTTCTGCTAGTTTTGGGTTTGTTTTCTCTTGGTTCTCTAGTTCTTTTAGTTGAGATGTTAGGTTGTTAACTTGAGATCTTTCTAGCTTTTTGATGTAGGCATTTAGTACTATAAATTTCCCTCTTACCACTGCTTTAGCTGCATCCCAGAGATTCTGGTATGCTGTCTCTTTGTTCTCATTAGTTTTAAAGAACTTAATTTCTGCCTTAATTTCGTTATTTACCCAGGAGTCATTCAGGGTTAGGTTGGTCAATTTCCATGTAGTTGTGTGGTTTTCCTTATCTTGAGTTCTAATTGGATTGTGCTGTGGTCTGAGACTGACATGATTTCAGTTCTTTTGCATTTGCTGAGAAGTATTTTACTTCCAATTATGTGATCAATTTTAGAGTAAATGCCATGTGGTGCTAAGAAGAATGTACATACTGTTGTTTTTTGGGTGGAGAGTTCTGTAGATATCTATCAGGTCCACTTGATCCAGAGTTCAAGTCCTGAATATTTTTGTTAATTTTCTGTCTTGATGATCTGTCTAATATTGACACTGTAGTGTTAAAGTCTCCTATTATTATTTTGTGAGAGTCTCTTTGTAGGTCTCCAAGAACTTGTTTTATGAATCTGGGTGCTCCTGTTTGGGTGTATATATATATTTAGGATAGTTAGCTCTTCTTGTTGAGTTGATCCCTCTACCATTACATAATACCCTTATTTGTCTTTTTTGATCTTTGTTGGTTTAAAGTCTCTTTTGTTGGAAACTAGGATTGCAACTCCTGCTTTTTTCTGCTTCTCTTTTGCTTGGCAAATTTTCCTCCATTCCTTTATTTTGAGCCTATGTGTGTCTTTGCATGTGAGGTGGGTCTCTTGAATACAGCACACGTATGGGTCTTGACTCTTTATCCAGCTTGCCATTCTGTGGTCTTTTAATTAGCGTATTTAGCCCATTTCCATTTAAGGTTAATATTGTTATGTGTGAAATTGATTTTGTCATCATTATGCTAGCTGGTTATTTTGCAGACTTGTTAATGTAGTTGCTTCATAGTGTCATTGGTCTGTATACTCAGTGTGTTTTTTGTAGTGTCTGGTAACAGTTTTTTCTTTCCACATTTAGTGCTTCCTTCAAGAGCACTCACAGGACAGGCCTGGTGGTGTTGAATTCCCTCAGCAGTTGCTTGTCGGAAAAGGATTTTATTTCTCCTTCACTTATGAAGCTTAGTTTGGCTGGACATGAAATTCTGGGTTGGAAATTTCTTTAAGAATTTTGAATACCAACCCCCCAATCTCTTTGGGCTTGTAGGGTTTCTGCTTGAGAGGTCAACTGTTGGTCTGATGGACTTCCCTTTGTAGGTGACCTGACCTTTCTTTCTGGCTGCACTTAACATTTTTTTCCTTCATTTCAACCTGAGAGAATCTGATGGTTGTGTGTCTTGGGGTTGATCTTCTCATGGAGTATCTTACTGGGGTTCTCTGGATTTTCTGAATTTGAATGTTGGCCTGTATTGCTAGGTTGGGAAGTTCTCCTGGATGATATCCTGAAGTATGTTTTCCAACTTTGTTCTGTCTCCCCATCTCAGGTACCCCAGTCAGTCATAGGTTAGGTCTTTTTACATAATCCCATAGTTCTCAGAGGTTTTTTTTGTTCCTTTTCATTCTTTTTTCTCTAATCTCGTCTCCCTGTCTTATTTCAGCAAGATAGTCTTCAAGCTCTGAGATTCTTTCCTCCACTTGGTCTATTTGACTATCAATATTTGTGGTTGCATTGTGAAGTTCTCATATTGTGTTTTTCAGCTCCATCAGGTCATTTATGTTTCTCTTTAAACTGGTTTTTCTGGTTAACACATCCTATAATGTTTTATCATGGATCTTAGCTTCTTTGCATTGGGTTAGAATATACTCCCTTAGCTCAGTGAAGTTTGTTATTACCCACTTTCTGGTGCCTACGTCTATCAGTTCATCCATCTCAGCCTCAGCCCAGTTCTGTGCCCTTGCTGGGGAGGTGTTAATGATCATTTGGAGGAGAAAAGGCACTCTGGCTTTTTGAGTTTTCAGTGTTTTTATGTTAATTCTTTCTCATCTTTGTGAACTTATCTACCTTCAATCTTTGAGGCTGCTGACCTTTGGATGGGGTTTTTGTGGGGTCTTTTTTGTTGACGTTGTTGCTTTCTGTTTGTTTTTCTAACAGTCAGGCCCCTTTTCCATTGGGCTGCTGTGGTTTGCTGGGGGTCCACTCCAGAACCTATTCACCTGGGTCCCTCCCACACCTGGAGGTGTCACCAGTGGAGGCTGGAGAACAGCAAAGATGGCTGTCTGCTCCTGCCTCTGGGAACTCTGTCCCAGAGGGGTACAAACCTGATGCTGGCTAGAACATATATGAGGTGTCTGGTGACCCCTGTTGGGTGGGGAGGTCTCACCCAGTCAGGAGGCACGGGATTAGGGACCCGCTTAATAAAGCACTCTGTCTGCCCCTCTGGGGAGCAGGTGCACTGCACTGGGGTGAATCCCCTCCTCCAGACTGCCCAGGTGGCAAAGACTAAGTCCCCTGAACCATGGAGACCGTGGCCACCTCTCCCATCAGGGGCTCTGTCCCAGAGACATCAGAGTTCTGTCTGTAAACCCCTAGCTGGAGTTGCTGAAACTCCTGCAGGGAGACCCTGCTTGGTGAGGAGGGATGGATCCGGGTCCCACCTAAAGAAGCAGTCTGGCCACGATCTGCCACAGCCATTGTGCTATGTTGTGGGGATTCCTCCTGGTCCAAACTGCCTGGTCTCCCTGGCACTGGCAGGGGAAAACAGCCAATTGGAGCTGCATTGATTTTGGTTGACCCTATCCCTAGGAACTCAGTTGTCTTAAGCAGTCTCGCCCCTGCTGCTGCTGGCCACAACCCAAGCGGCTGCTGAGGGTCTTCACAGCTCTGTGCTTGGGACCCAAGGGCCTGGTGGTGTGGGCTCAGGAGGGGATCTGATCCATGGGTTGCACAGATCCATGGAAAAAGTGTGGTTTCCCCAGGTGGGGTAGCACAGTCACTCAGCACCTCCTTGGCTGGGGTGGGAGCTCCCCTTGCCCCATGCAAATCCCAGGTGGGCTGTCACTCTACCCTGCTTTTCCTCGCTCTCCGTGGTTCACGCCAACTGCCTAGTCAGTCCCAATGAGAGAACCTGGATACCTCAGTTGAAAGTGCAGGATTCACTCACTGTTTGCATTCTTCCTGGTAGGAGCCACTGACTACCGCTGCTTCTAATCAGCCATCTTGACCCCTCCCAATAAATATATTTTAGATGTAATTTTACTGGTTTCTTTTTTACTCTTAATAAGGATATTAGAAATCTTTATATTAAGTAGTGGCTTGCATTTGTGACTCATATTTGTGCCTCACATTATATGTATATTTATATATACATTATATATATATATTTACTTATTATTTATTTATTTTTATTTTGTTAAGATAGAGTCTCTCTCTGTCGCCTAGGCTGGAGTACAGTGGCGCCATATCGGCTCACTGCAACCTCCACCTTGTGGGCTCAAGTGATCCTCCTGCCTCAGCCTCCTGAGTAGCTGGGACTATAGGCACGTCACCATGCCTGGCTAATTTTTTGTATTTTTTTTCTAGAGACAAGGTTTTGCCATGTTGCCAGGCTGGTCTTGAACTCCTGAACTCAAGTGACTCACCTGCCTCAGCCTCCCAATGTGTTGGGATTACAGGTGTGAGGCACCACAGCCAGTCACACATTATATTTGTATTGGACAGCACTGGCCACATCCCTTTTCTACTTATTTTTCCATCTATGCTCATTATTTTCTGTCTCATTCTTTCAGGAACAGTTTAAGTGATTAATATATTAAAATTGCCAATGATTCAGAATAAAGTACATGTCAATCTAGTAAGGCATCATGTTACCACTTCTAGTTAACACTGAATTTTAACTGGGATCCTTAATACCTTATTCTATTGCAACGTTCTCTAAGTTTAGCTTACATCAATATCCCCTGGAGGGCTTGTTAAAAATGCAGATCAGATTGCTGGATCCTGCTCCTAAACTGTCTGATTCCATTGGTCCGAGGTGGGGCCAAAAATTTTATTTCCAGTAAGCTGGTGATGCTAATGCTGGTTTGAGATCCATGCTATGACAATTGCTGTTCTCGTGACTTTCAACCATGGCCGCACATCATAATCACCTGAGTACTCTCAAAAAATTACCTATGAGTGCCTAAGCCTCACCTCCAGAGACTATAATTTAATTGGTTGGGATGGGGTTTGGACAATAACATTTTTTAAAGCTCCCCAGGTAAGCCTATCATGCAGCAGGATTGAGAATACATGCCTTAATTCAAAAGCAGTAATAAGTGGAAATTATAGGTATTGGGACAAGGCCAGACTAGAGATGCTTTTCTTTACTCTTTTTTGAGGGAGGAGGTGTTTAGTCTTTACCATAACCTGGTAGGCAAATAGGTTGATTTGCACTTTTAATTTCATAGTAATGAAGCTGAGGTTAACGAAAATACAGTGATTTGCATTGCACAGGAAGATAACAGAAGCTCTATGCTCTCTCTTCCTTATTTTCCAACATTCCTGATAAACCCCTGATATGCAAGAAGGTCAGGACCTGGGCATTTCAGGTTTCTCTTTTGTGTTCCCTTGTGTGGCTCACACCTTTCAGGGCCTTTTGAAACGCATGCCTCTGTCTGAACTCTGCAGAAATATCTGATTTACTTCAGGGAAGCTTGGCATCAAATGAAGTTACCATTTTTACTTGCCAGTCTGGTGTGTTTGTCAAGAAGATGCATTTTAAAAATAATTTAATCTCTTGTGTTTGCCTTCAAGCATGGAGAAACATGAATATGAATTCAGATTAATGATGAATCATTAGCTTAGCATAGCCTTGACTTTACTGACTCACCCAGTGTGTGACTCGTGTCATTGGATTTACATTGTTTGAAGATGGATTGCTGTGGCTTATGGAGGCGTTGTATATTCTTAATGTTTGAAAACCATTGTTTACAGTTTATAAAAATTAAAAAGGCAATACAAATGGTTAATAATGAAATATCGCTATTGTGTGTAGGTATACGTTAACTCTGGCGAGAGAAAGGCTGTAGTTAAAGTTATAGCAGTTCTTAAGGTTTACTTGAGGGTAGAGTAAGTCCTTCATCTTGATTAGATCAATAATATATTTTTTCTCAACAAATATGACTGATGTACATGAACAGCCATCCCCAGGATGTGTATTCTGAGTTGCTTCTCAATAGTTTGGATGAGTTTGAATGATGGTTCACTTCTCCTTGCTTTTTTGGCCACTCGTCATTCTCAAGGTGACTGTGAAGATTAAGAATGTAAGCATTTTGGCCGGGTGTGGTGGCTCACGTCTGTAATCCCAGCACTTTGGGAGGCTGAGGCAGGCGGATCACAAGGTCAGGAGATCGAGACCATCCTGGCTAACACGGTGAAACCCCGCCTCTACTAAAAATACAAAAAATTAGCCGGGCGTGGTGGCAGGTGTCTGCAGTCCCAGCTACTCAAGAGGCTGAGGCAGGAGAACGGCATGAACCCGCGAAGCTGAGCTTGCAGTGAGCCGAGATCACACCACTACACTCCAGCCTGGGTGACAGAGCGAGACTCCGTCTCAAAAAAAAAAAAAAAACAAAAAAAAAAAGGCATTTTTTAGGCCAGACACGGTGGCTCATGCCTATAATCCTAGCCCTCTGGGAGGCTGAGGTGGGAGGGTTGCTTGAGACCAAGAGTTCAAGACAAACCCGGCCAACATAGCAAGACCCCACCTCATGAAAGAAAAAAAAGAATGCAAACATTTTAAAATTAAAATTCCTTTGGTTTATTTCTTGAGTTTTAGCTTAGAATACAGGGGTTATGCTAGTTCTCAATACTTAAAAACATTTTTAGGCCGGGTGTGGTGGCTCATGCCTGTAATCCCAGTACTTTGGGAGGCCGAAGTGGGTGGATCATGAGGTCAGGAGATTGAGGCCATCCTGGCCCACATGGTGAAACCTCGTCTCTATTAAAAATGCAAAAAATTAGCCAGGCGTGGTGGCAGGTGCCTGTAGTCCCAGCTATTCAGGAGGCTGAGGCAGGAGAATCACTTGAACCCAGGAGGCGGAGGTTGCAGTGAGCCGAGATTGCACCACTGTACTCCAACCTGGCGAGAGAGCGAGACTCTGTCTCAAAAAAAAAAAATTATTATTTTCTCTTCTCCCATAGATATATATAAATTAATTTCCATGTTTTCTGGGTTCTAAATTTAATATCACACCATTCAATTACCTGTCATTTTTTCTAGCAGAGATGAGACATAGACTTGGAGCCAGGCACACTTGCTTATAGGTTGCTATAGCTGTGGTGCCACTCAGGACTTTGTTCTTCAGAACAATGACCACCTTTTACCTTGGTTATTACTCAAAATGCATTGAGAAGATATCTTCACTAACCAACGGTAGGCTAGATGGATGATAGAAATCAATCTTTTAAGTCAAGGCATCCAAGGTAGTATGCTGATAATTTTAACAACAACCATTAAAATGACCAGAAATAAATATTCTTTTCTGGGGACAACTTAAGGAAATAAAGATGTTTTAAAATACCCGACCTTTCCAAATGTTAGTGATGCACAGGAAATGAAACTGATTTGGGAATCTAAAATAAGCATCCTAATGAAGTAATGCAAAAACTACCATCTCTAATATAATGGGTAAATAAAATCTCTGAATACTCATTTCAACCCATAATATCCTCTCTTGACACACTGTTTGATGAAGTTAATAAAAACTATGGGAATGGTAGGTTTGAATTTTGTCCCTCTTTTATCCCTAAATTTTAATTGTCGAAGGTGCTATTGATCAGCAACATGTTTAAAAGGACTCTAGTAGTTATGCAAAGAGCCCACATGTTTTTTTTAAAAAATGTGTAATTGAGTTTAGCTGAAAGAATGGAGTGTTAAAAGACTTGGCAGACATCATCAAACCAACTTAATGTAAATAATTTGTGAATAACAGTAAGTCTGCTAAAACAATCTGGAAAATTTATAAAATCTGTTTAAGACAGACATAACTTTATACACCAGCAGATATCTTTAGTTTTCCCCAGAATGCCTTTTGGTGTATGTGTCTTCTGGTCTGTAGTAGACAGGCACTGTTAGGAAACCCAGAGTGAGTAACAGAAACCCAATACAAACTTTTTTTTTTTTGAGATGGAGTCTTGCTCTGTCGCCCAGGCTGGAGTGCAGTGATGTGATCCTGGCTCACTGCAAGCTCCACCTCCCGGATTCACACCATTCTCCTGCCTCAGCCTCCTGAGTAGCTGGGACTACAGGCACATGCCACCACACCCGGCTAATTTTTTTTGTATTTTTAGTAGAGATGGGGTTTCACATTGTTAGCCAGGATGATGTCAATCTCCTGACCTCGTGATCCACCTGCCTTGGCCTCCCAAAGTGCTGGGATTACAGGCATGAGCCACCGTGCCCGGCAACCCCATACAAACTCTTTAAAGCAGAAAAGAAAATGTGTGGAATCCGAGATCCCAAATATTGTTTTCAGGGTTCTGCCTCTTTTCATCTTGCTATTCCTGACTGCTTTTACATATTAGCCTCTTTTTTGTCTATTGTAGATAACTTATTTCTATGGTTAGGGACGATGGTTATAGGCAGCTCCAGATTTCCTTTTTCTCACAACTTGCCACCTTTGAGAGAGAAAGGCCCTTTCTTTTACAACTTCTACATGAGAAATCTTAGCCAAGACCCAGGCTGATCCTGACACACTCTGGCCTCCCCAACTGGAGACAGGGAGTGGGTCAGGACAGCTGCATTGAAACCACATAAATTGCAGTCCTTTTAGGAAATAGCTGTGCTGGCTTCCAGAAAAGAGGGGTGTGCTGGAGGCACAAAATACAACCAATAGCCACTATTTGTCCACTTTATTTTCATTTTCATAAGCCATAAATTTAGCGGCAAATATGTTTGTCTGTTTAGTGATTTCTACATTGGTTTTTGGATGTGTGTGCATGCATGTTTTTGTTTTGCTTTATTTTGCTTTAGATCTATGACTTTTTTTTTTTTCAGATAGGGTCTCACTCTGTTGCCCAGGCTGGAGTGCAGTAATGCAATCATGGCTCACTTCAGCCTCGAACACCTGGGCTTGAGTGATCCTCTTGCTTCAGCTTCTCCAGTAGCTGGGACTGTAGGTGCACACCACCATGTCTGACTAATTTTTTTAATTTTTCTTTTGCAGAGACAGGGTCTTTCTATGTTGACCAGGCTGCTTTCAAACTCTTGGGCTCAAGTGATCCTCCTATCTTGACCTTCCTAAGTGTTGGGATTGCATAAGCTACCATGCCTGGCATAAGCTACCATGCCTGGCCAATGGTTGTATTCTTTAAAGGAAGGTTCAGTTTTTACTGGGAGATATATTCACCCAAATTCTGAACTCAGCTTGTCCCCAGAGCTTGTCCTTGGAGATGCTTGGGCAGCTCTGAACTGGAAATAATCTGGTGATGGAGATCATAGAGATGGAGGAGAAAGAAGTGCAGATACCGTGTGCAAGTGGGGAGATGGATTCTTGTTTTTATAACACTGCATTAAAAAATCTTTTTTTTTTTTTTTTTTTTTTTTTTGAGACAGAGTCTCACTCTGTCACTCAGGCTGGTGTGCAGTGGCACGATCTCGGCTCACTGCTGGCTCTGCCTCCTGGGTTCATGCCATTCTCCTGCCTCAGCCTCCTGAGTAGCTGGGACTACAGGCGCCCGCCACCATGCCTGGCTAATTTTTTTTTTTTTTTTGTATTTTTAGTAGAGACAGGGTTTCACCATGTTAGCCAGGATGGTCTTGATCTCCTGACCTCGTGATCCGCCTGCCTCAGCCTCCCAAAGTGCTATTACAGATGCGAGCCACTGCGCCTGGCCTAAAAAATCTTAAATATGAGCAAACTGTTCTCTACTATGAAAAAAAATGAGATATGGACTATTTTTTTAATCAAAGTATATAAGTAATCTTAAACGTTACACAAATTTTTTATCTGACCTCAGGACACTCTGGAACTCTGAGGAAGGTACATTTCATAAGCAGAACCTATATGTGTTATGATGGCTCCATAAAAAGAAACCTTCTGATAATGGAGGCAGGAAAACTAGGATGAAGAGTCAGAGTGGTTATAGGAACTCCTCAAAATAACTTGTCTTTTGGGAAAGGAGGCTGCTTTGCCAGTCTGGCAGTGGCAAATGTGAAATGAGATTATAGTAAAAGGCCAGGGAAAACCCAGGGTGTTTGGATTGAAATAAAATTAGATAATAATAGTAGGCCGGGCACGGTGGCTCATGCCTGTAATCCCAGCACTTTGGGAGGCCAAGGCAGGGGGATCACCTGAGGTCAGGAGTTTGAGACTAGCCTGGCCAACATGGTGAAACCCCGTCTATTAAAAATACAAAAAACAGCTGGGCGTGGTGGCACACGTCTGTAGTAACCAGCTCCTGGGGAGGCTGAGGTGGGAGAATTGCTTGAACCCAGGAGGCAGAGGTTGCAGTCAGCTGAGATCATGCCACTGCACTCCAGCCTGGGCAACAGAATGAGATCCTGTCTCAGAAAAAAAAAAAAATCAACTAATAATAAGAAAATAACCTCTGCCTAAAAATTTAAGTTAAACTCCATTGAGTTCATGTAAATAATTGGAAACACTGGACTCAATTGCATGTCCTGAATTTTTTTTTTTTTTTTTGAGATGGAGTCTCGCTCTGTCGCCCAGGCTGGAGTGCAGTGGCGCAATCTCGGCTCACTGCAAGCTCCACCTCCTGGGTTCACGCCATTCTCCCACCTCAGCCTCCCGAGTAGCTGGGACTACAGGCACCTGCCACCACACCTGGCTAATTTTTTTGGGTTTTTTTGTGTTTTTAGTAGAGACGGGGTTTTACTGTGTTAGCCAGAATGGTCTCGATCTTCTGACCTCATGATCTGCCTGCCTTGGCCTCCCAAAGTGCTGGGATTACAGGCATGAGCCACTGCACCTGGCGTCCTGAATGTATTTTATTAAACTTAAAAAGACATATTTGTGGAATACAAAAAAAGACAGCATGGTGGACCATGTGGCAGTGATGGAGGAATTGGAGGACAATGGAAACATGTAGGAAGGGTGGAGAGGGTCTCACTGTGATGACGTACTTGTTCATGAGAGTGCCTAAGTGCGTATAAGAACTTATTCCAGAAACTTCATATTTTCTTATAAAACAGTTAAAAACTTAAAAAGAAAATATTAGAAGGGCAAATCTAATTTTTTAAAAAAATGTATTACCAGTTCTCAAATCTTGAGATAATTGTAGTAAATTAACAGAAACTTTTTTTGTAAAACAATCCGGAGTATTGAGAATAAATCCACATTAATCACTTTCTGTAAAATAGAAGAAAACTTGAAAAATTGAGGACAGACAGGATAATGAACCATTGAGGTTATTGAAAACTCAGTGACATGAAAGGTCTGTTCATCAGTGTGTGCTCCTGTCCTTGAGGAAGGAAAAAGTATTCCTCTTTCATCTAATCTTGGTAGCCCTGCTCTAGACCCCATCTTCACTTAATTTCTCTGGAACGTTACTCCAACCATGATCTCTGTGACAGAGGCTGCTAGTTGCCAAGCCAGTATCCATTTTCCTCATCTTTCTAAGGAGAAGGATCAATTCTGTCCCAGGAGGCAATGTGTTCAACTAGAAGACCTCATTTTCTAGTCTACCTTGAGATTAGAGATAGCCAATGAGAGTAATTGTAACTTATTGGGTGGAGTTTGTGGGAAGCATTTAAAGAGGCAGCATATTTGAAAAACACATTTTTGTCCTTCTCTTTTTCTTTTCTCTGGCTGGGGAGCTAGATGTTAGACTAGGATGTTGGCACACCCTGATGAACAGACCTTTCATGTCACTGAGTTTTCAGTAACCTCAATGGTTCACTATTCTGTCTGTCCTCAATTTTTCAAGTTTTCTTCTATTTTACAGAAAGTGACTGTATCTCCAGTAGCCATTTTTGATGATTAGGGAAACTTAAAGATGGAAGATGTGCTAATGATGGAGAAATGGCAAGATGGAAGAGGCCTGGGTCTCTGATGACCATGGAGCAGCCAAACTTTTGTCTATGCTGATCATGTCTGAATCCCCAGGATATACAACAGTGTCAGTTACATAATAGGTGCTCATGAATTTTTGAATGGATCAATAAATAAATGATGTGTGTTCACCTGGACCTCCTCCAATTGTCTGCAGCTGGTTCTGCTCCATCCTGTATATTTGATGATTTGATGATCTTTACTTTCCAGTTCTACCAGTATCTCCTTGAATGTACTTTTGCATCTTAATTTTGATGTAGCTTTGAACTTCTTTACATCACTGTCCTATTACCACCTGGAAAACTCTATCTGCCTAGACTTACACTTTTACTTAAATGGCATATAGTTTTAGAAAAAGCAAGACTTCATAGGAAAGGCCATCATAATTTGATTTATTTCTACAATGGAAAAAAGTTAGATACTCTGGACTTTAGAACAATTTGTACAAATAAATTTATTTTTCAGAAAAAGTGTCTGATTAGTTTCCATTTTCTATGGAAATCAAAATAGGAAGAAGAGATTTAGAAGGCTTTGAAAGTAAGTGCTAACTATATCACTTTCATCTGATGCTAGAACCATTTCATTTGGCTGTAACTTTGGGCCTACCTATCAGCTACTCTTTCAGTATGGGAGCAAAACCAATGCAACCAATACATCTGATTCTCAAATGTGTGCCTTGCTTGGTAGACAGATTACAAAGAAATGGCATTCATTGGACGTTTTATTCAGGATGTTTCTGAAATATTTTAAGTATGTAGCCATAGTAAAAAGCATTCATGTATTTATTCCATAAGTTGATTAGGCACCTACTACATGTGAGTCTCTGGGAGTGGGTGCTGTGTTTAGAGTGGTAAATTAATCACATATGGTCCCTATCTTCATGGATCTTACAGTCTACTGGAAGAGCTATACATTAAATAATCACACATAAGTACGTTTTAGTTACAAATTGTGATAAGTACTATAAGTGAAGAGAACAGGGTGCTATCAAAGGGAAAAACCAGGGAAATTTAGTTTATATTGGTTCATCAGAAAAGGCCTCTCTGATATTGAAATTAAGACTTGAAAAATGAGAAATATTTAGCAAGGAAAATGTTGAGGGAAGTGTATTCCTGACAGAGGAAAGAATGTGCAAATATGCTAGGCAGAAACAGTTTACGAGCATTTAAGGAACTCAAAGCATCCCTGGGGTGTAGAAAGCCGGAACAATGGCTGCTGCAGTTAGGCAGGAGAAGCAGGCAGGACTAGATCATGCAAGGCTCTGTATACCATACTGTATCAGTGGTCTACTGCTGTGTAACAAACCATCCTAAAATGTAGTGGTTTAAAAGAACAACCTGGCCAGGCACTGTGGCTCATCCCTGTAATCCCAGTACTTTGGGAGGCTGAGGTGGGCAGATCCCCTGAGGTCAGGAGTTCAAGACCAGCCTGACCAACATGGAGAAACCCTGTCTCTACTAAAAATACAAAATTAGCCAGGCATGGTGGCAGGCACCTGTAATCCCAGCTACTTGGGAGGCTGAGGCAGGAGAATCACTTGAACCCGGGAGGCAGAGGTTGCAGTGAGCCGAGATTGTGCCATTGCACTCCAGCCTGGGCAACAAGAGGGAAACTCAGTTTCAAAAAACAAACAAACAAAACACAACAACCCTTTATTTGCTCATGATTCCATAGGTCAGCACTTCAGGCTGAGTTCAGCTGGGTGGTTTTCTCCTGGTCTCACCTAGGCCCACTCAAACAGTTGCAGTCAGCTGGTGACTGTACTAGCCAGTGGTCCAAGATGGCCTCCTTCCACCTGGCAGTTGGTGCTAGCTATGGGCAAGGCCTCCCTCTCCATGTTGTCTTTCATTCCCCTAGGAGGATAGCCTGGGCTTCTTGACATGGCAAATTCAGGGCAGCAAGAGAGCAGATCAGAAGCTGCAAGGCCTCTTGAGGCCTTCCTTGGAAGTTGTACAATGCTACTTCCTTCCACCTTATTCTATTAGTTGAAAAATGTCACAGGGCCAGTTCAGATTCAACATGTGGGGAAATAGATTATACTTCCTGATGGAAGGAGCTGCAAAGCATGTATGGCCATTTTTAATCCCTTAGACTTAAGATGTATAGATTTTAGGCTGGGCATGGTGGCTCATGCCTGTAATCCCAGAACTGTGGGAGGCCAAGGCAGGCAGATTGTTTGAGCTCAGGAGTTCAAGACCAACCTGAGCAACATGGAGAAACCCTGTCCCTACAAAAAATACAAAGATTAGCTGGGCATGGTGGCATGTGCCTGTAATCCCAGCTGCTTAGGGGGCTGAGGTGGGAGGATCACTTGAACCTAAAAGGTTGATGCTGCAATGAACCATGTTTCAGCCCCTGTACTTCAGCAAGACCCTGTCTCAAAAAAAAAAAAAAAAATAGAGATTTTATTTTGAGTATAAGGAAAAGCAATTACAAGCCTTTAGATAATGGAGTGGTATCATCTGGTGTATGGGGTGTTGCCTCTTCCTTCCTCCCTTCCTCCCCACTCATGTCCCGGCTTTTGAATTTAAGAAGTCTAGCTACTGAGGCAAGTGGAAAGGACTCATGGTATAGGCTACAGCTTTGAGGGAATACATGACATCTAAAAGTGACGTCATTCTGGTGGGAGAGCAACAAGAACTTGGATGCTTATGGTTTACTTGAAATGGAATAACGAGTTCTTCTCTCTGGAGTGCCAACAGGAATTGCAGGAGGCAATATCAAAATTCTTATATACAGTTATAGGATAACTCAGTAGGAACCTGTGTTGTGCTAAAACCCAAAACAGTATGCTGGCATCTCAGCAGATACCACCATGGATAGATGATAGACAAAAGTCAGGTACTCACATACCCCAATCTTTCTCCTAGATAATCATCCAGAATTAGATGCACTCTCAGGGGCAAGGGAGTATGGAATGCTTGAATATGAAGGATGGAACTCAATGCTTGAATTCAATAGGAAGAATGGAACTCAAAATAGAAACTTAGTTTCTATTTTGTTGCTTGGCAATCATATGTATACATTTCTCTTGTTTATATACCAAGGAGATAAATTACTAGATCATAGCATATGTATATTTCAGCTTTAGTACGTGGACCAAATTATTTTCCCAAAGTGATGCTAATTTATACTCTTACCAGCAATTAGAATTTTTTTTTTTTTTTTTTTTTTTTTTGAGAGAGAGTCTCACTCTGTCGCTCAGGCTGGAGTGCAGTGCTGTGATCTTGGCTTACTGCAAGCTCCGCCTCCCGGGTTCACACCATTCTCCTGCCTCAGCCTCCTGAGTAGCTGGGGCTACAGGTGCCCACCACCACCCCCGGCTAATTTCTTTTTTGCATTTTTAGTAGAGACGGGGTTTCACTGTGTTAGCCAGGATGGTCTCAATCTCCTGACCTTGTGATCTGCCCACCTCGGCCTCCCAAAGTGCTGGGATTACAGGCGTGAACCACTGCACCCAGCCAATTAATGAGAATTTCATTTGTTTTCCCATATTTACTAATGCTTGCTATTGTCAGAGTTTTAAATTTTAGTTATTTTAGAAGGAATGCATGTGTTATTTATTGTGTTTTTATATTTAGGATAGTTAGCTCTTCTTATTGCATTGATCCCTTTACCATTATGTAATACCCTTCTTCGTCTCTTTTGATCTTTGTTGGTTTAAAGTCTGTTTTATCAGAGACTAGGATTGCAACCCCTGTTTTTTTTTTTTTGCTTTTCATTTGCTTGGTAAATCTTCCTCCATCCCTTTATTTTGAGCCTGTGCATTTCTTTGCATGTGAGATGGGTCTCCTGAATACAGCACACTGATGGGTCTTGACTCTTTATCCAATTTTCTAGTCTGTGTCTTTTAATTGGGGCATTTAGCCCATTTACATTTAAGGCTAATATTGTTATGTATTAATTTGATCCTGTCATTTTGATGCTAGCTGGTTATTTTGCCCATTAGTTGATGCAGTTTCTTCATAACGTCAATGGTCTTTACAATTTGGTATGTTTTTTGCAGTGGCTGGTACCAGTTGTTCTTTTCCATATTTAGTGCTTCCTTCAGGAGCTCTTGTAAGACAGGCCTGATGGTGACAAAATCAGTAAAAGATTTTATTTCTCCTTTGCTTATGAAGCTTAGTTTGGCTGGATATGAAATTCTGGGTTGAAAATTCTTTAAGAATGTTGAATATTGGCCCCCACTCTCTTCTGGCTTGTAGGGTTTCTGCAGAGAGACCCACTGTTAGTCTGATGGGCTTCCCTCTGTGGGTAACCCGACCTTTCTCTCTGGCTGCCCTTAACATTTTTTCCTTCATTTCAACCTTGGTGAATCTGATGATTATGTGTTTTGGGGTTGCTCTTCTCGAGGATATCTTTGTGGTGTTCTCTGTATTTCCTGAATTTGAATGTTGGCCTGCCTTGCTAGATTGGGGAAGTTCTCCTGGATAATATCCTGAAGAGTGTTTTCCAACTTGGTTCCATTCTCCCCGTCACTTTCAGATATATCAATCAGATGTAGATTTGGTCTTTTCACATATATTTCACATATATATTTGTTTCTTTTCACTCTTTTTTCTGTAATCTTGTCTTCTCACTTTATTTCATTGAGTTGATCTTCAGTCTCTGATATCCTTTCTTCCACTTGATTGATTCAGCTATTGATACTTGTGTATGCTTCATGAAGTTCTTGTGCTGCATTTTTCAGCTCCATCAGGTCGTTTATGTTCTTCTCTAAACATAGTTATTTATTCTAGTTAGCAATTTGCCTAACCTTTTTTCCAGGTCCTTAGCTTCCTTGCATTGGGTTTAGAACATGCTTCTTTAGCTTGGAGGAATTTGTTATTACCCATCTTCTGAAGCCTACTTCTGTCAATTCATCAAACTCATTCTCCATCCAGTTTTGTTCCCTTGCTGGCGAGGAGTTGTTATCCTTTAGAGGAGAAGAGGCATTCTGGTTTTTGGAATTTTTAGCCTTTTTGCGCTGGTTTCTTCTCTCTGTCTTCATGGATTTATCTACCTTTGGTCTTTGATGTTGGTGAGGTTGACACTATTCCTTTCTGTTTGTTAGTTTTCCTTCTAACAGTGAGGCCCCTCTGCTGAAGATCTGCTGGAGTTTTCTGGAGGTCCACTCCAGACCCTGTTTGCCTGGGTATCACCAGCAGAGGCTCAGTTGGAAATGCAGGAATCACCTGCCTTCTGCATCGATCTCACTGGGAGTTGCAGGCTGGAGCTGTTCCCGTTCAGCCATCTTGCCAGTTACCAGCTCTATTTATTGTGTTTTTAATTCGCATTTCCCTTATGATTCATGTGGTTGAGCATCTTTTCATGTGTTAAGAGGCCATTTGTTTATTTTATTCTTTGGAGTGCATGTTCAAGTCTTGTGCTCATTTCTCTATAGGGCTCTCTTTCTTTTTCTTTTTTCTTTTTTCTTTTTTTTTTTAGATGGAGTCTCACTCTGTCGCCCAGGCTAGAGTGCAGTGGCACGATCTCGGCTCACTGCAAGCTCTGCCTCCTGGGTCCATGCCATTCTCCTGCCTCAGCCTCTCGAGTAACTGGGACTACAGGCACCTGCCACCATGCACAGCTAATTGTTTTGTATTTTTAGTAGAGATGGGGTTTCACCGTATTAGCCAGGATGGTCTCCCAATCTCCTGACCTTGTGATCTGCCTGCCTCAGCCTTCCAAAGTGCTGGGATTACAGGATTGAGCCACCACGCCCAGCCTCTTTTTTTTTCTTACAGATTTGCAGAAACGCTGTAAATTCTGGACACAAGACTATACACACACATACCCGTACATATTTATGGTTTACTTTACCACAATTTTAATGGTATCAGTGAAAGAAATGAAGTTCTTATTTCATTGTATTTTAATAGATCACTCTTTTATTTTTGTTATTAGAGCTTTGTACATCTTCTTCAAGATTCTTAGTTTTTCTTGGTCCTTTGCATCTTCATATACTTTTTTTATTTGTTTGTTTTTGTCTTTTGCATCCCATGTACATTTTACTGTTAGCTTGTCAACTTCCATAAAAAGCCTGCTGGTGTTGGGATTGCTCTGAATCCAAATTTTAGGAAGATCTCTCTTAGAAAATCACATTTAGATTTAGACCTAAACGATTAGAAGGAGCTAGTTGTGTAAGGAGTGTGTAGGGTGGGGAAGTGGAGAATTTTCTAGAGCAAAGAGAACATTATGTGCAAAGACCCAAGGTATAAAAAAGCACAGCAAAGTCAAGAAATTGAAAGGTTGTTGGTATGGCAGAAGGAAAGGGATTGAAGTGAGATTGGCAGGCGGGTCAAAGCCCAGATCCTACAGTCTTGATGCTGTTGTGAGCAGTTTAGATAAATAACGATCAGCAGAAACTTAGAAATTGGCACTCTGCTTTACTTGCTTGCTATTAAAATGTTTCTTGTTGAAACAAGATTTGGCCTTGACGTTTATTCAACACTTTTTTCTGAAAGGCTGTTTATTTTGAAAAGCCCTAGAAATTTACAAAGTTATAATTTGATTCTCTTTGACTGAAAACAAAAGTGTAATATACGTTTTGTTAGATTCTTTGACTCACATTTGTGCTGAATACATCCATGCATACTTTCTGCATCCATTTGACTCCCACAATTCCCTGTATTGGAACTCAGGATGCTAAAACATTTCTTTGAAAACAAAGCAAAAATGTTCCCCAGATGACTCAGCATATGTTCAGTTCATACCTACTTTCATTTTTCTTTGTTCACCAAGAAGAGTCACAAAAGAGATGAATCAACTGTAAGTGCAGGAGTGTGAATCTGTACTCATTATCCTCAAGCGTCCATGGAAGCACTTGTAGCTTAGAACTCTTATCAAAAGATCCTTTGTAATTTCAAGGGCAGCACTAAAATATACAATGACTATATGTTTTTGAATGCTTCAAAGAATCTTTGCTATTCTCTAGAAAGAATGCAGCTGCTTTAGCAATTGCAACACCACTCCATGTATAAAACACTTTGCAAGCTGGTTCAAGCTGTTATATTCATGTCAAATTGGGTAACCTTTACAATAGTACTTTATATCAGAGCGATTGCATATGGTTCTAGAAAGTAAGTCCTTGTTACTTTGACTTAATACCATAAAAATGCAGTCAATAAATAGCTAAGTACTACTCTGAGCAGGTTAGATTGTTAGATCCTTCTGAGGATGCAAAGATAACCAAGGCTGAAAAACAAGCATCGAGGACCCTATCTATTCCAGAGTGCGGGGGGCAGGGGTGGGGTGCTCTTAAAGAAAACAATGTGGGGTAAAGAGAGAGGACATGAAAGAGTAACATGCAAGTAAGGGAGAATTTACCAAGCACAAGTGAGCTATGCATCAAATAATGGTATCAATTTTTTATTTTCCCAGCTCTGCTTGGCCTTGGTAGCCCTGGCCTCATCAACAGGTGTGGTCTGAAAAATTCTTGTCACCTGAAGTCAATTACTTAGTAGGCCAGGACCAATTTCTTTACGGTGCATAGTTACTCCTGGATCTAAGCTCCACATAGAACTCCTGAGCCCTGGATAGGGGCTAGCCTCTTTTCTGAGGGTATGGCTGTGCTCCCCAAATACTCAGATGCTGTCTTGGCTCTGTGATAAATGGGATGGGTCCCTGGGATTCCCGTGTTTCCTTTTGTGTTAGGCTGTTCTTGCATTGCTGTAAAGCAATACTAGTTGGGCGCAGTGGCTCACACCTGTAATCCCAGCACTTTGGGAGGCCGAGGTGAGCAGATCACCTGAGGTCAGGAGTTTGAGACCAGCGTGGCCAACATGGGGAAACCCCATCTCTACTAAAAATACAAAAATTAGCCGGGCATGGTGGCGCAGGCCTGTAATCCCAGCTACTCGGGAGGCCGAGGCACGAGAATCGCTTGAACCCAGGAGATGGATGTTGCAGTGAGCCAAGATAGCGCCATTGCACTCCAGCCGGGGCAGCAGAGCGAGACTCCATCTCAAAAAAAGAAATAAAATAACTTACCAGCACTTTGGGAGGCCAAGGAAGGCCGATTGCTTGAGCTCAGGAGTTAGAGACCAGCCTGGGCAGCATGGTGAAACCTTGTCTCTACAAAAAATGCAAAAATTAGCTGGGCGTGATGGTGCATGCCTGTAGTTCCAGCTACTTATGGAGATTGAGGCATGAGGAATGCTTGAGTGGAGGAGGTCAAGGCTGCAGTAAGCTGCGTTTGCACCACTGCACCCCAGTCTGGGAGACAAAGTAAGACCCTCTCTCAAAAAAAAAAAAAAAAAAAAAAGAATAAAGAAAAATACTGGAGACTGAGTAATTTATAAGAAAATACATTTAATTGGCTCATGTTTCTGCAGGCTATACAGGAAGCATGGTGCCAGCATCTGCTTCTGGGGAGGTCTCAGGAAGCTTTTACTCATGGCAGAAGGCGAAGTAAGAGCAGTATTTCACATGGCAAAAGCAGAAGCAAGATGGGGGATAGGTGCCACATGTTTAAATGACCAGATCTTGTGAAAACTCGCTCACAACAGTGAGACAGCACCAAGCCCCAAGGGATCTGTCCCCATAACCCAAACATCTCCTACCAGGACCACCTCCAACATTGGGGGCTCCCCTCAACATTTGGAGGGGACATCCAAACTATATCACCTCCCACTTGATTTCTGAATGTATTTCTGCCGAGGGGCTCACCCACTGCAGCCCAACTGCCAGGCCCAGGGCCTGTGAGTAGTGGTGCTGGCATATCCTGCATGAGTGGCCAAACTTCCAGGGACACGTCCATGCGTACTTCCTTACAATGGAGCTAATATGGCAGCTTTGTTTATCCCTTAGCTCTTGACCCACCAGGTTCTAGTTCTCTTTCCTTTCCTTAAGCCGCCTTGTTGAGGGCTTCTTGTTTCTGGTTTACACGAAGACAGAAAAGCTTAAGTTGTGTGTAAGGGAGGAGACCATTGGCCAGTTTTGGTTGAATGTAGAGGGAATGAAGTAAATTGTGGAGATAACTCTGGAATGATCTGTTAGGACTGTTTAGCAGGAAAGGGGAATGATACAATTGGAGCTATAATTTAGCACTGATTGATACATAATGGGTAGTGCAGTCAATGTTACACATTATACTAATGTGTAAAAAAAAGAGCAAACATTCTTTATTTTCTGGAACTGATTGAATTTTGCTCTCAAATCTTTCTCTTAATGGTAGAAAGGGAAGGGGACACTTAAACTTGCCAATTAAAGGCTTTTTCAGATGATCATATTCTATTTTAGAAAAATATTCAGCTAAATTCATACTTTAAACTTCCTCTCTGGGCTATTCATCCTTTTCTCCAAAATAGTGTCTGGATATAGGAACTCTTTTTTCTTCATGGCCATGACGTGTGGTAGTTTCACCTGTTAGTCCTTATGCTGACCTCTAGGTCTTCACTGGGCTTATTTGAGATGTCTCTTGCTGGCTTACCTGTTGAAATCTGCAACTGGTTAAACTATTGGTCTATTCTCTTGAAATGTTTAAAGCCTTATGATTCTCTTCTTAAAATTTCTCTCACCCTGTAATTCCGCTGACTTGCCCCATACTGAGCTTCTCATGCATTATAGTTTCTTAGAGCCTTAGCCACACTTCTATTACCCTGCCTCTGGTTTGGACAGAATACATATCTATAGTGACTGGCAGAATGCTAACATTGGGTCTGATCCAGTGGATTATGGTCTATTATGAAAGGGAGAGTCAAGAGGATACCATGGATCTCTCCACCCAATGCAACTTGCAAATTGGAAGCAGTAATATGGCCCTCAAGGAACTGCAGATACTATGCCAAGCAAATACAAAATACTGGGATGTTGTTTCCTATTACTTTCCCTTTTAATTTCCCAATTCAGAACTTGCAGAATATGAATGGATCTTGGAGAATAACAATGGATGTTCATAAATATAGTAATGTGGTGACCCTAAATACTACTGCTCTTCCAGAATTGGTCTTCTTCTACAGAAAAACAATGCTCTAAAACGTATCTGTTATGCAGTTATTGATACAGTTAATTTTTTTTCTTTATTCTAACCAATAGGACTCATTTGCTTCATCTGACCTGGTGAGAAAGATCCCTTTACTATCCTGTCTCTAGGATACATTAGTTTGCAGATTCTGTGCCACATTTTAGTTTTTGGGGATGTTGCTGGTCTCATAGTACCATGCTGCTGTGCTGTATTGATGACTTCTTCATGATAGGACTGAAAAGCAGGACGTGGCTGGTACTCTATATATCTTGGTAAAGGATATATATGACAGGGTAGGAGGTAAACTCTAGAAAACATACCAGAACCTAATGCCTCTAGCATCCCTGTTATCTAGGAGATATCCTGGGATTTGCCTTCCAAAATGAAGAAAACGGAATATAAGTTGCCACCTCAGTTAGTTCTCTGTCACTAAAAGTGAGGAAAAGCTTGGTGGTGTGGGTGTGTGCTTCTTTGACACAGCCAGGTATTCTGCATGTCCAAACTTGGTGGTGACAGCAGTAGCAAACAACCCTGAGTGTCCCTCTGTTCCCGCCAATTTGATGCTACACCCTGGAAAGACTAGCTAGCCTCTTGGTGAAAAGTTCCCCGATGGAAAGCCAACCATGGTGAGCCATTCCATCATGGAGGGGCTGTCAATTTTTCTTTTCTTTTCTTTTTTTTTTTTTTTTGAGGCGGAGTCTTGCTCTGTCACCCAGGCTGGAGTACAATGGCATGATCTCAGCTCACTGCATCCTCCATCTCCCGGGTTCTAGTGATTCTCCTGTCTCAGCCTCCCGAGTAGCTGGGATTACAGGTGCCCGCCGCCATGCCTGGCTAATTTTTGTAATTTTTAGTAGAGACAGGGTTTCACCATGTTGGTCAGGCTGGTCTTGAACTCCTGACCTCAGGTGATCCACCCACCTCGGCCTCCCAAAGTGCTGGGATTACGGGCGTGAGCCACTGCACCTGGCCGGGGCTGTCAGTTTATCCTTACTATAGTAGGTAATGATTCTGGATTTGTATTTGTCTTTTTGGTTTCTGCCGTAGATCTGCAAAATGCTCCCTATATATTCTTGGAGTCTCACAAAATATTGCTTTGGTCCAGGAACTCACTGTATAGAAAAAGATACAAAGCTGATGTCCATAAGGTTCGTTGGTCTTATGTACCCATCTCTTAGAAGCACCTGGCCTTGTAGAACAATGGAAGAGCCTATTGAAAACTTTGTTAAAATCACAGCTGGAAGATATTACCTTTCAGAGTTAGTGTTTATCCAGCCTGATGCAGCATATACTATGAATCAGTGAATGGTGCTATTCTTCTAGAACCAGGAGACATAGGCAGGTGTACAAGGGATGTAAATTGGAGTTGTTCCTTACATGAAGCTCTTACAAAAGTCTTTCATCTAATCTCTGCAAGTCTGGGCTCAGCTGATTTAGAGAGTTCAGATCCTAACAAAGATGTGCATCCACCAGGAGACACAATAGTGTTTCCACTGAGTTGAAAACTGAGCCTCTCACCTGCCTATCTGGGCTCTTTGTACTGCTAGGTGAACTGGCAAAAAAGGGATGGGTTGGGGGGAAAGACTTTCTCTTTCAGTTGAAAATATGGTTTTGCTCTAAAACAGAAGCTAATAGGAATATTGAGAAATAAATGGAGGGAACATGAAGGATCCCTTGGAAACTTTGTAAAACTACCATCCCCAGATAAAAGGTAGAGAAAACTTCAGCAACTCTATGTGGCTAGGACTAGCAGAGGTCTCAAGTTCTTCAGGAATAGAAGTTTGGGTGAAGTCCCTCAACTGGGTGGAGTACTGGCATGAAAAGACTGGGTGACATAAACATGTAATAAATTGCAGCTATGGTCCAGCTCACTTGTCAGGGAACCTCTTTTCTATTTCTTTCATTGATGTATACTTTAACTATTATCACTGTTTTCTTTCTTCTCCCTTCTCCCACTATGTTTTGATGTTGATTTTACAACTTAGTCCATAGGTCCTGAAAATCAAAATAGAAAACTGGTGACAATTGGAGGAGGAACGGACAGAACATAGAAACCCTGGATTTGGTGTTGAATACAGGGACAGACACAAGCTCTATTTTCCTCCATCTGAGAAAAGGGATTGTGTTAGTCCATTTTCACACTACTATAAGGAAGTAACCGAGACTGAGTAATTTATAAAGGAAGGAGGTTTAATTGACTCACAGTTCCACATGGCTGGGGAGGACTCAGGAACCTTACAATCATGGTGGAAGGTGAAGGAGAAGCAAAGACCTTCTTCATGTGGTGACAGGAGAGAGAATATTGAAGAAGGAGCTTCCAAACATTTACAAAACCATCATATCTCATGAGAACTTACTCACTATCACAAGAACACCATGGAGAAAACTGCCTCCATGATCCAATCACCTCCCTCCCTCAACACATGGGGATTACAAGTCTCTTCCTTGACAGATGGGGATTACAATTCAAGATGAGATTTGGGTGGGGACAAAGAGCCAAACCATATCAGGGATAGTGCATTTTTGTACAGGGGTAGATTAGCATTATATTAGGTAGGAATGTTTATTATTTATTTATTTTTGAATAAATGAATTGGGAATGAAAACATAAGAATGTTGGGCAGCCGAAGATGGGAGAGTAAGCTCATCATACATTGTGTTTTCGGCTGTCTAGCCATGCAGCACCCTTCTCATTTGGTGGAGGTTTTGCATTGGGTTAATCTTGGTGAGGGTAGTACCCTGTTTCTCATTAAAGGGGCTGAGGGACTGATCTTCCTTCCTGTCCTATGAAGGCTGGCATGCAACATTATCACCTGGCTCAACCAACCAGAAGCTTGCATCTGGATATGGACTCCTGAATGAGTGTGGGAAAGATGAGATGATGGCCAGAATTCATTTGCAGAAGGGTATTCCATATTGTAGTTATTTAAAAAATATGTACCAATGGAAGTAGCCTAGAAACCTATTTGATAACTCATATAAGATTATTCTATAGATGTTACATATTAGGAATATTTTTTGGTTGCCTTTCTCTTTAAAAACAATTATGATACCCCAATTTGCAGTATATTGTACCCAAAATGATCACGGAATATTACTTATGTGCTGCTATGTTTTTCCCTCATTTATACCTAGCCCCTAATCTGACACACTGTAAGTGCCTAATAAATGTTTGTATGAATGGATTTCAGGAGAAAGGAAATATGGTATATCAATTAAAAAACCTATTCTGTTGCATTCTTTGATAAAATTTCTAGTAATATAAAATATTGGCTATTTCAGCTTTACATATTTATTAGTAGTGTTATCACCTTTATATTACCCTTTGCTTATTTCTACAACCAATACTCCTTGTTACTAATATTTTATTTTTCTCATCTGCCTGGTAGTTAAAAGCCAATAAAAGTAATCATTTTTCTCCAGTTTCAAGATTAAACTGATGAAATTTATTGCTGTAAATCTTTGAAACATGGATGACCCTGTGATACTACATTTTGACAAAACCATCACTAATTTGGAATCATCACTTATGTGTCATTCTTGGCTGGTGTCATCAAGGGCTTTGAGGTTCACAGTTCATTGTCTTCAAAATTCTATGTAATAAAATTACAAATATATTATAATGTAAAGAGTCAGAGCTATGATCCGATTGAATATCTCCATCACCTCTCTGGAGACCTGCTTTCTTAGAAATGTAGAAGTATGCTATGTACATACACAGTTTATCAATCAGGGAAAGTAAAAGGAAAAAGAAGCAAGAATTGCAGTAGCCTTCTAAATCCCACTCATTCATGAAGTTTAAATATTTTCCTTTTGGAAAAAAATGCTAAGATGCTAATTGTGGAAGTTGCTTTTCATGCAAATAAAACCTGGTTGGCATCTTCTGGGACTATAAGAATACTATTAGCATAGAACCTTGCCATGATAAATATTTAGAATGTGATTTCCAATCGTAAGGTTAGTCAGTATATCTGGAAATAGATATATGACTTGATTAGGAAGCTTACAGTTTTTTCCCTTCTTTTTGCATTACGCTTTATTTAAAGTGGATTTTGCAGACTTTTCTCGTAAAGAAGAATTGCTGGTAATTTTAGTGCCAATATTTGGCTGAAAGAAACAGCACATTTTTTCTCTCATCCTACCTCATATCTAGCACACATTTTACAAAGGTACCTGAGGATTGAAGAGATTGGTAAAAAGCCAATAAACTTCATGACATGAATACACTTTTCCCAACAAAAGAAGTAATTGTCATGAAGCTAAAGCAATTTAATTCCAATCATGGAATTTGTTATTGAGCTGCTCCCTGATAACAGGTGGCAACATTCGTAACAGGATTGGCAGGAAAGGAGCCAGTAGAAACCACTTCTGACCATCTGCAGTTACCTAGTAGATTCCTATTAAATTACTGCAGCTTATCTGAAAAATTTAAGCTTTCTTTTTAAAAGTGAGCAAGAGGAAGAAAGAACCAGTTAGAAGGAAAATGAAGGCTCATGCAAGATCAGCCTTCAAATCTGACAGGCACAGAGAGTCCATTGAAGGATTAAAGGTGACCTTCTTTGAGGACACGTTCCTGTTCTCCTACACCCTGTCACACTGCCCCTGCAGAGGCAGAAGCAAGTCACAAGGTCCAGGTTATGCGAGTGCTGGGATGTGGGGCCTGCTGGCCCAGTGCTTTCATGGAAGCATGCATAAAACCCCACTTGCTGACACTCAGGCCTCTGGGCTGAGTTGAGGGCCAGCACTTAGACTTACTTTATTTTAATTCTAGCTTTGTCCCTCTAGCTAGCTGCATGGGTGATTCACTTAATCTGTAGATCAGTTTCTTAAGAAGACTTGTTGTGAGGATCGGATATAAAGTACCTAGAACAGTGCTTGGAATCAGCAAAGTTTTGATAAATGATGATGATGATGATGAAGAGGAGGAAGAGGAGGAGGATTAAAAGAAGTAAGCATTGGCTAGGGCTAGCTTTTCCCTAAACTTTGAATGAACCCAACTCACAACCCAGATGAAGGTCCTTTCTTCTTGGCACTGGATTAGACATTACAATACACCTTCTTGTTTTCATAAGATTTTACGCACACACATGCACACACACACACTCACACTCATCATTTCTGTCATTCTAGCCTTACACCAAAGTTCTTAAAAACAAAGAATGGCAGTCTTACAAAAAATTGAGGCATTACAAAACCCATTTGGATAATATCATTATAATTTTAAATTACATTTTCTTTCCTTTTTTAAAGAATGAGAGAGCATGCTATATTTTAGAGGAATTCAAACATCCTAAGAGAACAGAAAAACAAGTAACATAATTAGCACATGACCTTGGACTTCGGCTATTTTCTGGATCTATATATAAAATCAATAAACATTTTTGCAAGTGGAATGTTGCAAAAATTTTAAGTCATGCATAAGTCAAAATGATTTCTAGTAGCATCTTTTTCTGAGATGTCGTCAAATGAAGACACTAGCTCTATCCTGTGGGTGGAGAAATTGAGGCTCAAAAGAGTGCTGAACAAACCTACTTGGGAACTCTGCAGGAAAAAGAATATACCTATATGATCATATTGCGAATTCAACTGAATTTTACTCTAGTCATATTATTGCTCATATCTCCATTAGTGCCTGCCAAATGGCATCCTAAAGAATTGTTTTCTCTTCCATTGGACTGCAAGTTTTGCAAATGGTCTATCAGTTCAGGAGGAGGGAGAGGGGATGGATGACAAAACTGTAGTCATTTCATTATGTTTCTTGTACTGTCTCTGGGTTGGCAAATAGTGCTCAATGGATGGTTGATGAATAATTGAATAGATAATTGAATGGAAGATTCCTTGTGAGAGACCTGAAGATATCTGATTCTTGAAATGAAAAGCAACATGCTTTGCTTTTTCATTTCTTTGCTCAATTATACAATTTGGTCTATGGTTGGCTTAGGTAAGGGTGGTAGCAGCCCACAGTGTGTCTGGACTGGGTCATCTCATAACCAAATTGCTCGTGCATGAGGTCTGAAGCAGGCAGTGAATGCTATTTGAGAATAAATACCAACACTGCTGAAATCCAAGAAGTACAATTGATGGGGGGAGGCTTTGAGGAAATTTAATAATAAAATTCAAATTTTCCATCGAGTTTATTGACTCCTTAAAACTCAAGAAAATAACAATTTTCAAAAAGCTTTTCTTTGCAAATTATACACTCACAGTTGAGCACATAGCAATAAAATTGATCATTAAGATTACTGGGAGAATAAAATTCGCATGTAGGGTTATACTTTAGAACTTTTTAAATGAGTAATGTACTCACAGAGATAAGCTTTATTGCATAAAAGTGATTAACAAGTTTATCGTCTGTAGAGCACACATTGTTCCTGCATGCTGAGGCTACTGGAAAATAAGATGGAAAAGACATTTGAAGCATGTTCTTTTTCACATTCCTTGATTACATCTTGTTTGCCTCAAATCCTTACACATGGATAAGATCATATCTGGAAATTTCCCCTTCTATATTTTGAGATACACTATGTTCTTAAAGTGTATGTAGTTCTTAGACCATAACTTATGGTCTAAGTTATGGTTTGGGGAACCGTATAAATTATTTTGAATAAGTTTATCTTCTTCAGTCCCTTTGTAAACTGGTATCAGCTGTAAATCATTGCAGACTACATTTCAGGACTAAAGAAAAATAAATAAAGCTCAAATATAGAATGTGGATAATCTCTCTCAAGTGTCATATTCTTTCAAGTCAGGCATTTTTGTAGAGGATTTCTCAGTGAAAATTCTGAAGACATTTCTGTGATTCTGAATCCGCTTTATCAAATCAGTACAAAATTTGTACTATCTCCAAAAGTGGAAGAGCAAAATATCTATCAGGGTATGCTTCAAGGTAGACCCTTTTTGTGTAGAAAGGCATGACTGTTTCCTCTCAGAGCAGAGTATTAGAAATATGGCTGGTCCGCCTCACCCTTGGTAGTACTTGCTACTGCCTAACTTCCTTTGTGGAACTTTTTTTATACCATCAGATTTTCCACATGGTATTTATTAATTGTCTCCCAGTGGCATAGCCATCTGGGAGGAGGAGATAAGAAGAGTCAAAAAACAGAACCATGAGCCAAATTAATTCTATTAGGACCCACTTTATGTAAGGTGACAACAAGTCTAGGGGTAGAGGAAAGAACACCATCCTTAAGATTATTAAAAAGTCAAGAAACAACAGATGCTGGTGAGGTTGTGGAGAAATAGGAATGCTTTCACATTGTTAGTGGGAGTGTAAATTATGTCCAATCATTGTGGAAGACAGTGTGGTGATTCCTCAAAGACCTAGAGGCAGAAATGCAATTTGACCCAGCAATCCCATTACTGGGTATATACCCAAAGGAATATAAATCATTCTATTATAAAGATACATGCATGCGTATGTTCATTGCAGCACTATTCAGGATAGCAAAGACATGGAATCAACCCAAATGCCCATCAATAACAAAATGGGTAAAGAAAATGGGGTACATATACACCATGGAATACTATGCAGCCATAAAAAGGAAAAATATCATGTCCTTTGCAGGGACGTGAATGGAGCTGGAAGCTGTTATCAGAAAACCAAACACCACATGTTCTCACTTATAAGTGGGAGCTGAACGATGAGAATACATGGGCACAGGGAAAGGAACAACACGCACTGGAGCCTGTTGTGGGGATGGGTTGGGGGCGGGAGAGCATCAGGAAGAATAGCTAATGGATGCTGGGCTTAATACCTAGGTGGTGATGGGATGATCTGTGCAGCAAACCACCATGGCACACATTTACCTATGTAATGAACCTGCACAGGTACCCCTGAACTTAAAAGTTGAAGAAAAAAAGTATCAGAGTTCTTCCCTAGTTTTGCCACCTGGAAACTTTGGGCAAGTCACTAAAACATTGTGAGACTTAGTTCCTCCGTCTGCCCTTTCTACCCATTGGATTATCATGAACATTAAACGAGATAACCAATATACAATTGCCTTGTGAAATACAAAAGATTCTATATGTGTAAGGTAATATTTTTCTCTCTAAGGTATAGTGAACCTTATTTGGGACATATGTTGAAAGACTGCATAGGAATTTTTGCCAATCTAAAAACATTCAAAGTTTCCTATTTTTGATACATCTACTTTACTTAAACAAGATTTCTTGGTGATGTGGTTAGGACATTTTCAAAGTAGAACAAGAATGTTTTCATTTCTCTTAGGCTTTTGCAATCATCATGTGAGAAACGTATCCCAGGCCTTAGTCACGACCCTATAGAACTGGAAAAGGGGCCAAAACATCTGGGTGTCTATCCAAATCTATCATTAACTGTATGGCTTTGGGTGGGTCCTAGTACCCATCTGAACCTATTTTCCAAACAATATTAAAAAAAAGTGCTACCTAATTTGCTTGTCTCACAGAATTATTGTGGAAAGCAAATGAGAAAATGTACATGAACCACTTAATAAGCTTAATAAAACCCTGCTCAAACACAATACATTATTTCTCTGACATGACCAAGAATAGTTTGATTATAGCTTTTCATTTTGGGGGCATTTTTCTCAAATGTACAGTTAAGTGGAACCATTATATCAATGTTTGCATATAAAGGCCAGCAGGAAATGGCACTGAATTATGTAATATCTTCAGTGCAGTATCTACTCAAATGTAATTGGAATACATTATCTTAAAGTATTGGAGGATGGACCATTAGCTGCTTGGTTATTATGGCTAAAAATAGCTTTCTCTGGATAAAAAATTATCTCTCGGGGTTGAAGTTCAGTATCATAAACAATCAGTTCCAAACTTTAAAACAGTTTGTTGTAGGTAACTTAGCTGTTTTATACAACCTAAGATGAAATGGAAAAGGACCAATTCCTCAGAAAATACAGGCAGTTATTTAGATAATTTCTAACTGTATTCCACCTATTAAAGTTTATAGCATTCCTTTTGTTTCTTGAGTAACTGATTCAAATCACCAATCAAAAGGCTCTTTGGGCTTCAGATTATTCAAACAGCCTATATTGATCCAATAAATCAGATACCTGGTGAGCAAATATCAAATTTTCTTTGTGCTGTGCTAATACAGCTTCAAAGATGAATTATATAACTGACTATATAACTTCCAGAACAAAGAAAAATTCTCCCAGAAAGAACAGCACATAAAGAAAATGTTGGCTGGGCACAATGGCTGAGGCCTTTAATCCCAGCACTTTGGGAGGTCGAGGCGGGTGGATCACCTGAGGTCAGGAGTTTGAGACCAGCCTGACCAAGGTGGTAAAACCCCGTCTCTACTAAATACAAAAAATTAGCCAGGCATGATGCTGGCGGGTGCCTGTAATCCCAGCTACTCGGGAGGCTGAGGCAGGAGAATCGCTTGAACCGGGAGGTGGAGGTTGCAGTGAGCCAAGATCATGCCATTGCACTCCAGCCTGGGCAACAAGAGGGAAACTCTGTCTCAAAAAAAAAAAAAAAAAAAAAAAAGAAAATGTTTTTTCTCAAATAATCTAGACCTTTGACATTTTCATTTTAAGAAAAAATAAAGTTAGTAAATCAAAATTACATATTCTTCTTTACCCTGTGTGCTTCTAAAATAGTTTACTGTGAAAATGCCCTAAGGTAATAGGCTGACAAGTTCTGTTACTGAAAAAAAGCTGTATTCTTATATGATAGTGAGCACCCTGCTATTTATTAATTTTCATTGGACTTTGTAGGAAAAAGTCACAAGCAACATCAGAATGTTTTGAACTCTTAGCAGAGGACCGAGTGGAATGTGAAGTAAACTGAAGGGCTCATTTTGAATGTGCCAGTGTATACCAGTTCAGTTCTCACAACAGGAGTTAGTGATCTCCCTTCTTTTTTATTTTGAGACGGAGTCTCACTCTGTTGCCCAGGCTGGAGCGCAGTGGCACGATCTCGGCTCACTGCAACCTCTGCCTCCAGGGTTCAACCAATTCTCCTGTCTCAGCCTCCCAAGCATCTGGGACTACAGGCACCCACCACCATGCCCGGCTAATTTTTGTATTTTTAGTAGAGACGGGGTTCCAGCATATTGGTCAGGCTGGTCTCGAACTCCTGACCTCAGGTGATCCACCCACCTTGGCCTCAGAAAGTGCTGGGATTATAGGCATGAGCCACCGCCCCCAGCCATGACCTCCCTTCTTATCAATTAGACACTCTTTCCACTCTCTCTCCCTTGAATAGGCAAGCACCGGTCATAGAGACTCAATCCTCCCATCTGTGTCATCTTTGGTCATGAACAATGGTCAGCTAACCATTCACAAGCTGTACAGGCTTCAGAGAAGGGAGTAGAACATGCTGGTGGCAAAGTGGAACATCTGCTGAGTGCTGAAAAGAGTGTTCAGTCAAGTTTAGCCTAAAGCTGCCTCCTTACATATTTAAGTTCGGTCTAAATGTTTCCCTGTACATCATGAACTATAACAAGCAGAGGTGTAAACCGACCATTGCCCACACCTGTGCCAGTCACTGAATTTTTGGGCAATCAAATGTAGCCAATTGTTTGAACCGTGATCAAATAAGGCAAATGCTGAGCTGTAACCAATCCAGTGTTTCTGTACCTCACTACCGTTTTCTCTATGTCCCTTTCCTTTTGCTGTCCATAAATCTTCCATCACGTGGTTGCACTGGAGTCTCTCTGCATCTGCTGTGGTTCTGGGGGCTGCCCGATTTGCTTATTGTCATTGCTCAATACAACTCTTTTACATTTAATTCGGCTGAAGTTTTTCTTTTACTGAGAGCCAGGAAAATAACCCTGGCAGCCTGAGATAGGAATGTCTCAAACACAAAGCAGGTCACAGTTGTGAGGTAAAGGCCTCTTGCTGGCAATAATTGGCATCTGGGGGAGGAACAAACAAGCATGGCTAAAAGTACTCTTTGGTAATGGCTATACATGAAAGTCACAAAACTGAATGCATCTCTGATCCCTTTGCGGGATAGCAAATTAGTACTTGGTTTGTCAAAGAATTGAGTAACTGGGGTTCACTCAATATGTGGCCATATCCACTGATAAGCACTAGACTTGTCATCAGTGGGTTTTCTTTTTTATTTTGAGATGGCTTTTTGCTCTGTTGCCCAGGCTGGAGTGCAGTGGCTTGATCTCAGTTCGCTGCAACCTCCGCCTCCCAGGTTCAAGTGGTTCTCCTGCCTCAGCCTCCCAAGTAGCTAGGACTACTGGTGCGCCTCACCACGCCCGGCTAATTTTTTGTATTTTTGTTGGAGACGGAGTTTCTCCATGTTGGCCAGGCTGGTCTCGAACTCCTGGCCTCAAACGATCCACCTTTCTTGGCCTCCCAAAGTGCTGGGATTACAGGCGTGAGCCTCTGTGCCCATCCTGGGTTTTCAACTTATATCCCCAACTCTAAACTGCCAAAAAATAAAGACCATGTTTGAGCAATTCAGTGAGGCCGGGAAGTTGGCCACAAGAATTTTCCATGGGCTAGACACTAAGCAAGATCTGTCAGATAGATCCTTTCCCCGGATGGTGATTCTCAGTTCTTGAAATGATTTAAATTGGAGCCTCTGAAGTGAAGAAGTGTAATCGGAGTCAAAAGAAAGTCTGTTGCTTTCTTCCTTGTTTTGTTTTGTTTTGTTTTTGGTCTTCACCTTGACAAGAGCTCACTAAAAGCAGAACAGGAATTTAGTTACTTTATGTAGTTAGAGACAGTTGAAGCCATACCTCTAGTTTAAAATACTAATGTTTGTTAAAATCCTATGCCACTTACACCAAGTGAAACTTCATTATGGAATACCGCAGATGGCCTTTGGTCCCACTGGTCACCTTCTTCGAGCTTCTGTCGGGGAAATTGTTTTGTCTTGTCCTGGGATTTCTATGGCAAAACTTCTGCTAAAGCATTGATTCTCAAACTTTGATGTGCATACATATCTCCTGAGGATTTTGTTAAAAGGAAGCTTGTAAGTCAGTAAGGATGGGGCCTGAGAGTTTACTTTTCTAAGAAGCTTCTAGGGGATCATGCTGGTCCAAGAGTGTGCTTTATTTTATTTTTTTGAGATGGGTTCTCGCTCTGTTGCCTAGGCTGGAGTGCAGTGGCACAATCTTGGCTCACTGCAACCTCCATCTCCCAGGTTCAAGCAGTTCTCCCTGCCTCAGCCTCTGGGGTAGCTGGGATTACAGGCACCCACCACCACGCCCAGCTAATTTTTAAATTTTTTAATAGGGACAGGGTTTTGCCATGTTGGCCAGGCTGGTCTTGAACCCCTGACCTCAGGTGATCCACCCGCCTCAGCCTCCCAAAATGCTGGGATTACAGGCGTGAGCTACCGCACCTGGCCCAAGAGTGTACTTTAAACATAATCGCAAGGCAATAAACTTTGACCTCTTTTCCCACCATTTACTCCACCTCATAGGAGGAAGACTGATTTATCTAATTGATGAGATAGCAAGAATGTGACACTTATCCATGATTCTCCTGTGAAGGGAGCTACGGGGGCAGAGGCCACTTTTTGCATGTGGCTCACCTCTGTCTCCCTCTTCCTTTGCAGCTGCCCTGCCTAGGAGTGGTAGCTTTCATCTCCATCTGGCAGACTTCCCATGCAGTTTCTGCCTATGGGTGCAGGAAACCTGCAGCTGGGCCTAGGACAGAGTCAGGTTGAGAAAGTCAGTCCATTCAGTGAGGCTGCACATTAGGAAGCCCCTTTGGCATCAAGTCTAAATAACTGTTCTTCATCCAGCTCCACCAGCAATAAAACTGATCTTTTGATCCTTCATTGGAATCTGGTGTATGTTTCTCAGTTTGTTCTGAACCTGGTAGGGAGATGAGGGTAATTAATTGGTCCTTTTAGTTCCAGTCCATGCTGTTGAAATGCCTGCCTTCTGATACAGGAGCTCCTTGTGGCCTCTGGGAGATGAGAGGGTAGATCATCTACTGTCAGGGATCTTTGGCTCCTTTTTCCCATCAGTGTCATGGAGAAGGCAAGGGTGAGGGTTATTTTGAATAGGGTTTTTAAAAAGGGTTACACTACGCAGCTTTGTTGCTGGGATTGCTACATTGTCAGAACCTGTTGAGCAGGTTTAGGTTCTATTTAGAATGCTGGAATTCAGGTCAAAAAAGAGCCTGTTTTACCTATGGACTTCCTGGAAAAGCCACTGGGTTTGGGGCTCCTCCCTAGGGGAGAACAGGATGCTATTTATTATTTTTTTTTTAGTGACAGAGTCTTGCTCTATCACCCAGGCTAGAGTGCAGTGGTGCAATCATGACTCACTGCACCCTTGAACTCCTGGGCACTAGTGATCCTACCTCCTCAGCCTCTGGAGTAGCTAGGACTACAGGAAGTCACCACTATGCCTGGCTAGTTTTGTATTTTTTGTAGAGATGGAGTCTTGCTATGTTGCCATAGCTGGTCTCAAATTCCTAGTCTCAAGCAATCTTCCTGCTTCAGCCTTCCAAAGTGTTGGATGACAGGTGTGAGCCACCACTCCCACTGCAGGAGGCTATTTTAAGGAGGTTAGAGGCTCCACAAGTTGGCTTCATCAGTCTTTGGTGAGTTGGGCCGTAACGACAATGCCTCTGGTTTTATTTCGATCCCATTGGCTCTTCTCTTTGAATGCCTTGCAATGTGCAATTACTCCTTCTCCACCAGCTTGCAAGTTTGCCAGCCGCTCTACTTCACATGGTGATGTTGCCATTAACCCTTGTCTGACCAAAAGTCTAGACCTGAGGCAACCATCACTAATTGGCCAATTTTGTATTCTCTTTTATGGGAATTATCTTGGCTCAAATGAGCTTGGAATGGAAGGATTTGTGGAGTATTTGAAAGAGTGTTGGCTATAGAGTTAGAAAGACCAACATTCAGATATCAGCCCTGTCAATTCTAGCTGGGTGCTTGAGAGTCTAGAGCTTATTTAATCTCTCTGAGCTCCAACTTATTTATCTAAAGGTGAGAAAAATGGCTAGGGTTAATGAGATAGCATACATAAAGTGCTGGCCAAATAAATGATGGCCACTATTATTAATACTATGGCATATCATACTCAATTTTCACTTCTTGCTATTCTGCATGCTTTCAGAGAGCATTATCTACAATATCCACTTTCTGCTACAATCCCCAGGATAACACACACATCTTAATTCCATTTCCTGCCAATTTTAATATTAACTTACAAAAATAAAGTCAATGTGCTTCAAAACATCACATACACAATTCAGGATTCTCTGTTGTATTAAGAGTTCTGGTGTTCTCCATTCTCTTGATCTTTGATGCAGGATAAACTTATGCAAGGTGTCTCTGAGGACTTAGCATTTGAGGTCAAGAGCAAGCCTATGAATTTGAGCCTTAATAGGTAGCCAATTCAGATGAATGAACTCGCTCATCAAGATCATTTGGATCCTTCCACATTGAAACAGAACAGATACTCAAGCTTGGTAATAGGACATTACTTCTTATGATAGAAAACATGAGGGAGGTGCTAAGACCATTAAGATGTGACCTGGCAGGTTTGATAGTAATATGCAAAGTAGTGTGTTACAGTAAGCCACATCTTCCTTTTCCTTCTTTAAGCACAGTTTGTAAGGAAGTCACATATCCACTCTTCCAAACTGTTTCAATTCCTTTAGAGAGCATTTGGAAGTCATGGCACAAAAGCCAGCTAGTATTTACTTGTCTTCCAGATTCATGCCTCTTTAAAATGAGATATTACCATAATTGAGTATTCCTGATGTCTGTGCTAATGCAGGCTGATGAAGACACCAGACCCTGCTCCCGTCTCTTATGCAAAGGGTCCTGTCAGCACACAAGCAATTCCCTTTGCATCTTTACAGTTCCAGGAGCTAAGTTTGGGTCCAGGATTGCTCCAAAGATCCTCTCTAGCTTGAAATCACCTAGGGAATTTGTTTCTTTCCAGAGCTTTTGCCCCAGATCTTGAAAATGAATATAGCAGGTAACATTTTAAGATGAGTACAGAGCCTCATTTGACTAGTAGGTTCTGAGATTCTTTTGGAGGTTTCTGATTACACCAGGACTCCTTACCTGCAACTCTAGATTTCCCATCATGGAGGAGTTAGGAGAGAGAGAGAGAGATGATGATGTTTGAGGGGGCCAGAGCTGAACAAGAAAACCTCAAGCCACCTTAGCTTGTCTAGGTTTCCTGGAGGTATCCAAGGTTTTGAAATAAAACCAGGAAGTATAAATAAAACCAGCAAGGTGCAAGTAACACCTTGCAATAGGTGTTACTTTAAAGGTCCCTTTCTTTCTTTCTTTTTTTTTTTTTTTTTGACACGGAGTCTCTGTCACCCAGGCTGGAGTGCAGTGGTATGATCGGCTCACTGCAACCTCCACCTCCCAGGTTCAAGTAATTCTCCTGCTTCAGCCTCCTGAGTAGCTGGGACTACAGGTGTGTGCCACCATGCTTGGCTAATTTTTGTATATTTAGTAGAGACTGGGTTTCTCCATGTTGCCCAGGCTGCTCTTGAACTCCTGGCCTCATGTGATCCTCCTGCCTCGGCCTCCCAAAGTGCTGGGATTACAGATGTGAGTCACCGTGCCCGGCGGGTCCCTTTCTTTACATAGTGCACCCAGAGACTTGCTCATGATTCATGAAGTGAGGCGCCCATCCTCTTGTTGCACCCTGTGTAAGGCTATTCTTGCATTGCTATAAAGAAATAACTGAGACTGTGTAATTTATAAGAAAAGAGGTTTAATTGGCTCACGATTCTGCAAGCTACACAGGAAACACAGCAGCGTCTGCTTCTGGGGAGGCCTCAGCAGGCTTATATTCATGGCAGAAGGTGAAGTGGGAGCAGGCACATCGCATGGCAAAAGCAGGACTAAGAGAGATAGTGAGGTGCCATACAGTTTTAAACAGCCAGATCTTGCAAGAGGCCACTCACTATGTTGAGGACAGCACCAAAGGGAAGGGGCTAAACCATTCATGAAAAATTCACCGCCATGATTCAGTCACCTCCCACCAGGCCCCACCATCAATACTGAAGATTACAATTCAGCATGAGATTTGGGTGAGGACACAGATCCAAACTGTATCACACTCCTTTGGAGTTTTCATTTTCTAGGTCAGGTTCATGGATAAGTACTTTGCTGCTACCCCATCTTCATGGTAAAGAACACCCATGGGAACCAATGATAGCACTGACTATTAAAGACTTTTGAGTCGGGCCGGGCGTGGTGGCTCACGCCTGTAATCCCAGCACTTTGGGAGACTGAGGCGGGCAGATCACTAGGCCAGGAGTTCGAGACCAGCCCGGCCAATATGGTGAAACCCCATCTCTACTAAAAATACAAAAAAATTAGCCGGGCATGGTGGCATGCGCCTGTAGTCCCAGCTACTTGGGAGGCTGAGGCAGAAGAATTGCTTGAACCCAGGAGATGGAGGTTGCAGTGAGCTGAGATTGCACCACTGACTCCAGCCTGGGCAACAGAGCGAGACTCCATCTCAAAAAAAAAAAAAAAAGACTTTTGAGTCACTAAATATCAATGGTTATAACTACTCGGAGTCGAAGCTGTAATTTCATAGAAAATTAAGAGGCATCTATATTTAACACGTTTCCTTTTTGGGGGTAAGGATAGAGAGGGTAATGACATTTGATAAAGATCATGCTGAATATAAACATTGAAACTATTGGAAAAATAGCTTATTAAAAAAATTTCATCAAGAGAAAACAATTTAAAAGGAGTTGATTTAAGATAATTTGACAGTTGGAAAAACGTGTGCTCCTTTAGGGCAGGGATCTTACTTCATTTTGTTCTCTAGAACCGCCTAGAACAGAACCTGACACTCAGCAGGCACTGAATAGATATTAGCTGAATGAATTCACATACCAACTTTTTGTATATGACCAGTCATGCTATTAAATAAATTACCAAAGCAAGAATTTATTATTGTTTAATCATCTTAAGGCAAAGAACATTTAATCCATTTCCTCACTTGCCAAATTTGTAGATTCTTTTACTCTTTTCCTAAAAAGAGAGGGGAAAAAAAGCAGTTTCCATTTTCACACATATAACCCCAACATTCATTCTTCTAAATGAAGAGAAAAGTGAGGACACACTCAAATAAGTTCAAATCTCATTGCTCAACTTCATTCTGCCCTTGGCAGGTATGAGACAAGTCGGGCAGGTCTCCTCAGAGCCTCTCCTCCAATGGTGACTCAAGGATCTGAGCTGCTTTTACCTTAAAACTCTGTTCAGTCTTGGATGATCTTTGCTTCTAATCATACAGATAGCAGGGAGTGTGGAGAACTCACAAACACTTTTATTTTTTATTTATTTTTATTGTTTTGAGACAGGGTCTCACTCTGTCACTCAGGATGGAGTGCAGTGGTGTGATCATGGCTCACTGCAGCCTCAATCTCCTGGGCTCAGGTGATCCTCCCTTCTCAGCCTCCCAGGTAGCAGGGACTACAGGTGTGTGCCACCACACTTGTCTAATTTTTTCATTTTTCATAGAGATGGCATCCCACTGTCTTGCACAGGCTGGTCTTGAGCTCCTGATGTCAAGCGATCTGCTTGCCTCAGCCTACCAAAGTGCTAGGATTACAGGTGTGAGCCACCATGCTGGGCTTCACAAATACTTTTAATTTTTGTTAATTTTTATTTTTTTACTTTTTTAAAATGTATTTGCTTATCTTTGCCATTTCATTTGCTTGAATACACAAACACTTTTAAATGCCTTGGACCAGCAGGGCGCACCACTTCAACTCACATCCCCATTGGTGAGGATTCAGTCACATGATTTCTAACAGTAAGGGAGGCTGGGAAATGCAATGAACATTAATTGTCTCTTCCACAGTGAGCATGGGTAGACTGGGAGCACAGATTTGATGTTAATATGTGGTTTAAAATGTAAATGGTTGCATTTTGAGAGAGGAAATCTGGTAGTGGGCAAGGAGAAATACTATAATATCATTTGTAATCTACTAGTATGTTTCATTTTCTTCAGCCAATTAAAAATGATTGTGGATTTTTATTCCCTCTGATTGGCATTTCTTTTGGTCCTGTTCAATGCATTCCTCCCAGTGGGTTAGTGGCTTAACAGCAGCTCTCATAGTTTTTCCTCTACTTATTAACAGAGAAAGTTCTTTGATTTCCTTGATGCTGGTTTCAACCAGCCATCCTGGCATGCAATCTGGACAAATGTGTCATTAGTTTCCTTTAACTGATTCTGGACATTGACTAATTATGTTTTCAAAGTAGATATACTTTGCCTCGAGATTCTGGAATGAGAAACTAAGAGCATTTTACTCAGCAACTGAAACGAATATTCAAAGGTTAATAACAGCAGCAGGAACAAGAACAACAAGAACGTATATTTCTTAGTTCTTGAAGGCATGAGGTCAGGGCACACCTTCCCTGGTGTTCAAGTAACTGCTTATCGTGTTATATACTGAATAAAGTGGTTTGAGTGGTTTCCTAACTGATATCTATCTCAACCTCAAACTATGGTTTCACAGGTTGCTTTGTCTTTTTATCAACAGTCTGAAAACTTTTTTCTATATTAATGGAACTGATTTCCAATGGAGATTAAACATATTTCCTCATCTAGGCAAAATCTTGATCAAATTACGATGTGATCATCATCCCTTTACCTTCTGTATAATTTTACTGATTGCGTAAAGAAGCACTTAGAGCCTTTTAGATATTCCCTGAAATTGAGAGAATCTGATTTGCACAGGAAACTTTGCCTAAGTTAATGATTTGGGAAATGATCAGGGACCTAAAATATAAGGGTAAACTGCCAGCTTCTTTTCCTACTTTGCAGCAAGCCTTTACATCAAGCCTTTCTCCTGTTTGCATGATGTTACTTTGACTTTCCAAGTCCAACGGCAATTTTTGCTGTAAGAATTTTGGCTTTAAACTTTCTGGATATTTTCTTGTTTTAAACAATTTTGAGCCTTAGATACTTAGGGCTATCTCTTTTGGTTATGTTTTGAATATCTTCTAGATGAACTTGTACAAATATTTTGAATGAGATGCATGTCTATACATAGAAAACTTGCTGGGTTTCATGTTTTTTCACTTATTTTCCTTTTTAAAGTCAACACAATATTCTTACTTCTGGAGATTTCCTCTATCATGTGTATTCTCTACACTGAACCATCTGTATTTTAGAGCATGTATCACGAGCTATCAGAAAGAAAAAGTAATTGTGATAGGCCACAATCTGGAATCCCCAGGGACCTAAAGATAGGGCACATTTACTTCTCTCAGCCTCAGAATAGTGATGGTGAAAAGAAAAGAAAAATTGAGAAACAATGTGATAAATTTAACATAGAAATGTGTTATGTTATGAAACTCTGATGAAAATGAATAGAAAAACTTTAAAGCTGTTGAAAAATGATAAATAACACAACATACAAGTCTATTTGAAAATGTTTTATGACTCAGAGATTATGGATTTTTTGATGTGCTAGATACAACTTTTTCTTTTTAGATGGAGAACAGCAGATGGAAGGGAGATCAAGGAGAAGAAGGGGAAGGCAGATGAGACCTAGCTACTTTCTAAGCAATATAAGATTGTTGTCTTGTTATATAAGATTGTTGTCAGCCTATTCATCTTAATCTAATTTTAGCTATCACCAGACAAAACATACAGTATATGTTTCATTGTGTGCTAGTCAAGCCTAATTTACTTTATTGACTAGAAGGTCGATGGTAAACATGCTAGTTTCTTATGCTATGTCTATTTCCTCCATATTTTTTCAGTGAATTTCATCGTTTTGTTTAATTGGCAATGTGCCTAGAGTTACTTGCAGTTGAGGTTGGCCATTTTACTCAATTTTATTTATTTATTTATTTATTTACTTTTTTGTTTTTTGAGACAGAGTCTCACTCTGTCGCCCAGGCTGGAGTTCAGTGGCATGATCTCGGCTCACTGCAAGCTCCGCCTCCCGGGTTCACGCCATTCTCCTTTCCTCAGCCTCCCGAGTAGCTGAGACTACAGGCGCCTGCCACCATGCCCGGGTAATTTTTGTATTTTTTAGTAGAGACGGGGTTTCACCGTGTTAGCCAGGATGGTCTGGATCTCCTGACCTCGTGATCCACCTGCCTCGGCCTCCCAAAGTGCTGGGATTACAGGCGTGAGCCACCGTGCCCGGCCCATTTTACTCAATTTTAGCCAATAAAATGTAAGAATGAATCCAGTGAATAAACCTTCCTTTTTCTAATAAAAGGAGGGAAACTCTGCTGATATGTATTTTTTGTTCTTTACCCTTCCCCGTTCTTTCTTCCTGGAATGATAAATTTATGCCTGAAAATGCAGGGGCTACCTTGTGATCATAAAGAGAAAGGTCACATGTTAAGGTCAACAAAGCATGAGCATGATACAGAAAAGAGCTTGGTTCCCTGAAGAGTTGTCTCATCTCTGGGCTCCTTACCCTTAGTGTCCTTGTAAAATGAGAGTCAGGGCTTTCTGTTTGTTTAGGCCACTCTGGTTCATTTTTGCTTCATGCAGCCAAATGCAATCCTAAAATACCTAGCTTAATTAGACAGTGGTTTTCTAAATCCCTCATTCGAATCCTTCCAGCTACTTCCATGGTGAGACTGGAGACCAACTGTTCTATTGTCTGCTTCTATCTGTGCTTAGAATTGGCATTATAGGTATTAAAAGGCTAAAGTTATCTTGAGGGGTATCTCTTCTCAGGTAGGCTAAAATATTTGGTAGGAAGAAATGGAGAAGCAACGCTTTTTGTTGGTCTTTGTTTGTTTGATCCATTTCCTGCCTTTAATGCCCCTTAACTGCTCTTTTGGAAAATGCTTTGGGGTTTACTCCTTCCCTGTTCATATCTACCGTATGCCATCCTCAGCGCTCCCTCCCACCCTGCCTGCCTTTCACTATGGGTTACCACAGATGCATAGCTCTCTGGACACATCTTACAATCTATTTTATTTTATTTTTTATTTTATTTTTTTGAGACAGAGTCTCACTCTGTCACCCAGGCTCGACTGCAGTGGCATGATCTTGGCTCACTGCACCCTCTGCTTCTTGGGTTCAAGCAATTCTCCCACCTCAGCCTCCCAAGTAGCTGGGACTACAGGTGTGCCACCACATCTGGCTAATTTTTGTATTTTTTAGTAGAGACAGCGTTCCACCATGTTGGCCAGGCTGGTCTTGAACTCCTGACCTCAGGTGATCTGCCTGCCTTGGCCTCCCAAAGTGCTGGGATTACAGGCATGAGCCACCATGCCTGGCCTTACAGTCTATTTTAGAGCTGAAAAACCTGAGAGATGATTTACTTCAATTCTATCAATCATTTCACTGAAGAGGAAACAAGAAGAAAAGATAGTAAAAAAAAATTGCCCAGATGAAAACCTTTAAATACAGCAAGACTTGTTGGCAGTCAGTTGTGTGTAACAAACACAAATTACAATGGTAAACATTTATGGCACATTTTCTATATGCCAGACCTAGTGCTAGACATCATTTATGCTTTATCAATATTTAATCTTCCCAACACCACCATGAGGAAGGACTTTTACAGATGAGGAAACTCAGGCACAGAAAGGTGAAGTAACTTCTCAAGGTCACATACCTAGATCTGCTTCCCTTCAGGAGAGGCTGAGAGGTGGAGTACTGAGCTCCTCAGCCTTCAGCATGAAGGATGTCAAGCAAATCAACCCACAGCATCTGTCAGAATGGAGACTGAAGCCGGGCGTGGTGGCTCACGCTTGTAATCCCAGCATTTCGGGAGGCCGAGGCGGGAAAATAGCTTGAGCTCAGGAGTTCGAGATCAGCCTGGGCAACATGGCAAAACCCCATCTCTACAAAATACACAAAAATTAGCAGGGTGTGGTGGTGCATACCTCTAATCTCAGCTACTCAGGAGGCTGAGGGAGAAGAATTGCTTGAATCTGGGAGACGGAGTTTGCAGTGAACCAAGATTGTGCCACTGTACTCCAGCCTGGGCAACAGAATGAGACTCTATCTCAATTAAAAAAAAAAGGAGATTGAAATAACATGTAATTAGTCTGTCACAGATTAATAAAAATTTTAAAAAAATTATTCAGTGACATATTAATCACTTACAGGTAGTTTGAGGGCAGTAAGATTTTTATTCATTCACTCAACAAATGTGAGGCTATTATATTTCAGGCATTAAACCAGGCCCTAGGAATATAACACGATACAAGTTCCACTTCTTTCCTTCAAGAGACTTACAGTCTATCTGTAGGGATTGAAAAGTAAACAGGCAATGGTTGGGCTTGGTGGCTCACGCCTATAATCCCAGCACTTTGGGAGGCCTAGGCAGGTGGATCATCTGAGCTGGGCAACATGGCGAAGCCCCGTCTCTACCAAAAATGCAAAAAATTAGGATGTGGTGGCATGTTCCCATAGTCCCAGCTACTTAAGAGGCTGAGGGGAGGATCACTTAAACCCGGGAGATGGAGGTTGCAGTGAACCAAGATCGCACCACTGCACTCCAGCCTGGGCGACAGAGTGAGACTCTGTCTCAAAAAAAAAAAAAAAAAAAAAAAAAAGAACTATTCTTATTTTGGATCTGAAACAGAGCAATATGTTGAATTTACTGCATTCGTGTGCATCTGCCTATGTTTGTTGAAAACCTTATATGGCTGAGTAGGATGTGCAGTAGAGTTTGTGCTGGCAAACAATGCACTTCATTTCCTGGGCTTATACATACAAAACTAAAACCTTTCCTGCCCTTTCTAGAAGGTCAAAGGCGCCACTCTGAAGGACATCTCTCTAAGCCCAATTATGAGACAATTTTACCACAGTTGAAGACATTTTTCTAAAAATATAAAAAACATTGCAGAGACTGCTCTGTACCACATTAAAGTTATGACACAAACATAATGGCAGGTAATTATGTAAATGGAAGCTCCTCCAATTGTGCTAAATATTAATGATGGTCCTTGTGTTCTTCTATTCATTTTTGTGCTCAGATCCATTAACATGTTTGTGACTGCCCTTTCTAGACAAATGTGGAGGAAGAAAAAAGCCACACTTTCAGCATCATCTCCAATAATGAGTCTCTGCAGTAGAGTTCAGAATATGACACAAAGTACATGTGCAATAAATATTTTTAAAAAGGCATGCTGAAAAGATGAGACTCTTTTTACTCATTAATACCAAATTTATCTGCAGCAAATAGAGAACATTTAACTTGATCGAGTTCCAAGATTTCAATTCCTAAGTCTGATTGTGATCTATATTTGACTTCTCCAGATGACGCATTTATCAATTACTTTAGAGTATTAGAAAAAATCATGAGTTAGTGCTAATTCTTTTTTTTTTTTTTTTTTCGAGATGGAGTCTTGCTCTGTCACCCAGGCTGGAGTGCAGTGGCATGATCTCGGCTCACTGCAACCTTCGTCTCCCTGGTTTGAGCAATTCTCCTGCCTCAGTCTCCCGAGTAGCTGGATTACAGGCGCCCGGCACCACACCCGGCTAATTTTTGTTTTTGTTTTTTTTTTTTTAGTAGAGACGGAGTTTCACTTTGTTGGCCAGGCTGGTCTTGAACTCCTGACCTCGTGATCCACCTGTCTCAGCCTCCCAAAGTGCTGGGATTACAGGTGTGAGCCACTGCACCCGGCCTCTATTTTTTAAAATGCTGTTACCTTGTTGAGAGGAAAAAGTAGTTCCATGTGATTAACTCTATTGAATGCAAAGTTATTGTTAAATTAGTGAATTTTTCTTAAAGTTTATAGCTGGTAAATGAAAATAGTGTATGTGGTTCCTATTCTTCACTTTGATATTTTCACAAACAGTAATGATTTATTATTTCTGGTGCTTTTCTTCCTCCTCCTCGTCTTCCCTCTTCTTCTTAAGATCTGCCTGTGCCATTTAGCATCAGTGTGACTTTGAGCTACTCATTCACCCTGAGATCCCATTTTCTACACTTAGAATCTATAAAATGTAGGCAAGTAATTCTACCACAAGGGATTGTTATGAGGATCAAGGCACATATATGCCATGGAATACTATGCAGCCATGAAAAGGATTAGTTCATGTCCTTTGCAGGGACATGGATGAAGCTAGAAACCATCATTCTCAGCAAACTAACACAGGAACAGAAAACCAAACACTCCACGTACTCACTCATAAGTGGGAGTTGAACAATGAGAACACATGGACACAGGGAGGGGAACATCACACACCTGGGTCTGTCAGGGGGTGAGGGGCTAGGGGAAGGATAACATCAGGAGAAATACCGTAGATGGCAGGTTGATGGGTGCAGCAAACCACCATGGCACATGTATACCTATGTAACTAACCTGCACGTTCTGCACATGTGTCCCAGAACTTTAATAAAAAAAGATAATATGAGTGAAAATGTTTTACACAATATCGGGCGTATATTAAGTTCTCAGTGGAATATAAACTAAGTCACTGCTCTTTAGAAAGCAGAGGTAACATCTCAAAGTTAAATGAAGGTAAAAATGGTGACAGACATTAAGTTCTTTTCATGATGTGATGTTTTTGTTCCTATCCTCTAAATTTAAAGTGGGAACTGTCAACAAGATTATAACTGTCCTTACACACTTAATTTTAGGACAGTTAGTGAGGATTTGAAAGAAATTTAAAGTAGCAAAGTGAGCAATTGCTATATGCTATAAGATTATGCTGTATTTTTCCTAGTATGCCTGATAGAATTTTCCTTTCTAACTTTTAATAGTAAGAGATCCCACATTGTTTTACTTTAAAAATGTCAAATTAAATATGGCTTTGAGTCTCCAGTCTCTAAGGTTGGCAGGCTGTGAATCTGTAGGATCATCCATGGACCTATATTAAAAAATGAGACTTTGAAGCATGGTTGCAACTGTGTTTGCCATTGCTGCTTTCAGGCTCTGCCTTCCTCTCTACGGGAACTATACATTAACTTTTCAGATTCTCCCAATTGTCTTCTCCTTTATCTCATCTGGCTGGTGCCTCGCCTGAACCTCATTACCCCTCCATTTCAGCTTTGAATGGTACACCATCTGGCAGGGTGTGAGATTTGATTGCCTGAGTGCCACCAACAGGCTGGATGGTGGTGAAATACAGAAGTGCAGGAGTGTTAGCTCCTTATGGAGTGAACCTTGACCAATGGCAAGTAGGAGATAGGAGGAGCCAGGAAAAAGGACCTGTTTTTTGCTTTTGTTTTCATTCTTTGGTTCTTCTGGATGGCTATAAGGTACAATTCCTTCTTTGCAGACCATGCTGGAAAAGACCCTAATGCCAAATGACCAAACTTGCAGAGCAACCTGCAATCTCTCTTCATGATTTATGAAATGGTATCCAGCTAGTAACTTATGGCATCATGTGGTTTCACATCTTTCCCAGCCTCCTCTCCCTGTTTTCCTTACCTTTATTTGCATCTCCTAAATAAAGTCTTACCACCTTAATCTTTGCCTTAGCCTCTGCTTTATAGAAAACTGGGCTAAGACATGACATGCCACAGCCATTCCCCTATCAATTGCAACAGGGAAGTGGGGCATGAATCTTTGCTATAAGAGGGAGTGCCTCCCTCTGAGTTGCTCCCTTCCTAGTCTTAGAATATTCATCCTTCCGACATGAATAGATAATTCTCAAAAAAAGATATACAAATGGCCAACAAACATATGAAAAAATGCTCAACATCACTAATGATCAGGGAAATGCAAATCAAAACCACAATGTAATACCACCTTACTCCTGCAAGAATGGCCATAATCAAAAAAAAAAAAAAAGATGTTGGTGTGGATGCAGTAAACAGGGAACACTTCTACACTGCTGGCGGGAATGTAAACTAGTACAGCCGCTATGGAAAACAGTGTGGAGATTCCTTAAAGAACTGAAAGTAGAACTACCATTTGATCCGGCAATCTCACTACTGGGTATCTACCCAGAGGAAAGTAAGTCATTATACGAAAAAGATACTTGCCCACGCATGTTTGTAGCAGCACATTTCGCAATTGCAAAATCATGGATCCAACCCAAATGCCCATCAATCAATGAGTAGATAAAGAAACTGTGGTGTGGCCGGGCACAGTGGCTCATGCATGTAATCCCAGCACTTTGGGAGGCTGAGGCAGGCGGATCACCTGAAGTCAAGAGTTCAACACCAGCCTGGCCAACATGGCAAAACCCCGTCTCTACTAAAAATACAAAAATTAGCTGGGTGTGGTGGTGGTTGCCTGTAATCCCAGCTACTTGGAGGCTGAGGCAGGAGAATCACTTAAGCATCGGAGGCAGAGGTTGCAGTGAGCCGAGATCATACCACCGCACTCCAATCTGGGCAACAGAGCAAGACTCTGTCTCAAAAAAAAAAAAAAGAAAAAGAAAAAAGAAACTGTGGTCTATCTATCTATATATGATGGAATACTACTCAGCCATAAAAAGGAATTGATTAATGGCATTTGCAGCAACCTGGATGAGATTGGAGACTTTTATTCTAAGTGAAGTAACTCAGGAATGGAAAACCAAACATAGAATGTTTTCACTTATAAGTGGGAGCTAACCTATGAGGATGCAAAGGCATAAGAATGACACAGTGGACTTTGGGGACTCGGGGAAAGGGTGGGAATGGGGTGAGGGATAAAAGACTACAAATTGGGTGCAGTGTGTACTGCTCAGGTGAGGGTGCACCAAAATCTCACAAATCACCACTAAGGAACTTATGTAACCAAACACCTCCTGTTCCCCAATAACCTATGGAAATAATTTTTTTTTAAAAAAAGAATGTTTATCTTTTCAAGAGTAGGACAGGTTCTTTCCTCTACCTGACTCCTCAGCACCAGTCTTTCTTAATGAGTTCAGATTCCCAAGCAAAGCCTGGGTGAAGACTTGTCATCAAGGGACTTCACATGATCTATTTTTACCCCTGAACACCAAAGTCATGAGTTACTTCTTGTGGTAGAGAAAATCAGACTTGGGACTCAAGCTTAAACATTGTCTTAAGGTGGAGAAGGGAAAAAATACTTGTTTCTTATATCTCTGAGAATACAACAGAAAAGAATTTCTCCTTTGATTATCTTGCTACACTAGCAGCTCTCTGTTGCAGTGCCCCACATAGGAATGAAAGCAACTGATGAATAAAAGAAATTCATTTCAATCCCACAGAATGCTTCAAAAGTGCCAGCAGTTTTCCCTAGCTTTCTGGGACTCAAAAATTTGTACTTTCTCTATGGAAATAGAAACTTTAAATGTAATTTGCCAAAACTGGCTGAACAATTAAGGCAAACCGCTTGCATAGGAAAGAACTGCTTCTCTGTTCCTTTTCTCCTCAAAGGTAGGATGATAAAGTAATCTAGAAAAGAGGAGCGAAAACTCCGTATCACAAAAAGATCAATTCTCCCTAAATTTTTAGATCTATTCAAACTGATTCTAAAGTTCATGTGAGAAAACAAACATTCAAGAATGGCCAGGATAATTTGGAAGGGAAAGGAATAAGAAAATTCACTCAACCTAGAAAAAATAAAGCTCGTCTCAAAGTTATAGTCATTTAATAGTGTGATACATGCTGGTAGAACAGGCAAGAGTCCAGAAATAAAGTCAGATCCATGTGGGGGAAATAAGCCCTTTTAAGTGTGGCTGGTCCTGGTGCAAATTGAGACAACCTTTTTGGGGGACAGTTTTTTTTTTTTAAACAATATCTAGCTAACTTAAAAATGTACATGTTCTGTTTAGCAGTTTTATTTTTAGGAATTTTTCATATACATATACTCAGAAACATTCAAATATGTCTAGCATGTACAGATGTATTTGTTATAACATTTTTGTAATAGCAAAAAAAAAAAACAAAAATAAAAGCCAACAAAATGTAAATGTCCTAAAGCAGACAACAGTTAGGTTAAACAGTTAAGTAAATGATGAAATAGCCATACAATGGTATCTTAAGCAGCCATTTAACAATTTATGAGGCATCTTTACAGACATTGATATGGCTTAACTGCCAAGAAAGTTTCAGTGAACAAACCAAGGAGCAGAACATATAGAAAGAAACACACATACATGCGTACATATACATACATACACATACATATATACATACACACACACACATACAAATATATACATGTGTGTGTTTAGGGCAGTTGGACTTTCCTGTTCTAAGATACCATGAAATGAGTTGAAAATGTTCCTAGGAATTTCCTTTTGATAGCTATAGCAAAAGCCTCTAATTCACAGCCAGCCATTCTTTTTCTCTGCCCCTCAATCTCACACCTTTGGGCTGGTAACTAAATATGTAAGTATATTTATATTTCAAAAAGATGAAGCAAATTTGCCTTGTTAAAAATTTCAAGCTTATATAAGTATTTCAAGTAACAATGCTTACATTATGGACTTATCTCGGTTTGCAACATATATTAAATAGCAAAAACACTGGAAAATATTTGTATCTATGTTTCTGAAAATATTTGTTAAGAGATTAAAAACATTTCCCATTTCTTTGCAAAAGAACAATTTATTATCCTTTAAAGTTTGTTCTTTTTCACATTTCCTTTTGTAGATTTCAAGATTTCAAAATCACATTACTCAGCCTGTTTATGTGGCTTAGTTTTTTTCTTCTCATATTGCTACATTTTTAAAAATAAGCCAGTAAGACTCTATCTGCTGATATTTGAAATGAGATGTCAGTGACCATCTTAAGGAAGGGAGCATATTAATACATGAACTAATGAGGAAGGACCTATCATTGGGAATAGTAGAATAAAGTAAATAATTCTTATTTATAATCTTATATCAATATGTAATTTTTCTGAAGCTATATATAAGTTGATTAAGCACATCAAAATCTCAATTGCAATTTGCCCTGGGTTCTCGCATATCTGCAAAGTTTTACTCAAACACATTCAGTACTTTCCAGAAATCACTGTTTTTGGAAGCACCGACCTCAGGCAAATGATGGTTTTCTGGTCAATTATTAGATCAAAGTTTAATTGCTTCATATTATTTACCATTTTTTGGTTCAATTTTTCTGATGCAGTCTGCTTTGTCATTTAGTACTATCATTAGCTGAGTAAGTAGTAGAACCTAAAAATAATGGAACTGAAGGAAATGTTAAGAATTATTTTCTTAAAGCCTCGCCTTGAATAGAAACCACAGAGATAGTAATTTTCTAATCTAACATTTATCGTGGAGCACATGTCTTATGAGTTGTTAATAAGTGTCCATAATAAACGAGTTTCATGGTGAAATTGGCTCTTGCCATTTTGAAATTCATAATAGCATACTAAAGGTGCTGAGATATTCTGCACAAATAAATCAATCTTTGTTTAACTCAGTTTTCTTTGTATTTATTTGGCCATGGAAATCCTTTTGGTTTTTTTTGTTTGTTTGTTTGTTTTTGTTTTTTTGTTTTTTTGAAATGAAGTCTTGCTCTGTCACCCAGGCTGGAGTGCAGTGGCACAATCTCGGCTCCCTGCAACCTTTGCCTCCCAGGTTCAAGAGATTCTCCTGCCTCAGCCTCATGATAGCTGGGATTACAGGTGCCTGCCACCACGCCTGGCTAATTTTGTTTGGACTTTTATTAGAGATGGGGTTTTGCCATGTTGGCCAGGCTGGTCTTAAACTCCTGAACTCAAGTGACCCACCCACCTCGGCCTCCCAAAGTGCCTGAGATTACAGGTGTGAGCCACCGCACCTGGCCTGCCATGAAAATCCTTTTCTGCGTCAGGAAACCTTTTGGAAACCTGCTGTGGTCTCATTAAATATAAATATCTGCAGTCTTCCTTATATTCTGCTACCATCTCCATTTATCATGCATTATGACTCAACTGCTGATCTAGTCTGATATTTTCTGTGTCTAGCTGTCCTCCCTCACCCTCGTCCCATCACTACCCCTAAAATGACATTCTTCTTCAATAGATCACGCACTAAGATACGCACTTTCTTTAATGTGAGATCCCTGCTGGCCACTGACATCTTCTTTCAAATATCGGCAGTCTTTTTGGCTTGTAAAAAATGGAAAAATATGGGAAATGACAAAAACTCTGACTCCCATCTGTTTTTGCTGTCACACTGTCACTTGAGACTGTTTGTCACTGAGAACGTGATGAGCATACTCAGCCGGTGATGCAGAACGTCTGGCCCTACGCTCCCCACCTACTGGCCATCTGAGGCAGGCAGCGGAGGTGAGCCACAGATTATATCCTGAGAGGTGGCATTCGCTGTGATTAGAGCTCCTGGCAATACATATAAAACAACTCCGATTTGAATTTCATGTTTTATATATTGTCTGCTGGCCTCACTTTACAATTAGGCTGAAGTGTGCGTGGGTATAATGTGAAACTAAGCTTAGGTCCTGCAGCCTGAAGAGGTGGGGTGGAAGCTGAACTTGTACTGAACTTGTCCGCTTCCTGTTCAGTTGGTGTGAATATGCTATTGAGCAGGGAAAAAAAAGACACAAAAGAAACAACAACAACAAAAAACCACCAACAAAAATCCCTTTCCATTGAGATTTAAGTGGCCTGACTGAAATCTAGCCTGGTCTTGCTGCTGCCAGGACCTCCACACATCAGCGTCTGTGTGTGTCCATCCCTGGGGTATCCTCCACTGACTTTTGGTAGGACGGGCTGTGTTAGGGAAGAGGCCAAAGAAACCAAGAAGGGGTGATGGACAGGAAGTATCTAGCTGTGAGGACCTGCGTAAGCCACTGGATTTCCCTTGTCATCTTCACTGTCTGACCTCTGAAAAGTCCCTTCCATCACTCTTTCTGCTGTGATCTTCAGACAGATATCCCATCTCTTATTATCCATTACTTTCCTGGACCAGCCCACTAAAAATCTTGTTTTGATGTCTCTGCCAAGGCATAGCTATGACTCACAGATAACAGACATTATAAATCATACACTTAGTATTTTTCAAGTGATAAAGTGTCTGGCACCATGGAGCTCTCTCTCAAAGCTCCATTTGACTAAATCTAGCTAGAAGTATTCATCTGAGAGTTTCTTCTTTTTTTTCTTTCTCCTATTAACAAGAAAATTATCTTAAGCATCAATTTTAAGAATCAAATAAGCTGAAGAAGGAATTAAAATAGCATCAACGTGTGTAAAGTTTGGGAGGGAAGTAGGAAATGTCAAAAATTGGAAGTTGTGTAAATAATTTGGTAACCTGCGAGTATTATGTAATCTAACTCTGGTCCATAGGCGGTGTCGGATGCTGTGTCTGCTTGAATGAAAACTGAGATTGCAGTGTCAACCAATCTCAGTGCTTGCTGTTTTAGAAATACCATCTGCAAAACCGGTCTTGGTAGGAAGTTCAACCATAGTGATAAACCATCTGATTACTTGTTTGTATCCATACACCAATTTAGAGATGCCTGGGGCTCTCTGTTACAGTTTTCTTCCCCTTCTGATACAGAATGAAAAGAAAAGCAATGGAAATTTGTTTCAGTCTGCAAGTGCTCCTAGCACTCCATGTAACATGATCCAATGAAATATGGAATTTGGTATGGGATTTCCCATTCGAGCGCTTGCTCACCAGGTGCAGTGAGAAGGCCTTGTCATAACTCATCCTGAGTTTTTCCTTTGGTTCTTGTTTCACTGCTATCATATTATTAGCGGCTTTATGTTTTGCATCTCTAGTTTCCCTCTTCATAGCTAATGATTATGAAATCATGTACTTGGTCAATTTCCTAGAAATTTGGCATGAGCATAATGATTCAGACTAAGAAAAATCAGTTTCTTTCCTCTTCAATGTTAACATATAGAAATCCATTCCCACTTAATACATAGCTTTAGAGATTTTCACTTACCTACACAGTAGCATTTTAGAGTGCAGGTGAAAAAGGTCCATTTTTCTGAGCAAAGAAAGAAGAGATATGGAGCCTAAAGGGAATTCCTTCTTGAGCGATGTGTGGTCAGCCTTATTCAATTACTATGAAGAAAGTGGAGTATGGCAGGAGGTGACTCAAATGGTGTTAAGCATTCTTCCAGGTTGTAGGAGGGAAATATACTTCCTCTTAAGAAGTACAAATGCTCCTTGCCTTATCAGTTATGTCCTGATAAACCCATTTGTAAGTTGAACACATTATAAATAAGATATGCATTTAATACACCTAACCTACTGAAAATCATAGTTTAGCCTAGCCTACCTTAAATGTGCTTGGATTGCTTACACTAGCCTACAATTGGGCAAAGTCACCTAACACAAAGCTTATGTTATAATAAAGTTTTGAATATTAGGTAATTCATTGAATACTGTACTGAAAGTGAAAAATAGAACAGTTGTATGGGTGCTCGAAGTACAGTTTTTACTGAGCACATTTTGCTTTCGCACCATTGTCAAGTTGAAAAATCCTGTCAATCCATTGTAAGTTGGGGACTATCTGTATTTGAGGTAGAACCTCAAACATGAATAGTAATGATGGGAATGAATGAGCACTCAGTTCCCATCATGAGTTGTAGTGTCTGCTTCATATTCCTGCATATTTGTGTTTTTTTTTTTTAACTGACAAGTTTTGCCAACCTTTAATTATTTGCTGGGTTTTTACATAGAAGATAGAGCATTCTGTAGATAAATATAGGGAATAATTTTATACTTTTTTTTTTTTTAACTATACCTTAAGTTCTGGGGTACATGTGCAGAAAGTGCAGGTTTGTTACATAGGTATACATGTGCCATGGTGGTTTGCTGCACCCATCAACCTGGTTTCTGCATATTTGAAGATAAGTATCCCTGGTATTACTCCAATAGCTAAGAAGAGAATCTGCCTTAAGGCAATGCTTGAAGGTTGGGCAGGACAGTGAAAAGGAGGTAGGAGTTTAGAAGGAGAACTTGATTCCTTCTCTGAGTATAGGGAAAAACACTTAAAACATTATGCTAGAGACTGATGTTGGAGAAGCCCAAAGAGAGTTTTCTCATTGGGTGGGAAAAGCTCTGGGCTTGGCACTTAGGAGGCTAAGATTTTAGCCCTGGATCTGCCATTGGCTAACTGTGAGCCCTAGCTTCCTGCTTATGAGAGAAGGAGATCCAAGGAGAATGATCTTCAAGATTTCTGTAACTTTTGTTTTTCAGCACAACTATGTGGCTATGTGGCAAATAGAGCTACACAATTTCCAGATTTGCTCTCTATATGGCCAATGAGAAATCTGTATTGTTCTAATAGACAAAAAACAGAAAAAACCCTGATTTCCTCAGAGATTGAAATTGCATGTATAATATTTTGTCACACTTTCTCGTTTCAGATGAGATCCAGAGCATAAATATTCACATGCAAATGGATCTAAGTTTTAGTGGAAAGTATCATACTGAGAATCTTACTGGGCTCATGCCTGTAATCCCAGCACTTTGGGAGGCTGAGGCAGGCGGATCACAAGGTCAGGAATTTAAGACTAGCCTGGCCAATATGGTGAAACCCCCTCTCTACTAAAAATACAAAAATTAGCTGGGCGTGGTGGCACATGCCTGTAGTCCCAGCTATTCAGGAGGCTGAGGCAGGAGAATTGCTTGAACCTGGGAGGCAGAGGTTGCAGTGAGCTGAGATCATGCCCCACTGCACTCCAGCCTGGGCAACAGAGTGAGACTTGTCTCAAAAAAACAAAAAACAAAACAAAACAAAGAAAACAAAACAGAAAACAAAAAAAAAATTGGCGTCAATGGAAATTTAGGTGAGAAAGAGATCCAGTAGATTTTAATCAGATAAATAACATAGATTTATAACTAGCCACAAATGAAAATTTGAGAGTAATTACTAAAATAAAATAGGCATCCATTTTTTACTTTTAGTGCCTATCACTCTAAATAGTATTCTCTTGCGGATACTTTTGTTCTCTTTAAGTTTGCTACGTATAGCACTTGGCAGACTGCATTTTTTTTTTCTGGAATTGCAAATTTGCTTTATTCAAATCTAAGTATAATGAAATTTACTTCTATATACCTTTTCAGTACCCAAGAGAATTTTGGTTCCAAAAGATATTAATTGCACAAGATAAAAATCTCTCCTATGAAAGCTGAAACACATGCTTTACTAGCTTTTCCTCCCTTGACTTTAAGCTTCTGGAAAGTTGATTCCCTGTCCCCCCAACTATTTCTGGTAGTCCCCAAGGGGAGTTGTATATGTTGTATTCAGTTTCCATGTGTCTTTCTCCCTGATTCTTATCTTTTTTTTTTTTTTTTTTCTATTCCAACATCCTCATGCTGGGTATCTCTGTCTCCGAGAGCCACTGTGCTTGATATTGTAGGACCTCTTAGTCACTTTTGCCACTCCTGGGAGGATGACAGTCTTCTATTGGGAACTGACTTTGCTGAATTGCTGGAGCCCCATAGGTGCTGCAGGAGGTGGTATTCTGTTGTGATCATATGTCAGAGAGTGCTATTTTCCCTTTACGATCTAAATGTTTGTGTCTTCCAGAATTTACATGTTGAAACCTAATCCCAATATAATGGATATTTGGAGGTGGGACCTTTGGGAGTTGATTAGGCCATGAGTATGGAGCACTCATGAATGAGGTCAGTGTTATTATAAGAAGATGCCAGGGAGATAGCTAGGTCTCTTTCTGCCATGTGAAGATACAAGGAGTATGTGGCAGTCTGCAACCCAAAAGAGGGCCCTCACTAGAACCTGACCATGCTGGCACCCTGATCTTGGACTTCCAGCCTCCAGAACTGTGAGAAATAAATTTCTGTTCTTTTTAAGCCACCAGTCTATGGTAATTTGTTAAAGCAGTCCCAATGGACTAAGGCATGCCTCTGTGGATGTTACTCTCTGTTAAACTGGTACAAAATCACTGCTGCTTGTACCCCAACAGAACTCTTGGTTAAAAAAGTATTTTTTATTGCTTATCTTGATTGAGTGCTACCTTTCACCATAAGACTCAGGCACAAGTCTACCGGGGATTAGGCTGGGAGATATACACTATTTTAGAGTCGAAAACTGTCCCTCCTCTCTGACAATCAAATCATTGTCATGCCTACCTCTTTTCTTAGATTTGGAGGTTTCTCAGGTCCCCATCCACATAAATTTGAGGCATACCCTTCTTCCCAGTTCACAGACATGGAAAATGTGTCTGAAATTCATGGAAGCAGACAATTTATAATGCAATCTGAAGCCCCCTTCTTATCCAAGGATAAATAGAGAAATGAAGAAAAAAGATGTCAACTGTAAAGGTGGTGAAGCATAAGGCAGAGAAGCAGGAGAGTGTTTTGCAATAATGCCGCCTGAAAGATCAAAAATGTTTCAGGAATATTAATCTTAGAACATAAATCTAGAGACAGCTGGGAGGGGAGAAAGAGGGAGTGTATGAGAGAGACCAGCTGAGACAGATCAAGAGGAAGGGAGTGGGAGGCAGGATATATATTGGAGGTGAGACTCAGGGTATAGGAGTCAATAATTCCTGGGTCTTGCAATTGTAAAAGCATTGATGATACACCGTTATTCACTTACCAATTGACAAAGATTCGAGAAGTAATAATACTCAATTTGGAGAAGGGTATGGTAAGAGGAACTCTCCTTCACAGCTAATTTATGGTTTTGCTTTGTAATCCCTTTGTTTCCTTTCAATTTTCATTGATAACAATTTTTTTTATACACGATAGAAAGTTAGAAGTAAACTATTGCTCTATGCACTATCCCAGGCAGAAATTTGGGTAGGTCAGAGCCTTACCAAAGCAGATGCTTTTGTTTGATCTTTTAATGTATTTAACAGTACCTTATGAATAATGACATGTCTATAACTGGGAGAAATATTAACTGATTTTCACATGTGGTGGATGACTGTGCTGTGTGCTTCTTCCACTTCTCTGTAGAAAGCACTGTGAGTCAGACTCAGTTTCTTGAAAGCATTTAGAGCCTTAGGAACACATTTCTCTTTAGGCTTTTGGTTCTAACAGAATAAAGTAGATAGAGAATTGTAATGGCCTCCATTAAATTGTGTGTGATTAAATAAATGGCTTCACAAATACCATTTTCTAATTATTAAGGAAATTGCTTAAATAATTTACTTTCAGATATGATTCAGAAAGAAACATTTGTGCCATAGCACTGGAATAAAAACAGTTTCTGTTGTTAATATGATGGTACCAAAGGGTTTTTTCCTTATGCATTTAAAACCAATTTTACAGATTTGCTTATTTCATTAATTGATTTCCAAATACGGCTTTTTGAGTGGGAGAAAATCAGAAATGCATTATATTTTAATGACTGGATGAGAAAGGGAAGGACTCCAAGAGTAAATTGTAATGTGTTATCTACATTTATCAAGTGAGCACATTCATTCTTTTATAAATAGAATCTTTAACTTTATTTTCTTGGCAATGAATAAATATAGAAAGAAAATAATACTAACTGAAATAAATGAGTCCATATATATCACTCCAGAATATGTCCAGAATATGCTTAGCATCATATTGCTCCCCTGTTTATTTGGGAAAGGAAAGGAATACTTTTTCTTTTTTTGTAAGACAGGGTCTCACTCTGTCATGATCCAGTCTGGAATACAGTGGTGCGATAAGGGCTCACTGCAGCCTCAACCTCCTGGGCTCAAGTGATCCTCCTACCTCAGCTTCCCAAGTAGCTAGGACCACAGGCATGTGCCAGTGGATTTAATTTTAAGTGTCGATTTGACTGGATTAAGGAATATCTGGAAACCTGGTAAAGCATTATTTTGGGTATGTCTGTGAGGGTGTTTGGAGGAGATTAGTGTGTAAGTCTGAGTAGATTAAGTGGGGAAGATCTCCCTGCAATGTTGGCAGGCACCATTCAATCATCTAGGGGCCTGGAAAAACAAATACAAAAGGCGAATTAATCTCTGTTTGAGAGCCGGGATTGACTTGCTGGCCTTTGAACTCCATGACTTACATCAGTGGCCAGTCTGATCCTGAGGCTTTTGGCCTGAGCTATGCTACTAGCATCCCAGGGTCTCTGGCTTTCAGATGGCCTGTCATTGAACTTTGCAGCCACTACGATCACATGAGCTGCCAATTCCCCTAATAAACCATCTCTCATATATGTACATTCCTATCCTATTGGTTCTGTCTCTCTGGAGAACCCTGACTAATACAAATTTGGTACTGGGGAAATCAAATATCATTCCTTTGTCAACCTAAGTAACAAGCAGAGAGAGGCTCTCTGAAAGAAAAGATGTTCATTTGGGAATAGAGCTTTGCCTGCCACAGAATACTATGTGTGTATTCAGGGAGGTAAAGGAAGACATAGGTTTTTAAAGGAAAAAAAATGAGGAGGTTTACATAATTGTTTTGAAATAATTATCCTTGACTACAAAGATCAATAACAAGTGTGATGCCCGTCTGAAGTCAAGTAGGCAATTTCTGGGCAGATGTCCTTGCAGAAGTACTTTTTGTGTAAAGTTGCAATGGCTTTTGTGCAACTTTGTGGTTTTTGTAGTCTTTTCCATGATCAGGCGACAAGCTTGAGAACCCTCCTTTCATGGCCTTCCCCGGCTGTATTTGTTAGGGTTTTCTTGACATTAGTGACTCTGTTTTGATTCTGACAACTTTCACAACCTACTTAATATATTTCTTACAACACAATGAAAGAGATTTGTGAAACTGTTCCTTTGCAGAAAGGCTGTGACAAGTATATGAGGCTACTTAACGATGAAAGAAAAAAGTTTAGAAGCTAATCATTATTGGTGCCGTGAAAGCAGAAAATCACTTAATTATGACAGCCAAGTGATAGCCATACTTTCAAATGGACAGCATATACCTGTAAAATTTGTAGACCACAACCAATCTTCAAATACAAGTGTGGAGAGTGTTTTGAAGATCAGAGAAGAAATGAAAATGCAGGTAAAAAATACAATAAATCTCCTTTGCCAAATTACTCCATCAGGCACAGCTTCTACCCCTTCACACATAGCACCATGTTTGCTTCGCAAGACACCCTTCATAAGAGAATAAAAAGAACTTGGCAAGCTCAGTGACCTTCTGAACCAAAGACACTTGTGTTATAGAGGTTCCTCCAGTGTTACAAAGCACATTAAATGGTGAACTATTTTTGATTAGGGATTTGACTGTCAAACAAAATAGACTTCTTATAATCACCACTAAATCTAACATAGAAAAACTAGCACTTGCCTCACTTTGGCAAATGGATGGTACTTTCAAAACTGTCCCCAGTTTTTGGTTTTTTTTAATCAAGTATATACAACTCATGCCCCTGTTGGATTAGAAAATTCTAGAACTTATTAACTCATATAGATATTAATGACTGGAAAAATTGAAACACTTTATAAGTAGTTATTTAAAGACTTGGTGGACTTTGCAGAGAAAATATATTTCAATTGCATCTCCAAACCATAATGACTGATTTGGAATTAGGTACGATCAAGGCTCCTAAAATTGAATTTCAAGATGTTACCAAATAGTTTGGTTTTTCTATTTAGGCCAATGCATTTGGTGGACAATCCAGATGAGTTTGTTGGTCATACAAAATGACAACGACAAAAACATCAGTTTAAAAATGAGTCATTTGCCTTCATTGGCATTCCTTCCAGCTGATGACATTCCGGGAGCTTTTTATGAATTAAAGCTGCATTTGCCTGAAGAAGCCAGCAAAGTTACTGACTGTAAGTTGTCAGCATTATTATTATTATTATTTTTTACTATTTGGTGTGTATTCATCTTTGCATCATTTCCAATACTGGAGGTAGAAATTGCGTGGAGACTCATAGAGAGTTTGAATTTGTTTTATGCACTTTTTGCAAATTTGACTCCACCAAAGTGTGTTACTACAATGTTGACTTTGTGTGTAAGTACTGTGCATGTATAGATGTTGAAAATTCCTCGGCAATGAAGAGATGTCCTTTTCGTATATCCGCATTTATACAAGATAAGTTTTCTCGAGATCTTGGCTCTTTGGGCGATTGCGTACATGGTGAGACTCACCTCGGTTTTTGATCAATCTCATCAAAAGACTTAGATTGCTCATCACAGTGTTTCAGATGACCACAGTTATAAAGCTGAGTACACACAATTTGCAACCATAGTGATTATGTATTTATACATTTCCCTTTTTGACCTATTTCTTTATGAATATGGTTTGTCTGCTTATAACTCTTATCCCAGTGCAACTGTCATGCATGGCATACCTGAGTATTTATGCTTGCAAAAATACGTATGTTGTTATTGCCTGTTTTATTGTGTAAAGTGGCCTATGAAGTGTTTTGTCATGATTTTATATGTTCTCAAATAAATCCCTTTTTAAAAATGTAAATAAATATTTTAAAGATTTTTTTTAGTTTTTTCGGAATTACATTTTCGGGATTTTGATCTTTTGGGATTTCAGCATTAAGGATAATGGTGTTCAGGATTGTGTTTTTGGGGATTCTATTTGGCACCCCATATGCTCACATTCTTATTGTAACCCTTTCTTCTTCTAGCTTCCACAGCCCCAGTCTCCGGGTTTGCTTCATTTGATTATTTGTTTTTCTTTTCCACATCTCTAATCCTTTTTCAGGTCAATTTTCCTTGTTTTCTGTATTTGCTGTCCTCAAATTCCATAGGACTCAAAGTGTGGCCCAAGAACAAGCTGCATCAGCAACACTGGGAGCTCTTATTATAAATGCAGAATTCAGGCCTCACCCCAGAGTTACTGAATTGGAAACTGTATGCATTTTAAAAAGATCCTCACGTGATCTACTTGCACATTCAGGTTTGAGGAGCAGTGTTCTAGATGCTGGTGCTCTCTAAGGTTCTGTCTGTCTGTTTCTCTCTCTCTTTTTTTTTTTTTTTTTTTTGAGACAGAGTTTTGCTCTTGTTGCCTAAGCTGGAGGGCAATGGCATGATCATATTTTTAGTAGAAATGGGGTTTCACCATGTTAGCCAGGCTGGCCTTGAACTCCTGACCTCAGATAATCCGCCCGCCTCAGCCTCCCAAAGTGCTGGGATTACAGGTGTGAGCCACCGCTCCCGGCCCCGTTTCTCTCTTTTTATGGGCAGTCACATCTGCACCAGACTTTGACATTTACATCCTTATGACTTTCAGAGTAACTCCAGTTAGATATATCTTGAGTGCCAGGCATTTATTTGGATTTGCTTAACTGCTTGCATATCCCATAGGCACCATGAGCCAAATATGTCTAATATTGAACTAATTTTCATTTTCTCCTCCGTCTGCCTAAGCACTCAAACCAGAAACCCATTATCCTTGATTCCTCCTCCTCCCATCAGTGGTAGAATATACTAATAGAGAAGCATCCGCTATATAGCATACCATGGGAAAATTTTAAATTAAATGCTCCTATTTTCTCATAAGTCAGTTTTTCCCCTCCCTTTCACCCAAAATAAGAAATAGGAAAATTCAGTTGAGGTCGGCTGTCAGACCTGGTTTGCTTGCGGATTCCTGAGAGAAAGAATGAGAAAGCACAAAGTGTTTCCATTGGAAAACACTTGCAAATTTGGCACAGCCTAGCTCTTTTCATTTGCTTCTAATAGTTTGAAATCAGAGTAGAGGAAGAACTGAATCCTAAACAAGTCAATTAAGAGTGGAAGCAGAGGGCCTCTCTTAATGCAAGAGATGGCAAAAATGTATACACCCTGGTACCCCTTCTGACCGCTACTAAAAGGAACTATCTGTAATACTTTGGGAGTTTACTGGATGTTGTCATTTCTTGATTCTTTTTTTTTTTTTTTTGAGACGGAGTCTCGCTCTGTCACCCAGGCCGGAGTGCAGTGGTGCAATCTCGGCTCACTGCAACCTCCGCCTCCCAGGTTCACCCCATTCCCCTGCCTCAGCCTCCCAAGTAGCTGGGACTACAGGCAGCCACCACCACGCCTGGCTTATTTTTTGTATTTTTCCTAGAGACAGGGTTTCACCATGTTAGCCAGGATGGTCTCGATCTCCTGACCTCATGATCTGCCCACCTCGGCCTCCCAAAGTGCTGGGATTACAGGCATGAGCCACCACGCCCGGCCTTGATTCTTAAAGCTATATGCTTTCAGGAGCAAACGTTTATGTTGAATTTTCGTATTCTAGGACTTGTGTTGCCTTCTGAATGACATCTAGATTTGAGTTAATCTTTTTGTAATTACACATGTGGGGTTGGAGACTGCTGTTTGCCTACTGATATCCTGCATCCCCTCCTCCTCAAGGACAGAATTGTGACCTGATTTGAGGTGGCCTCTCTCCCCTGCAGTCTTTAGCACACTGAGCAGCTGGAGAATGGCCACATACCGCAGCATCTCCCTTCACCGCCCCCTCCTGCCTGGCTCTGGAGTGAGCATCACACCTGTGGTGCCTATCAGCCCTGGGGACAGACTGCTGCTGCTTGTCGCCGAGTTCAGAAACCTCAGAGAAGCATGTCGTCTCCGCTGGCAAAGCTCCCACCAGTACCCCGGAGCCCCAGCATGCTGAGAAGCAGAGGTCTCTGTGTCAGCAAGGTGGGAGATGTGCTCCAGGCCCTCACCTCTGATTCTCTTTTCCTTAGAAACTGTTAGAAAGAAAGCTTAGCATCTATCAGTCTCTTAAGATCATCGTTCACCTGGATTTTGTCTACACAGCCATTTGGTATCTGGACTGGATAACGAACCACCATCTGTAACTCAATTTGTATGGGGAAAGTGTGTTTGGCACTCCAAACATCTAATTTACTAAGCACCATTTGCAGCACGGCCTGTGTGTGTAAGTGGATTCCTGCCAGGGTATGTGGACTGAGATGAATTAGGAATCAGGAGCCTCAAAATGAAAAATGGATTGGATTCCTAAATATGGCTGTGACTATGCACAGGAACAGATTTAGAGAAGTAAAACCCATAGATGGTTGAATTCAGTAGAAAAAAAAAAAACTAGCAATTTGATGTGATTCAACTATTTCCTCACTCACTCACTCTGCTGGAACCAAAGTGGTTTATCCTTTCTTTTATCTAATACTCCAAGATATCCTCATATAGAAATGTAAATCAGGCCACCACTGAGTGGGAATGCATCCCCAGAAATGCTCCTGCACAATGAGTGTTGAGTAAGGGAACAGCAGTTCAATGTCCCTCCTGTTACCACACAGAAATTTCTTTAAGAACTGGCTGAGAAAATATTTCAGTTTGACATGACGTTAAATCCTTTAAACCAGCATGCTATGCTAGACCACTATTATTCCTCTTTTTTTATTTTGAGATGGAGTTTCCCTCTTGTCCCCCAGGCTGGAGTGCAATGGCGTGATCTTGGCTCACCTCGACCTCCGCCTCCCAGGTTCAAGCAATTCTCCTGCCTGAGCCTCCCGAGCAGCTGGGATTACATGCACCCACCACCACGCCAGGCTAATTTTTTTTTTTTTTTTTTGTATTTTCATTAGAGACAGGGTTTCACCACATTGGCCAGGCTGGTCTCAAACTCCTAACCTCAGGTGATCTGCCTGCCTTGGCCTCCCAAAGTGCTGGGATTACAGGCATGAGCCACTGCACCGGGCCTTTTTTTTTTGGAATAGTAGAGCAAACAACTTGAAGGATACATGTTTCGTGGGATTCATCTGGGGTTTATTTCTTTGTAACTTGCCAATTTCTTGTAACTGGCCAAATCTTTGGAAGGAGATTAGAAATACAAAGAAACAATACAGGAAAAATAGCAATTTTCTGTAGCTTTCCCAAAGGGACTGAGAAGTAAGAGCTGATCAAATAGGTACAGATCAAAGAGGCTCAAACCAGAGGGGAACCAAAGAGAATATGATTTGCATAGGTGATGGTGCCACAGATGGCCAGGGGTCATGTTCCTTACTGGCTGTTTGGGCTTGGGCAAGACATTGAAAATATTTAAGTCTCATTTTCTTTCCCTGTAAATGGGGAGAATAATAACAAATGATATCTGCTGCTATTGTTATTTGGCCAAAATAATTATCCTAGGCTTGAAATGGTACTGATGAAAAGAAAGTGTATATAAGATCTGGTAGTTGATAGCACAACAGAGTGACTATAGTCAATAATAATTTAATTGTACATTTAAAAATAATTAAAAGAACTGGATTTTTCATAAAGGATAAATGTTTGAGGTGATGGATACCCCATTTACCCTGATGTAATTATTGCACATTATATGCCTGTATCAAAATATCCCATATCCCCCATAAATGTATATACTTGCTATGTACCCATAAAAATTAAAAATTAAAAACATTTTAAAAAGAAAATGCTTGTGTTTTAGTACATTATTCTCGTTCTTTTGGGCTTTGATGGACCAACCAATTTGAAGTAAATTCAGCATTTACTTTTGAGAAAAATTACTTTTAGAAAAGGAGACACTTGGTTTTAAAAATGCACACTTTAAAGTTTATTGTTTTCTTCATAGCATCTTTGAGATTCTCCTTACTGTCTCTCTACCCTAAAAGAAGCATAATTGCGCCAACATCTCATCATTATTTTAAGAGGGGATTTCATATACTGCTTTACTTTGGCTTTAGGCAACTCCATCACCTTAAGTTTTACCAGAAAGATTGAGATGAAAATCAATTTGATAACACTGTCATAACAAATCATATGACATAGTAGAGGCTCTTGACTTGTGGTCTTCCAAATTTTCTCTGCTTCAGGGTCTTGGGTCCTAATACCCATGAGGATGCTAGGATAGTGTTATTTACTGAAAGCAGGGATGCTGGGGCTAGGGAGACGAGCAGGTTGGACAGATGTTCTTCTGTAGGTATGAAAGTTTGAGACACCAATTTGACATGCAAGTATAGACACCATAGCCTTGAGCTATGGAGATGGTTGAGCAGAACAACTGCTTTAGCACTGTGTTCTTTGAAGTCCTAGAAACTTCTCAGAGAGCTTCCAGAGCACCGAGGTAGGGTGGGAGAGTGACTTTGGGTCTTCCCACCCTACCCTGCTTCAACCAGAGCACTTTTTACTGTGTTTCCTATCATGGCTGCCATGAAGCTTCATTTGAAGGAAAAAAAAAGAGACATTTCCATAACTTAATTTTTTAAAAAATCCACTGAATTGCAGAAAGGATAAAGTGGTGTCCGAATATATAAAATATGCAGATTTTATTTGTTTGAGAAACACAAGGATGTATTGTTTGACAGATCATCTAAACCAATTAATCTCTGGAATGGAAGACAGAGGGAGAAAGAGGAACAAAACTGTTCACACAACTGCAGTTGGTAATGGGATCATTTCATTGGCCTAATTCACTAGTCAACTGAATAATCAAACACTATATGCATCTCCCTAGATGACGTCAGCAGTGACCTTTTCATGTATTATTTTTTTTTATTCTATGTGTCATGAATCCAGTACAATCTGAGAACACAGACATTATTTTATTCCTGTACCGTGTTTCCAGGACTTGGCTAAACAATGGACTGGACATCATTTCTCTCTCTTCAGAACATGGAAGAAGAATTTGAAAAGTTAGAAGACTATATTAGATGCCTTTCTTCAACCAAAATTATTCACTCTCAAGAAAAATATGGGGTAGAGTGCTAGCAGATAAAACTGTTGAACCAGGAGGAGAAATAAATCTAGATCCCTAAATTGTGAAACGGTACCGAGTGTAATACCATTCCCTGTGTTCCTCTCCTTCCTTCTAATTCTGTCCCCCTCTCAAAGCACAGCTTTTGTCTTACTTTCCTAACAATTTCCAAGAATGCCTAACATCTCCCTGCCAGTGTACACACATAGCCTTGATTATGTGATTATGGTCCACTCCTTTGATATCTTCCCAACCCATTTGAAAACTTTGAATACTAAGGTCTATCTTATATGTTTTTATTCTTGAAGGGGGCATATACTAGATGTTTAATGAAAACATTGCCAATGCCCTTCAGATAGAGACCACGAGGAACACGCCTGTACTTGAGCAAGGTCAATTCATGACTCCTTGCAATGAGAGAGAACACATACCGTGTGAGCTATGGAGGATGTTGGGAATGACTAATTATACGATTTGAGCTTGTGTTAGGTGACTTGAGGGAGAGTTTTAGAAAATGAGGCTTTGCTCTGGATTGAACAGTTCTAGGAAGTGCAGTTGATTCTGTGTTTGGATATTTTAACACATCTAGAAGGAAGGACAACTAGAATGACACTAAAGCTGTGATTGGTAAAACAGCAGCTGTCACTCAGATTCATTAGGATAGGGGAATTTGGGTCATTTTTGTTGCTCCGACAAGGTTCATGTTTTTGTGTTTAGATATTATTATGGAGTGGTCTTGTTTTTGTCCTGATCCATCACGGTCATGGAGTGGCCTTGTCTAGTGTTGATGTTCTGTGAAACTATTTGCATCCAACAGGAGGGCACCAGGGCTAGCTGTGAGCACCAGACCAGCACTCGCCGTTGAGGGCTGCCTTGCTCTTTCTCAGTATTGAATTGAGTTGATTTTCAGCTGCAGTGTGCTTCATTAAAGATTCTTGTTTTATACTCAAGGGTGGGTGGAAGGCATCCCGAGAGACAAGACCTCTGAGCTCTAATAACTGATCAGCCCTGTCTTACTTACACTGAAGACATTATATAATTTCTTTTCAAGGTTGCCTTTTGATCTGTAGAGGGAGTTGCCTTTAACTTCAAGAGGGTGTCCTAATTCTTTCCTTTAACTGGAATTTCATCATCAGGATCAAAACCTAATTTTTTGTTTATGCTAACGAGGCTCTGGAAGCTAACCTTTAGCATGTTTACCTCATTCTTTAAAGAGTCTAGGCTACAGTGAGGGTGAGCTGAAAACAATACAGTCCTCTATGCTTGAGAACTGCATTCCATATTCAACCAGTGTGGCCATTTCATGACATCAACACTGTTGGGAAGGTTTTGGTAAAAAGCAGCACTGCATCTATTTGATCCAATCATACCTAACCCATTTGTTTAGTGGTTTGCAATAAAAAATGACATTTGAGAAGTGGTTTATAATCCTTGTTGCACAGTAGAATCAAAGGGAAGCTTTTAAAAAGAAATCCTGGTTTAATTGGTCTGGTGTGGGGCCCAAGCAGGTACTAATTTCTTTAAAGAAAAATACTCCACAGGCAATTCGAACAAGACTCACTGGGAAAAATAAAAGGGTCTTTTGCCCCTAGTTTATAGTGTAAATTATTCTTCGAGGACATCAAGGGAGCTTTGTGACTCTTGGTATCCAGGCTTGGTATAATTTGTCTTAAAATAATGGTAACACATTTGCTTAGGCCAATGCATTTTATGTGACTAGATGTTGGAAAAGCAATATTAAGTTAAAGACTCAATTGAAGAATGAGTCATCTTAAAACAAACAATATTGGCTAGTTTCTCCAAGGCTTTGGTGAGTTAAAATAATTCTGCATCCGTGGTCATCCTCCCTGTCCTATAAACAGGATGAGGGTGCAGTGACGGTAAAAAAGGGAGCGCCAGTGTCTGGCGCGGGGTTGACAAGCAGACATATAAACAGAGTCTTGGGAGGAAGCTGTGTTTATAGCAACTGAAAGGGAAGCCCTAACCTCTGAAGTAAGTAGGGGATGCTGGTGCCTATAAATAGTCAGGCAGGTTATTTTCAACATTTGATAAAAACTATTCACCAATAAATATTTTCTATTATGTATTATAAATTAATCATTAGTTTGACACCCCTGCAGCTGTCTATTGTACTTAGAGTTTCTGCAAAAATAATTATAGATTGAGCAACATAACTTCCTTGTGTATAAATAGCAATATGTTTGAAGTCACCGAGTTACAGTACTAAAACTCTGAAGGAGAAGGTGACAGAGTGTAAAAGTTAACTCGTTTAACTCCACTGCGTCTGTAAAGGCCAGCATCAAATGCCTTTAAAAGTGTACCTGTGTAACTGATGGTAGTCGTTACCCTAGTGAAAAATATTTGTTGCAAAGAAAAGGCTAGACTAAGCAATGTTCTCTGAAACATTTAAAACATCTGAAAATAAACATTTGTGGACTGATTGATGTGATGTAGACACAGAAAGGTCTTGGACTCATAGCTTGTTAAGTTAATAAGTTAGGCTCCTGGGATACATGATTACCTTCAATTGCATTCTTAAGGGAGACATTAAAAATTTTATTATAGTGGAAGCATGCCATGTGATGTCCCCAATTTTGAAGATATTAACTTTCATTTTAGAAAATAAAAAGAGAAAATACCACTGAGTGGTTAACATTAAAGACTCTGGAGCTAGACTTTTTGGGTTTAAATACTAACTCCATCATGTACTATCTTTGTGTAATTTGGAGCAAGTTATTTAAGGTGTTTTATTTCTTCCTCACCTATAAAATGGAGATAATAATGACATTCATAGAACTGTTGTGAAGATTAAATTATGTAATATAATAAAACACCTGGAACAGTGCCTGGCCCTTAGTAAGCATTTGTTTTACATATCAGGTGCTTGGATTTTTGGTCCTTCAGAGAAAGTCGAATAGTTGTGGAGTGAATTTCAATTGAGCAAGAAAACCTGCTGAAACAACGTTTGTATATGGATGATTACTTTTCTGAAATTAAACCTGGTTCAGTGTCAGTAAAATTTTATGCTAAGTATCTTGTCTAAGGAATAAGGCTTAGAAAACCCTGAGACTAGGGCTGTTGTTTTTTCATCAGTTGACCTTGTACTTCCCATGACTTCTGAAGGGGAACAATAATTTCTTTGAACAGAAATCTCTCTGTTTCCATCTCAAGATGAAAAAAAAAAAAACACCCCAAGCCTAATTAAAACAATTTCAAAAGATTTTTGTTTACAGTGTGAATAATATTTAAGTATCTGTTACAGAAAGTGTTTTCACAAGCGTGGAGGAGCCTCAAGGACAGAGAGAAGATCTGTAGCCCTTTGTCATATACTTTTTTCATCTTCAGGGGTTTTACAAGCTTGACTTATTAAACTCGCCAGTGACCTCATCTACTCATAGTACCTAGGGAGCCTGTAGGGAATGTTTCCACACTGGGGCTGTCCACTGGCCTTTCTTAATAAAGGAAATTAAACTGATTTATGATAGCACATGAGCTCAGATGCTAGAGAGTAAATGAAAAAGATTTTGAAGATATTTGTGTGTTCATATCTCAGGAGGCTATGTAATTAGTTCCACTCTGATTACCTTTAAATGATATGGCACTGACATTGAAATGGAAGGTTCCATTATTTAGCAACCACTATCTAAGCAATAATAACAGCAAAACTAAAAGTGAATGTTTACCTGACATTTATTACATTCTGGCAAGGTTCTATGCTTTACATATTAGGCATACTGGATTCATCCTCCCAACAACCCTGTAAGTACCATTATTAACTCAGTCCCAGAGCATGGGTGGCGGGAACCCATAAGTTAGAAAATACATGGTAGAGTCAGTGGTGCTGGAATGTATTCAAAGGCATAAGATGATTTAGAGATCACAAAGTCTGGATCAAACCCAGTTGCTGTGACCCTGTGTCTCATGACCCAGCATTTCTCCAGCTAAAGAATTTCAAAATGCGAAGGAGAATAGCTCCTGAATATAGATTTTTTTTTTTAAAGGTAAGGCACTGTTCTATTTATTTAGTGCACTTTGCTGAAACTGTTTTCCATCAGTATTAGAAAAGCATACAGTATAACTCAAAGATTTTTTAAAAAAAACAAAAAGTTCAGCTTCTTATATGGCTGTGTGCTAATTCCTGATGTAGTGGGACTCTTTTTTCTCCACAGGAACTGTATTCTGTGAAGCAAATCTTTCCATAATCTCTAATACTGCCCCACAAGTCCTGAGTGAATTACATACTTTCATTATAGCCCTCCCTCCTCCACATTCTCCCGACCCTGGAAAAATAGCCTACTTTTCTATGAGGGAAAGAAAAAGAGGCCGTTAAAGAGGCCGTTACTTTGTGTCTGAAAAGAGTGAAGGAATTACTGAGCTACTTACAAGCTCTACACATGTGGAATCAATATAATTTTCCATCAGATGGTTCAAAAATGTATTCAAATTATGTGGTTTTGCAATGCTAAACTTTGGAATTTAGTTGTTAATAGGAAAGTTTTTAGGATAGTTTGCCTACCGAGTGCCATTATTGAATTTGAATAGCAAATTGTTTATAATCATACACAAACAATCTTTATTTAGGTTTTACCCATGTTTCCTGAAGGGCAGGGCAAGTTCTGAGTATATTATTCCTCTCTGTCTACTGGGAAGGTCAGGATTACAGACAATTAGAAGAAAGTCAGGGCATGAACAGATCTCTCTATGTATTCCATTAGTCTCCTGTTTTGATGTTTATCCATGAATTTGAAGTCACATTTACTTAGCTATCATCTGATTTCCATGCAAGGTTTTTCGTAAAGAATATGACAGTGCTTAAAAATATGTGAATTTTTAAATAAGACTTTTGAAGCAATAATATAAAGGTAGATCAATGATTAATGTGGAATTAGATATCTACAAGAACTCCTGAGATGCAGCACCTCAAAATATAGTTGAACCGGGTTAAAATATGTAAATTCCTTAAAGTCAATGAAATGTAAAGTTACATTTCAGTTATGTGCCAAGCAAGGTCCATATAACTGGCCTAGTATAAACTTTTCACATGTGTTTATAATAATGAGGCTGACAGTGGAAGAGATGAACGTGGAATTACTATTAGAATAACAATTTACATTTCTGTAAAATGCCCTCATATAGGTAATCTCTTGATTTTCATTAGTTAGGTATTATTATTCCCATTTTATAGATTAGAAAACTTAGGCATATAGAGCACAAAAGATACAGTACATGGAAGATAGCATCATCTAATGGAAACCGGGTGAGAGGACGGACTTTGGGATCAGACAGAGTAAAAATCCCAGTCCCACCCCTCAATGCCTATATGATCTATGGAAATATTATTTGGCCTTCTTAAGCTTCATTTTCATTATCTGTGAAATTGGGATAATTCTGTTGACTTTACAGAGTTGCTGTGAGGGTCAAAGGCAATAAAGGTATGTAAAAAGCTTAGTTTAGATTTTTCTTGAAGATATGGGGCTCGATGCTGGGAGACTCCAAACACAGTGCTTCATGAATATTTGGTTGAGATCTCTGTTTTGCCATTTGCAATGTCAGGACATGCATTTTTGGGCCCTCTTGCCGAAGCCATAGAGAGCCCCTGTTAAGACAGGAGCAAAGTGACCTCTGCCCCAGATAAAAATTATTACCTTCCTGATGTATTGTTACCCTCACCTGGATTAGGCCATCGTTATTCCCAAATAGTAACAATCTGCAAATGCATTTGTACAATAAGAATTGCACGGTCCTGGTACATCTATTTTACACACATTCCTTTTAGGGATTTTGTGGACACATATGTTCACCAGCTGTAAGAAATTGCTCTATCCACATAAAGAAGGATCACCCACAGCATGTGTTTACTGGTCTCCTCAATGTGTGAAGTTAGGGCTATTTGTTTGTAACATGCTCACATTAACTCTCTTTAATGTCTGCAAGTGAGGAAGATGACTGATGTTTGTTCACGCCTAAAATAGAGAAGTGGAGGAGTGGGAAGGAAAATTATTTGTGCAACATTACACAGAAAGTCCGTGATGAAGCAGGAATGAGAGCCTGAGTTGCTGACCTCTTAATTCCTTTCCTGTCTCCCACAGACAATGATGCTTCTGCAACTCCTGGGCAGGCAATTGCACCTTCATTCTTTTGTACACTTACAAGTGTATTTTCCAGGGAACCCACTGCAAGGGCCTCCACCCACTTACATACAACTTATATTTAGCTCTGATGACAGGGGTTTGCTTGACCTGACCAAAATCAAAGGAGAAGTGAGCCTACTGGGGCCTAGACAGGGCAGGAAGAAGCTCAAAGAACTG